>NC_041056.1:29340809-29668003 GCF_900634775.1 Gouania willdenowi
CAGCATCTGAAGAACAGATGGTTTAACTTTGATATTTACTGTGTGAAGCTGAAATGTTGTTGTTGGCTTGATTTGGAATGTCGAATGGTGACCTTTCATTGGCTGGTTTGTTGGCAGCCTTCCAAACAAAAAGAACCGAATATCACTTAAGAACAATGCTTTTCAACAGTCAAGATGCATGATAAACCAAGTCGGTTGTTTTAACAGATCACACATAATTCACTGGAAATACATTTCATGATAAAAATCTAATTTTCATTAACATTTGATGAGAGGATGAGAGTAGGAAAGAGTTTGGATGAGGGAACAAATTAGTAATTTAACACCACTCCAATTTGTCTCTTGCTGAAAGCGAGAAAGTTCTTCCTGTGGTTTGACCATATCTTTAAAAAGCCTTTTTTATGCTACAGGTGCATTGTCATTAGTTATTATAACAGGTAATACATTGATGAGTAAATTATTTTCTCATGCAATTTATGAAAGCTTTGTTGTAAATGTTAATGTCACTGAAATAAGAATGGCATAATAATCTTAGAAGTTTTAAAGGACTTGTTACATCTAAATCCAAAATGATTGCTTTTGTACTTCCTTTTATGTTTATTTTAGTGTTGTCAAAAAATTAAAATTTCACAATTAATGGCAAGATTTGTATTTTTTTTTTTTTTTTTGTAAATTGCAGTTCATTTTTTTTATCTGAACATTTGTTTTGTGTCTTGGCAAAATTAATGGAATAGATAAGCAACTCTGTTCCAGCAAACTCTGTTCCAGCAAATATATATATATATATATATTTATTTTTATTTTTTCTCCCTGGATATCTCAAGTTGAATTAAACCAAGTTTCAACTTCCCATGATGCACCAAGCTTGCAACGATACAAACCAACCTCCAATTAACTATGAACATCTAAATAAAAGATGAATGGCGATAATGCGCATTAAAATTATTATCAGCGTTAATGAGAAAATGAGTTAACACAAATCTGCGATGGACTAGTGCTATGTCCATGGTGTACCCCCACCTAACCCCAATGAGAGCTGGAGATGGGCACCAGCAGACCCCCATGACCCTGAAAGAAGGAGCAAGCGGGTCAGAAAATGGATGGACGGACAGCTATAGTTTATTTTATCAAGTACTTGTTTAACCATCATGTCACTTCTGTCAGACCTTCCTATTCTTCTTTAAGACTGCCAACACGAAAAGCTGAATTTTACAGTCATCCTAAGAGTAAGAGCACAGCTGTCCAACCTGGCTACTCATTGAGTTCATTAGCAGAAAATCTGCCAATGTGTGAATTATCACAGAAATACTTGGCTTTCTTCTAAGCCTTATCTAATCTACTTGTAAACCATCAAAACAAATCTAACACTGGTATGAACCCAGTTCTTGTTTTTGGTCTGTTAGAAGCAGGAAAAACAAAAAGCAGGACGATGTGAGCAGTAAATGACTGCATGTTTGAAACAGACCTGAACTTTACATTAAATGTTATTGCTTATTGTGAACAAATGTACTCTTAATATGGTTGTCTATGGCACTAAGGGGCGGATTCATTAAAGGTTTAGGCGTATTAAAATGTGTGCAAACGTCACTCCACGCGCTAATAATGAGTACAAAGCCAAGGGAATCAGGAGTGCGCCGCCGCTGCGCTCTCAATCCATTTAGTGTGTTTCCCCCTAATGAATATGCATAGTAGGCGGATCTCCCAGGGGGGATAAAAATATGGGAGGAGGACATGCTAATACATGCATGCAGGGGGAGCAATGCGATTCATGAAATCTGGAACTGTTTGCGGTGATATTTTTTAGTACCAGAAATCAGTAAAACTGAAAAAAACACACGCAGAGATCATTGCTGCAGTAATTGTGGGCAGAAAACACAGCGGAGATGGAAAAAATGTTCCAGTTGTGTGTGTGTGAGAGAGAGAGAGAGAGAGAGAGAGAGAGAGAGAGAGAGAGGAAAAAAAGCTGGACGTGCATTCATCTCTCTTCCGCGGGTCACTGTCTCACACACACACGCGATTAGCCACGAGCATGCACCCATCCGTCACTCACAGTCACATCCACGCACATTTCTCCACTGCGGGATGAATAAATAATATCTATCTATCTATCTATCTATCTATCTATCTATCTATCTATCTATCTATCTATCTGCTGTAAATCATCAATTTTTTTTTTTATTTGTTTCCTCTACTAACACCTCCCATTCTACTTCTGCGCACTCATGTTCACCCTCCATGTTCAACACAACAAGTACAAAACGCTCATTTAAATAAGGGCGGTCTGCACCAGTTCTGCACGTGCACTAATCATTAAATAAAAAGTTACTGTATTTTATGATCCCTATGTTCCTTGTCCTGTATGTAATCCTTTTGTGTATTGTTTTGTGTCTTGCCTTGTTTTATTGTTAAGTGTGACATTTTAGTACATCAGCCTGTCTAGCGATAACAGATAGAAATTAGCCTATGGCTATAATCTGACATATTTACATTTTTTGAATGTTCATTGATATGTACTGTCCCTACTTAAATAAAAAGAATGAATAAAGAAATAAAATTGCTGCAATCTTAGTGAATTCCACGCAGCAGGTGAGGAAACTGCGTCACTAAAGGATTTAGGGAAGCAACTGATTTACCACCCTTTATTTCAGATCTTAGTGAATCCGCCCCTCAATGAACTAGATTCTTCTCTGGGACCAGTTACTATCTGTGGTGGCCTCATCACTATCAGAGCAAGATTCAAAATAAAGAGTATTTGGTCTGATAAAGTATTATTACAAGCTGCTTAGTTATTGAACAAATAAAATAAAGTCTGAGACTTTTTATTGTACTTCAGTCAAAAAAAAAACTGCCTTATGAGGCAAAGACAATGTCTTGGAGTGGGTATGATGATTCCTTAATGTAAAACTGATGATGCATCAATATGGAATTATTAAGACCTTCAATTTTCCAATTGAAGTCATCCCCAATTCCAAATCTTCAGCTTTTCCTAATTTGATAACATTACTGGTGCATTAAACTGATCAGATCGTGCCATAGTTGCTTATCAGTGATTCGTTGAGTTAACTCAAGGTGGTAATTGTATTTTTGAAAAGTGGGAAAGGAATTAGCATGTTTGAATTGCACCACCATTTTCACCTGTCACAGTCTTTTGCTCCTATTCCCAGCTTTTGCATAATCGACACTACAAAAGTTTCAAAAAAACACATCTCTCTATTCATACAAGTCATGAAAACTGTCTAGCCATCTCTTTTGCTAAAGTTCATAGGTCCATATCTGTTTCTCTTCATGATGCCTGGGAAAAATCCCTTTGTAAAAGGGTAAGACAATATTTCCTCTGTCAAAGCACAGCAACAGGCAAATCACTCAAATCTCTGCTCTGAGGACAACCTTTTCTTTCTACAGCACTGTTTTGGAATGACTACGCAACATTTGGTAGCATGAGATTTCACATCTCATTTAAACACTTGCTGTACATTTAACCAGCCAAATAGCTTTTTATGGAAAAAAAAAATGGGAAATTGGGAGATGTTCTCTGAAAAAATTGAACATGAAACAATAGCTATTTCAGTGTCAGGAAAGCATTTCTGTCATTATTGTCTATTTTCTACATCTGTAGAAAATCTGAGGCCTGAAATGATTGTTCTGGCAGCTGCCCATAGCTTAGGTGGAGTTAGGACTACTCTGGTGAAACCACTCATGCCATTCTATTAACTGTGTTCATGTCAGGATTGGTGATAAGGGTTAGTGCTTGAACCTGATGGGCCGGGTTGGGTTTTTGCTTAATTTCAATTGTTATACCACAGGCTCGGGCTGGGTTCGAACGCTGCGCGGTAAAGTAATGGTCAGGTGATGTGTTTCGATTTGATCGGCTTCATTCGGGTTGTACATGTTCGAGGCCGTGTTATGTCGGGCTCGGGTCTACTTTTTTGGGCCAGATTAAAGCTCTATAGTGGTCTTGAAGAGGCAGACTAGTAATGTAGTATGGAGGGTCACAGGTTCAAAATATGACATCAACTACCATCTTTAGCAGGCCTGCCTACACTGTGGCTCTTCCAGAGGACACGTAACGATGAGGTTTCTTCTAAATTCTTAAATTGCAGTAAACAATGGTATGTGATTACAGAATATCTTCTGGTCAGTTCTGGTCAAACTGCCCTAAGCAGGCCAGATAGTATTGTACCGAACACTTACCAAGGTATTTCTCAGAGACTCTGTAATTGTTTTGTTTAGTGCTATCAGCAACAAACAAAAAGAGCACACAACAGCTACAGATTCATGGGATGCTCACAATGAAACCTCTGAATCCCAGACCAGTCTGCCCCAAAACACTTTGACCAAATAAACCCTGTGTCCGCATTTGACCATTTCATTCAAAACCGCCACAACAAACATGATTAATATTCTGCAGAGTTTAAAGTAAAGCATACCAAACTAATATAAAGTTATAAAACTCATACTTTGGCCCAGCAATACACTAGTGTCCTGTCCTGTACTCTTCACTGGAAGGATAGTCTCTGATTAAGATATGTGAATGAACAAGATGTTTTTTCTCTCCCAAATTATGCAATGTGTCATTTTGGGGAAGCGATTAATCATCACTTGTGTTTCTGACCTCATTTTTGCATAAATTCATTCCTTGTCCCATCCACCTCACTAAACAGTTTGTTCAAGGATTGATGTATGCCCTCTGGATAATGTATTGAGGGTTGTACCAGGACTGCTGACTCACTCTAAAACTGCATTTAACTTCTTAATTTATTTGAGCAGTTACCTTTTTTTCTCCTTCCATCTATATATCTCTAAGTTTCTGTTTATGCAGGCATGACAGCAGCAATAAAGTATATAAATGATGATCGTGAGTAGGGTTGCCAAACGTCCTTTAAAAGCTCAATCGTCCCTTATTTGAACACAAAACTACCCCTCCCTTATTGAAATGAAAATGGACACACTTTGTCCTGTATTTTTTGTAAAAAAAAAAAAAAAAAAAAATGAAAAATAGATAGGTAGAAAGGTAAAAGTACATTAGGGAATTATTTTTATAAATCAATGGAAACCAACGTGTCGCTGGTGCACTTCAAATTACCGTAGCTCTGTAAATATTTGTCAATGACAGTTTCCAAAAAGCTAAAATGTACTTACTTGACAATTTGATGACATTACAATAATTTCACTCACACGTGTTGGAGAAGTGATTTTCCTTAGCGACAGTATCAAAGAAAAAGAAACAGCAGGCTGAAGAAGAGCGATACGAAACTGCTAATTTGATTTTTAGAATTTACCAAGGTTAGCTACTGTAGCACACGCATGTAAACATCATAAATATGTAACATTCCTTAATTTCACCTTTACTTTTAAGCAGTGCATTAAAGCCTACTTTTCTCCGTGCGTGAATCTGAACCGGCGCTTAGCGTCTAGTGGGTCCCTGCATGACAGGAGAAGCAATCTGTTTTCATGAGCTGAGGTCCCGGGGCAGAAGATTAAAATGCTTATTTGGATCCTGAGTTGAGAAAGTTTACTCTAAGTACCTCTGAGGGCAACAGCAGTCGGAAAGGGAGGTTCTTTGAAACTCCTTCAAAAGTTCATAGCCAGCTTTAGCTTTGATTTAAGCCGTTTCTTTGAATGAGAAAAAAGAAGCAGCTGAATTGGTTGTCATACAGGTTCACTGGGACTTTCGCTGTTGCTGTTTGTTTTAGAGGGAGAAAAAATTAAGCTTTTACTATATATTATTTTCATTTTTGCATTTCAAATAAATTGAATTTCTTTTTTCGACAGTTTGTTGTTTTTAAAAAGCGATAACTACAACTCCTGAAATGAGAATCATCACTGACTCCTCCACATTCTCATTTATTAGCATTTGTTCCATGTTAATGTTTTGTTTTTCTTTCTTTCCGCAGTTCCAGCCAGCATCTACAAAGTGTCAGAGGACATTGTAGTGAACGAAGGCAGTAATGTGACGCTCAGCTGTTTGGCCAGTGGCAGGCCGGATCCTTTAATCACCTGGCGACTGCTCAACCCCTCCGGTAAGAACCTATGCAATCAGACTCCATTACCATACAGCAGAGTAGATGTGTGACTCATGTGAGCCAAATTTAAATGCTGGATATTGCCCGCAGGCAACCCAAATTACAGAAGAAAAAAAAGTCTGTCATGGGATTTGTCATATTATTTTCTTTAAACTGTAGCTCATTGAAAAGCACAGTGTGATCATATCGTTCAGGATCAAATTCACACCAAGTGTAGCATTCGCCTTACTGTGTAATCCTAAATTCCAGCTTTGTAAATGGATATTTCTTAGATGACTCTCCTTTTTACCTAACATCTTGATCCAATGCTTGAGCTATGCTGTCTTTAGAACAAACACAACTAAAACTGGAATTCTATTCCCAAATCATCAATGATGACATTACAATATAACATGTTTCATGAAGTTTAAAATAGTTCTTCAACTGTTTTCAGTGCATAATCCAAAAATCGAGCCTCAAAGCGTAAATATGGACAGCAAACAGGATGCATGTATGTACTCATTTATAATGCTGACTGTAAATTTCATATAGTGTATTCTGACCTGGCCTGATAGTGATAGTACAGGTAAAGTAACAGTTGATAGGGATTTCTTTGTTGCGGAACATGTTTTTAAATTGAATTTACAAGGTCCGCTCTTACTTTGACATTTATAGCTGTAGTCAACGTACAAAGTGCAATAATGGATACATTTGTGCTATGTTGTGCTGGAATAAGATAAACATTATAATTTTTGGTGGTTTGCAATTAATTCAATGCAATTCATTTCAAAACATTTTAAACTGTCTTGGAATTTTATAATCTCATTGGTTAAGGATGTATAATCACAATGAAAAGCAAAGATGTTAAAACTTGTGTAATAAACATTTACTAATACTCCCGAGGATCAATTACAATTTGAAAGAACCAGTATGTTACGTTATATTTGTTTATACCAAGACATTTTCACTCCCTAATTGTCATATTTGCACGAAAGGTCAGGACCCTTTTGTGTCCGTAATTGACGCTCTGGGGCACCCCCATGTCTATTTTAGGGTCAGCCATAAACTATTATATGAGACCAACTTCACCACATATTAACGCCCTGAGACCGTGGGGCATACATCAGGTCATGTGACCACTTAGTCTGTTAAGCTGAGAAACAGAAAAAGTGGCGGACATTCCTCAAATTTTCACTGGAAGTTGCCATGTATTAAAGGGCTCATGTTACGCTTCATTTACTTTTCTGTGCTTTAAACTACATGAAAGTGCTATTTTGGATTCATACACATGCCCAAAGTGTTTTTTTCATTGATTCCCTCAATTGTTAGTTAGTGGGTGATTTGTTTCTTTTTTACAGCAGGGTGAGTCCAAACACCTCGCTCCAATTTGATGATGCGTTCCCACTTTGATGAAGAATTTGACGCGGCACTGAGCTGGAGAAGCCGCGCCTCCAGGAAGCTCTCTTCCATGATTGACATGTAAAGCCCAGCCCCCACGCGATGTCTCGTGTTTATGAAGCAGCATGAGCTAGGCTACGGTGTGGAAGAGAGGAGGGCGGGCCATCCTCTGGCCCTACGTTACCGTGCGGGGAGGAGGAAGTCAGTGTCCCATTTATAGACACTCCCACTCATGAAAATTCATAAGTAAGCCCCAAATCAGCCTGTTTGTGTAGAGTTGTTCAGAAAGAGACTTTTCAGAGGCTAAAACTCTGGAAAACAGGCGGGTTTGGGAAAAGTTTGCGGTAGCATGACATGGGACCTTTAAAACTTGTGGGAAAGTTATTGATCATGTACAAAAATTTAGAGGTGGTCCTAAAGACATTTAAAAAAATCAACATATATGTGAAAATGCTTTTGTTTTGGAAAATTTCAATTTGAAATCACATTGCACTCACATTTTTAGGGACATGATTTTCACACACACAGGCCTGAATCCCACACATGCACAAACAGGACCTGTGGACATGCATTAATGGAGAGATGTCAGAGTGGGGCTGCTTTTACAATGAAGGGAGCGCACCAGAGCGGTGTTGGGGTTTGGTGCCTTGTTCAAGGGCACCTCGACAGTGCTCGAGAAGTGCCTTGTATAATGAGTGGTGTTGATGTAGAACCTAAATGCCGAGGGAAATGAAGAAGGACAGGCTGGAGTAGATTCAAGCTAACAGTCCATTTGATGAACAAAAACCAAAACCAACAAAAGTACAAACCAAAACAGACCAACTGAGTGGCAACAAAGAACAAAAGCAAAAAGAGAACATAGTCTTTGCATCCTAACCCCATACCCTATATACCTCTGACAGGTGCTCTTAGTACTGTACATTACATTGTTGAAAATATGTGAGAACTAAGTGCCTATCGGACAATTTGTCAGCTTCTGTTTTAAGCCGACTGCTGACAAAAAAAACATACATTTTATGTCTGTAGGAGTTTATTGGCAGAACTACATTACAGTTAAGAACATTATTTATTTATTTGGCCCCTCTTGTTTCTGCATACTTGAATTTTTTTACTAAAATATATTTCTGTCTTGGAGGACAAATGAGTCTGAACTCAACCATTTTTGATCATTTGGAGGAATCACAGAGATTGCAGAATGCTCAAAATGCTGATTTAATTTGACTTGAAACAGTGCTGACGTTTAACCCTATTAGATTTGTCACATGTTCGGTTACAACAGATTCTAACAAATACAACAGTGATTCATCTTTGGGCGCCTATAGGTACTCGAGTGTTTTCTTTTTTTTTACTTTGGGAAATTCCCTTGTAGTTTGTTCATAGTAGAGAGTGGTCTAAAGAGAGTGGTTAAGTGGTCTAGGATGATGTCTTGTGGTGAATTGAAACAAGTTAATTCCATTGATACTTACCTCTTTCCCTGCTACAACTTATACAACTTTTCCATGTTGACTTTGGAGGCAAGCCATGGTAAGGTCACAAGATCAACCAACCAAACACATTTTTCAAAATGCTGATTGACAAATGATGCTATAGTTAGATATTTAGGCCACAAAGCGTATTTATGTATTTGTCCAACATTTTACTATTGGATGCTTTAAAGCTAAGTTTGTTGAAGTGTCCACATTGATTATAACTGTCAGATACCATTGCAGAGACACCCATGCTTAAACTGTGTGCTGTCAAGCTGATTCATCTGTTATTTTTGCCTCTTTTGCTTTATAGTCACAAAGCTAATTACATTAAAACTGACATGAGTGGATTTTCTTTGTCAAACTGGCATATTCAATACACTGGAAGATTAACAGGAATAAGTATTTTCAGTACAGATGATGTATATATTTACATAATTAGACACCATCAGTGACACTGTTGATATTTGTCATTGAGAGAAGAAGTGAGGCGAGATATTGCCTGCACATCAGCCATCCTACTGGTAATTACGGAACTCAGGGAGTGTTGAATGGGTTTTGTCTGAAGTCTGATAATACATTGCATCAACTGCTAAGAAGCAAAGATTTTCTTTCTTTAGAGACAGTAGGTTATAAGTTGCTTTAAGAAGCACAGTGACTTGGTAATTTCTATCTTTTGAGCACGATCTAAGATGACTATGAGGCATGAAATGCTTCATTATCATTATGGATGTGGACTTCTGCAGGCCTGGCAAACAAGGTGCTCATTAATGTGCGAGAAGTAGCTGTTCACCTAAAGGGCTTTCTTTCTTTTCTGTCTTGCAGTGCAAAAAAAAAAGAACAAGCAAAGTTTAACAATGATAGTAACAAGTTCGAACCTGAGAGAGAATTGTGTTGACAATCGCGTTCAAACAAAGCAAAATAGCATTTTATTCAATCTTTCCACTGCTCAGCAAAAAGTCTTTTAACTCAAGTTGAAATGTTCAGAGATATAACTTCTAATATCGTTTGACACTGTCAAGATGACTACAAAAAAGAGATCAGGCTGGATAGCTTGGTAAAGAAAGCTGTTCAGATTGAACGCGTCCCATTCCAGGCGCTTTGATGAATGTAAGAGCCTAAAGAATCATTTAGTTATAAAGTATGGAGTTATGTTCAGATGCTTTGTATTTTTCTTCTTACTTAGGAGCATGATTAGTGACACAGAGATACGGAGACTCATCCAAAACCTTCCCGTGTCACTGCGATCTTCTCATTCATCGCCTGAGGAATGAGTTCCTCTTCGGGGTGACGGGGGTCTGCTGGTGCCTATTTTCAGCTCTCAAAGGCTGCTAGGTGGGGGGGGTACACCCAGGACAGGGCACCACTCCATCGCAGGGTAAACACGGTTGGTTCTCATGCACTATTATACACTATTAGTTTGTAGACATGCTGTAGTAGTACAGTTGATATCAATTATGCTTCCTTTGTCCTCTGTATGGGCTGTTGGCATCTTGCATGCTCGAGGGAGATGCAGATGTTTGCTGTGAGATAAGGAATCTAAGGAGATAATAAAGAAAGGTGTGAATAAGTGCAATGTATACGCATGAGAGTTGAACACATTTCTGTGAGCCAGCATGTGTACTGAGCAGATATGCGTGTGTGCAGAAATCTCAAACACTTTGATGATGGTGTCTTGTCTGACAGCCCCGCACAGGATTTATTTTCAAGTAACTCTCTCGGATAAGATGCTAATGCTTGTAAACTAGTGGTTTGTTAGAGCGGCAGCACTAGTTAATCACAATAAGTGGGAAATTAAGCCACTGCTCAAGCAAAAAGCCTGCTTTTCAAATGTCAGAGGAGTATTGAAATACTGCAATCCCTCTGGCTAACTATTGTATTACGGAATACTTGGAGGACCCATGCTGTGTTGAAAAGAGCAGACACAAGTCTTGTTTTTGTCAGTTAGAGGCTAAAACAGGAAGAAAAGACAGGAAGGCAAAAAATAAAGTGAGTCATCCTCTAGCTTTTACATGCAAACGGACAGTTGCATGAAATGAGTAATCATTCTTTTCATTAGTAAAATTATGCCAGTAATTACAGTACTTTCATTATCCTATCACTTGTGTAGCTAATAGGCTATATCAGTCATTGTGGCGCGGCATGGTAGAGGAACTTGTTGATCCTGGAATCAGCTGAGGCAAAGATGCTTTTCGTTGAAAATTGAAGTTTGACTACAGAAATGTGTTTAGTTCTATATGTAGTTCTGAAGCAACTTAGGACTACATATAGAACTGTTTATATTTTGTATGCTTTTAGAAAGTGATCGTGAGCAAAATTCTTAGATTTTGTTGTTCTTCAAATCACAAAATATCAAGAGATTGGGAACATCCTCCATTATCTAACATTTTCTTTCTTTTTATTCTTTAATACACTGAATAATAAGAATAAATGCAGTTAAAGGTAGATGAATAGGATACATTAAAAACCACCAGTCACTTGTAGCTCTTTCTTTATAAGGGAAAGTGACAAAGTGCAAAAATTACATTAATTTGCAGTAAGTGTGATTATGAATAGTTCTATAAACAGTTAGATTTTTACTCAATATTTTTTCTTTTACGCCTAAAGGCAGCAGCAGCTCAAGCGCACAATTCTGGGTCAGTTCCATCGTCCTGCGTGGGTTCTTGGGGGAACTGTATAGGATGCCGTCAGAGGGCAGTAATGCTGCATTCAAGGCAACTTAAAACTCTGGATTTTCCAACCTCCTATTTGAAAAAGTGCATGGGAAGGCCACAAATCACACAATTAAATGTCTTTATTGTAAATACTATAATGGTCAGTCATGCTTTGGAGATATTTTGATGTGTTGGAATGGAGATAAGAATTTTTTCACTTGAAAATGCTAATTTCCAAGTTCTATTGATAGCAGCATAAGCTCTTCTGTTATAGGCCATATGTGATGGTGATGGTGGTGTAATGGTTAAGGAAGCAGGCTTGTAATAGGAGGGTCACCGGTTTGAATCCAACCTTGTGTTGTAGTTTTGGCTTCTTTTTGAATAGTATGTTAAGACGTTTTTTCAGGAAAACTTGTCAACTTAACACACTATTCCAAAAGAAGACAAAATTAATCTCACTGGAACTATTACACGGAAGTCAAGTGAAAATTTGTAGTGAAAATTTGTAGGCCATCAGCACAACTCCTCTGATGAAGACTCGCAGTTGACATTCGAAACATGTCGGAAGATAAAAACTTTCCCAAAAAACCTTGTCTGATTAAACGAAACCTCAACTTAACATACTATTCAAAAAGAAGACCAAATTAATCTTGCTGGAAATCCTAAATCCTGCAAATCCGGTTGAAATTCTATAAGTTGGCATGTTAACACGGTACACTCATTCACAGTGCTTAGGCTCTACCCACGTTTCTAATATTTTGTACATTTTGTTGCACAGTGAAAATAAATGAAAAGCAAATACCTTTTGTAACTTGGACTGCAGCTCGGGTAAAAGCATTCTGACACAGAGTCAAAGGGTACCAAAGTCTTTTGTGTGTGTTTTTATTTGGCGAGCCCACATTGAACTGAGAAGTACACTTCTGTGCCTAAACAAAAGTAGTAACACATTCTTCAATAGCTGTCAGTTCTCGCAGTTATTTTCCACATTCTGCCTCCCACAGAATGTCTTGACCACAGACAGAAAGGTAATTAATCACCTTGATACACCTGAGACTGATCACCCATGGCAAAACTGTTCCTGGAAATGAACACCAGTGCCTCTCTCTTTTTATCAGAGCAAACCAACATCTTTATAACATGAAAATGTTGTAGTATTTTATGAAATGTAAAAAGGAAACGTTTGCTACCAGGTAAATTTGAAGGGGACATATTGTGAATTTTCTACTTATGCAGCTTTTTTGATCACATATGAGGTAAATTGAGTGTTCACCAGCGCACAAAATGCGAAATAAAACCATCCAGTCTTTTGTTTGTGGTCTGTGTAAGTCTTAAAACAGAGAAAATTGCTCCGTTTTAAATGTTCTACATTTGTGACATCACAAGTAAAATTGGGAATCAGTGTTGCCAGATCAGATGGACAATTTCCAGCCCAATCACATCTCAGAACCTGCCAATTCCAATAAAAACAGCCCAAACATGAACCACAAATCTAGTAGACCATCACCTTGAATGGACTATTCCTGTAATCTCTACATGAGATGATGACAAGAAAGCAAGGTAGCAGCTCCGGTAAGTGTTTGAAGCAGCAGAAACTGCTGCTTTTGCTGTTGAAGCTGCTGTTGCTGCACGGCGCACACACTTTATGAAACCGCGTTTTTCTGACAATCACCATAGCTGCTTAAATATCCATGTGCAGTTTTTTGGCTAAAAACAATAACAAGAGTGATCAACTGCTGTGTGGAGTCTGTGTCTATAGACACGCCCACTCAAACAGCCTGGTTTTAGAATTGGTCAGAAAGTGACTTTTTAGAAGGCTAAAACTTCACAAAACAGGTGGGTTAGGGAAAATAAACCTCAAATAAAATACTATGTTGTTGGGGTTCTTAGAACAAATGGAGATGAGTGAAAAATATGTCCCCTTTAAAATCATAGGCAAAAGGATTCAATGTTCAGGTGACACATTTGTAAAACGGCAATGAAAGGCTCATTTAGTTGGAGTGTCCTACAGCAACATTTACAATATCAGCTGTTCCAACACTCGTCAGGTTTACTGTCACACTGTCTTCAGGCATTATACTGAGCCCTAAAGCTATTCTGGATAATAACTGTGACTCACTATAAATGGTACGCTATGAATCTACCACCACATCTTTCTGGAGACAAAGGCATCTGTCCGGATGAAATGATTTGGACTAGAGCCCATATTACTATGCTATATGATCCCTCTCAATATTGAAGTCATACACTTTAATAACTGAGCTTGGCAGGGCAGCCCTTTAGCTGTTTGATGAAGAGTGGCCCTGACACCTCCCCTCCGCTGGCCTCTGCAGGACTGGGCATTGGTAAAGTCTCCCCAGAACCGTCACCTTGCCGAGGAACACACCTCTTTCTGTTCCTTGCTGCAACTATCTGTATCCTGCCCTTCCCTACTTCTTTTTCATCTCAATGACTTTTCATCATATTCCAATCTTTTCTTTTGACAGAGGATGACAGTCAGTCACGCTACTTGTCCTTTCCCCACCTCGGCTCATTGTAAAGGGTAAATGATGGGAGCTAGCTAGGAAGCACAGCACGTTGCACACAGGTATGTACTGTATATACCAGGGTCAGGCATTAGCGACAAAGTATATCTTCAGTGTAGCAGAGGGAAGTAGAAGACACGGACATACACATACTCACAAACACAGTCTTGTGCCAAACTGTCAACAATAGAGTGTTGCTGACAAGACACTGATTGTAAGAGGAAAGTGAGCAGAATTGACAGGTCCTTGTCAGGGAAACCAGGTTCAAACTTCCTGCTTTACACCACCAGCAGTGTGTGAGTATTCACATATTTGTCACTCACACAAAAATCGGTTTAACATTACAACCCGCCACGCAGATCTGAGACCTGCACATCCTTCTGCAGGTCTCAGATCTGCTGACTGTCACTGTTCACTTGTTTGTTTACAATCAGCACCATCGGCAGCTGGTCTGAAATCTGTCTGCTGTCACACACACAGAGCAAAACATCAGTGTACAACCCACCACATGTGCCTCATTAGGTGCAGCTACTGCTGAGCTGTCTGAACCAATCAAAGTGCTCCTTCTTGTTTTGAAGTCACAACTGTTTCTCAAGCTCTATATTTTTTATTCATTGCCATAAGCACATTTAAAATCAACCAAGACATACAATACTTTTGAGAAAACAATGCATTTAAAGGGATTCAAGGGTTTAGATTTAAAGTCCTTCAACAAGCAAAGTAATTCAGTAGAAGAAAAAAGTGTTAGTCTTCACTTTGTCTTGATTTGTATAAATAAAAAAATAACTAAAAGAAAAGTTTGATGAAAGACAAGTTTGATTTGCCGTTATAACAGACTACAATATAAGGAATGGGTGACCTATGACCAGACACCAAATAATAGCTTTATTTTATCAAGTTTAGGAAAAAAATAACTTTTCTGCTGCGTGGAAATCAGAGTCGGTGCCAGGCAGTATTAAATGAGGGGGATTAAATGGGGGGGATTAATGGGGAAGGGGGGGGGGGGGCACAAAAACACTTTGCTCCGAGTATGGACACAGTCAGTTATGATAACCAATCAGATATCTTTGATTAATAAAAAGCTCCCCATATAGTGGGGAGAGTGGGGTGGGTACTGTAGGTCAGCTGGGGGGGGGGGGGGTACTGCCCACGAATGACCCCCCATGTTGCCGACACTGGTGGAACTTATATCACTCTGTGCTTTCTGCATTAGTAGCTGCCATTTTTTTCAATTTAACTTTATTTGTATATCGCAAAATACAACAAAGTCATCTCCAAGTGCTGAACAAAATATAAAGTCCATAGTAAGAAAGAAAGAACCCAACAAGATCTACATGAACAAGCAGTTAGCGACAAAGGGAAGAAAAAAACTCCCTTTTTTAATGGAAGAAATCTCCAGCGAAACCAGGTTCAGAGGTGGCACCCAACCAATTCCACTGGTTGGGGTTAGTGGACGGAGGGGCAAACAGAATAAGATAGAAGAATAGTCCATCCGAGTGTCCCAGACAAGTTGAGCCGTGAACCAATGATCAGTCCATCTGAGTCAGTGGTAATCAGTATTATACAATTGCACTAGGTCATTGTTTAGTTATATTTTAGCTTCCTGATTTATACATGTTTACTGTAACTTTATTTTTTTTCTCAAGTTTGCCTTTTTTATTTATCAGTTGCTTTCCAGTCTTTTTTGTTGACAGTGTTAATAATTAAAGTTCCATATTTCCATTTTGTAGTGTTTTGCTTCTTTGTGTTGAGTGATATTTTTAAGTTTTAATCATATTTTCCAATATTAGGATTGGCATCGGCCCCAATTGTCCCATATCGGTCGGACGCTAACGTGGACCTCAGCGTCTCCTCTTTTATTTTGTAAAAATAATGTGGATGCGGGATCCCATTTTTGGATTCAAAGGACTGGTAAATGCTTTGCTGCTTTAAAGTGGCTGCTGTTCCAATCAAACTGTGTTCAAAGAAAAGGTAATTTTACTTGAGTGTTTCCTTCCAAAGTGAAATATTGCCTTTTACATTTCCAAGGATTGAGTTTTTTAATGGAAGCCCACAAATATCCGATCGTAAAAGTACTTCTCGTCAGCTGTCAGTTTGAAGTTAATGTCTCTGCATGACGGCGCTGTGGAGTCCAACTGCACCGCTTGCTTTTTGATTGAAGAGCAGCTAATTGAGTGTACATGGAAATGTATCCTTTACCAGCATAACCACATGCAGCACATGATTTTAATCATCAAGCTTCTTCTGTAATTTGTCTTTTATTTTTGCTTTCTTGTTGTTGCAGAACTAGATAAACTTTCTTTTATTGAATTATTGTGAGAAGCAGAGTTAGGTTACAAAGAATACTGACACATTCTAAGAAATACAACTATAGAATACGTTTTAGGCTCTTTATGGGTTGATGCCTATTAAATATTTGTATTATTCAAATGTCTTCACTAGAAAGAAGATCATGCATTGTCAGGAAATAACTTTTTCAAATAAGGCACAGCATCACCCGATACCCTGTACGAGATAAGCAAGTAGAGAAAAGGCAGAAGACAATTTCGGCATTAATAAGTCTTTATTAGTGTTGTAGCACTCCAAACTGGTCTTTGTCTTGTGACCACATTTTGACAGTCTTGTGTCGGTCTCGGACTAGCCACATTTGAGATTTTCCCTCAAGAACAGTCAAAACCAGCACTGATTTGCCATTATTTGATTTCATTAAGTCATGGTATAATTAGACTCAAAATATTTAGCGTTGGCTCACTGATTGTTGTGCCTACTTGGGAATCTTTTCGAGTGCCTTATGTGTGAAACGCCTGCAACACTCAAACATCAATCCATCTTATTTCAAGTCAGAAATACCTCAGGAAACTTACTTTAGGCCTCATTCACCTGACAAATAAACATTTTATTTTTAGATGTTTAAAACAATTTTGGACTTATCAGTGACTTTTAAATACATACAAGGATTTATTTTTTTATAAGTTGGTTGAAATTATTTTGTCAAGATTTGATATTTTTGCATGTTGTGCTTTGAAAAAGTTGCATACACCTTGTTTTTGTCAAATATATTGAAAAAAAGATTTAATTGAAGAGAAAATGCATTTTAAATGTTCAACCTTGATTTTTTTTCTGTTTTGGCCTTGACTCGGTCTTGACTCCCAGAAGGCTTGGTCTTGGTGCATTCTTGACTCGAGCAAGTCTGGGTCTGGGATAGTGTGGTCTTGAGTGCAACACTAGTCACTATCATATGTAAACATAAAGTATCAATGTTGGAGATTCAAAGACATAAGGATGACTGAATATAGCATTGGAGACACTGGACAGCGAAGCAATTGGAGTCATTTGTCAAGTGGAAAAAATGGAGATGTCAAATGTCGGCAGTAAAGTGATTTACAGGAGATTATATAAGTATTACATTCTACGGATGAATAGGAATGATAAGAGTCAGGGTCATGTGGAGCGATGAGTGCAATTGACAAGGTTGGGTCCTTGATACAATGACTGAACCCCAGCACACACATTTGCACTCCAGTTTTCTAAGTGAAATATCAAAACAAAGCAGTCTGTGTTGCTTCTTTGGGTTTAATGGATGTTATGATGTGTGTTTAACGTGTGGCAGCTTCTATGTGCATGACAGCAAAAGGAAAGCAAAGAAGGCTGATAAGAACAACTGTAGGAGGAGTAAACCGTGATACTAAGTCGCTGACCTACACAAAGCCCCCTCTCCCAAGGCAAACACAAGCACATTGAATCTATCCACTGTGTAATGAGGAGCCTCCCCACAACAATGAGCTAGATCCCTTTATCAGCAGAGTGTACAAAAGCAGACAACCCGACTCTTCTTCACGGTAATCCAATCACTAAACCCTATTCTGTTTTATCAACTATTAATCTCATTTTAAAGCCCTCAGTTTGAATAGGACACACAGCCACACAGCTTGCAGTCATGTTGAGTGGAATACTACTGAAGTTGGCTCACAACACAACAAAAGCATGTGAGATGATGGAGAAGAAGAAGAAGCGGAAAGTGAGTGTGGGAGAACGAGATAGAGAGAAACGACTGTGCTCTGGAAAACAGACGGCCGCACTGCTTCACTGTGCATATCATTTCTTGGGCTCAAGAAGCGTCAAACAAACAGCCGTCTTGGTTTTTTTGTTTTTTGGCTCTAAAGCTTGTATTTCTGCATTGCCAACAGCAGTGAAGGCCAGTGATCTGTGAATGTCAGAGAAAGTCTTGAGTTTTTGTCAGGCTGTGTTTGTGTAGATTTTAGATCTTAAATTATACCAATGATAATTATTTGTGCAAATTGAGATAACAATGACATAAACACGTAAACAAAACTTCGGCTACATTACTTGAAGGGTTTGTTGGGTTTTGCAAAAAACTATGATTCTGCTAATTTAGTTTGTTTCTTATGGCTATAGTTAACAGCCTGGTCTTAAAGATGGTAGTTTGTTTAAAGCAGTTTGTTTGTAGAGTTGTGTGATGATGTTGTGTCTATGAACAAAATGACTTTAGAAGCCAATCCTGTGTAGTCAATGGCCATGGTTACATGATGTTTTTTTAAGTCAGAATTAATTGTTTTGAATTAAATTATTCGGAATTAAAGTGTTCTGCTTCGTGTTTACACAGAAATAGTAATTCTGACTTGAGGTTCACATGGAGAACAGGTTTATTCAGCTTTATTTAAAGGGGCGGTATTGTGCTAAGTTCTAATAACCCCATCAATATAGTTTTTGAGGTTTGTTTTCCCAAACTCGCCTGTTTTCCATAGCTTTAGCCCTCTGAAAAGTGACTTCTTGAGCAGTTCTAAAAAATGAGATGTTTTGGGGACTACTTATGCATATTCATGAGTGGGCGTGTCTATAGACGCAGACTTCATTGATTGCTTTTGCGAGAGAGATCAGTGATCACCAAAGGAATTTTCTTTTGTTATCTACACACTGCTGTTATTGTTTTTAGCCAAAAACTGCACATTACAGTAAAACACATGAATATTTAAGTTGCTATTGTGATTGTGAGTCAGTCTCAGCACATCAGGCTGTGTTTAACACAGCAGCAGCAGCGGAGTCATTCAGCTGCTTCAAACACTCACTGGAGTGTTAAGTTGCTAAGTCACTTTCTTCTCCTCTTCATCTCTATTAACTACAGGAATAGTGCATTTAAAGTGATAATCATTTTTTTTCTCCAACCGCCGCATGTGTCACAAACACATCAGATTAAGTCAATGGTGATACGAGGCGATATAACGGATACTTAAAATGGAACCGCTTCCTGGGATCTACAAAGTTGCTGTCCACTGCTCCTCAGGGAGGGGTTAAATGCAGACAACATATTTTGTGTATGTAGCTTTACATATATGACAATAAAGTATATTGTATGTTCTATATTAAACCCCAGTGTTTTTTAGCTGTGAGCTAGTTTGGGAGGGCGGAGCTCACATTCTTATAGGGTAGCAGGAGCCAGGATTGTCTTATTAAATATATAGTCTCGGCTCCGAGTGCGGGCGGCCATCTTGGATTATGTCGTCACCCGCGCGCGATCACGGCTGGACGAGCATGCGCAGAACGACCGAAATAAAGCATTTACAAGATTGAGTAATTATTTGTTTCGGAATTAAAATTGGAATAAACCAGCTAGCAAATTCAGAATGACCATTTTCATTCGGAATTAAGTGTTTACAAGGTCAGTTTAAAGACGATTTAATTTTTATTCTGAATTAAAGGGGAATTAAAGCTCTCATGTAAACGTGGCCAATGATAAGTTTCGACCCACGTCCCCCCACCACCACCCCGACCCTTTTACCCTTCACTGTGCAACTGTAGCTACAGTTCTTTATAATGCATTAATAACAAACTGATGTGACACTGATGAGCAGAGTTAACAGCTGCTAAGCTCGGATCAATCCATGCAGGTCCATAAGCAGCAGCTGCAGCCCAGCACAGAACAGGACAGATCTACACCTGGTAAAAGATTGTAGCTGTTCACCAATCCTGCTTTTCTGTTAAAGACAAAACACTACATAATCCCTGCAATGTGTTCAGGTATACACTTCTTTGCAAATGAGCTCAACTATAAAATTCAGTTTTTTTTCTAATGCTGCAGGCATTCAATAATTTCAGAAGAAGGATTCCTGCAAATTGCTGGAAGCAACAAACAAAACTCAAGTTCATTTGGAAACATTGTTCGAGGCCAGAAGGTATCTGCAAGTATGCAAGATCGTGATCTGCAATTTTATTACACTGCAGCAACAAATTTTAGCAATCCATATAACGTAATAATTTTACTGTTGATATTATTGAGATATACTGTATTCATTTTAAATGCAATGTATTACACTTTAACACTGGGGTGCCTAAATTCACTTCTGCACTGTAAGCTTGGATTAGTTGATTCCATTCCATTTTCATAAAGATATGTGTTCAAAAATATTTTATTAATGACATCTGTGATCTTTTATGTAGACAATTTTTTTTTTTTTTTAATCATTTATAGTCATTCCCAAGATCCATAATAAACACAAAAAAATCAATGCATCACAGATTATGTGGTTAAGATGCAGCTGCCTGTGATTATACACCTGGCCAGTAGGTGGGTTCACGTGTGTGTGTGAAGCATCAAGGAATGAATCCTGTCTCAAATGAAATGGCTCAACTGGTACGACGCCTCATACGGAAAGTTGAAAAAGGAGCCATTCAACTTCATGTTATTAACGGTCTCGGCTTTGTCAACAATTAAGTGGAAAACACTCAATGTTTTAAAATAATACACCCAAACTTAAAGGGGGGGTATCATGTTATTTTCAGGCACATAGTTCCATTCTATAGCATACTCAAATAATTATGCTAATTTCCCTCTGTAGCACACGGTTCATGATGCCTGTCACTTCCTAGCTTGTTTGACACGCCCATGAACACTCCCCCTTCAGTACTCATACAAGCACACCTGGATTTTGTTTACTTCTGTTTTTCTGTGCGCTGTATTTGGCTACTTTCTACATTTTTACATTGCTACAATACATTATCAAAGTAAGGAACGCTAACGTATGGATGGAGATCTCTGTCACCGATGAGGGCCACTTCATAAGATAAACTCCAACCATTGTTGACAAATTATTTCATCCAAAAATAAATGATCTCGCTGAAGGCATTTTTAAAAACTAAAGGCAGGCAGCTACTACGATGAGCAGAGTAAACCGATCGACATGCACCTGGAAGCGGGGGAGGGGTCCAAGTTTTACTTACATTTTTTATTTTATTTTTATGTTTTGTTTTAATGCATACATTAATGACTACAGACAACATAAGCCATGGGTTTCTTACAAAAGTATTTAATGTAAGTAGATTAAAAGCTAAATCTGTGGAGGTGGGTGCTGTGGGCTGAACGAAGGAAGAGGTGGAGCCTCGTCCCCTCGAGCATAACAGCAGGAAAATGGCAGCAAGCAGGGGATTTAAAGATTACTCAAAAAGAAACATTGGAGGTATGTTTTTCAGGTGGGAATGACATGATATAAAGCTTGAAAATGTGATTTTTACATGATAACCCCTCTTTAAATAACTTCTGTAAATTGTAATTAAATAATTTAAGAAGAAATGACTTTCCTGTATGTTCTAGATGCTCCCCCGCGCTGATTGTAAAGGGCAGCTTGTTGTCAGACTTTAGTTTTTATGCATATATGCATCAAGTTTTATTAGCTTTTTAGACCCAAGTTGTTCGGGTTTTTTTTAAAACTGTGAGGAACTTGTTAATAAGAAAAGGAACACTTTTATTATACAGTATGTTGCCCTATCACTTAATTACAATTGGCAGTGGTTGTGCTAAATAAAGCAAGGATTAAATGTCCAAATATAATTTAAAAAAATCTGGTTCCATTGGGAAGGAAACGGTTATATCAATATATAAAAACTGCAGCACTCATTCTGTCACACAGACAAAATGTGGAGTGCCTTTTATGCTACTTGACTCAGAAGTTCCTCAAATCAGCTGCTTAACATAAATTAGCGTCGACAAAAAAAAATGTAACATTCCACACTGTGGTTAGGTGAAGCTGATGAATGATGCATGGAGAGGAGAGGAGGGGAGGGGGGGGGTACTAATTCACATATACAGTCAGATTTATGTGTTTGTGGTTCACTTCCCTTTGCATGCTTTGCTTCATCCGTCCACTGTCCTTCCGTCTGTCCCAACCCTTAAACTGTCATGACGGTTTGCTTAGTATTTACAGCGGATTCAAAATGCCAGTGCTAATCATGCAGAGAGAATTCTTCCTCTTGGCTGCACAACTTTTACCGTCTCATCTCTAGAAGTCTTGTTGCATATCCCAAAGGCTTCAGGGCTTTTAGCAGCATATTGTCTGAGAAAAAACAGCAATTATAGTAATTGTTTTTTGTTTTTTCCTATAGCAACACAAGCATATGGCTTTATGAAAAATCAGAAATTCAGTTATATGAATATTTGAGAAGACGGTTGATCGTCAAAAATCTGAAATGTGTTTTGAATAATAACAGATACATTGTGGCAGCACATGTAAAAGTGTAACAAACAAATTTTTTTGTAATGTAGTTTAACAGAAAATCTCATTATTTCAAATGATAATGGCCTGACAAAGCAGGCTAAAGGCAAGTTTTATATACAAGTTTTCAATGTAGTTCTAAATACATTTAAACTTTCCAAACATAATTTGTGTTGATTTTTAACAGACTTTTTCTGCTTAAGTAAATGATTATAAAGTAAGAAGTACAAATCGAAACAAATAATAAACTTGACTAAGTTATATGGTTATTATTCTTCATTAAGTCTCATTGTTTTCTCTTTGATTGAAAGTGCATTTATATTTGAATGTTTCACAGATACAAACTTATACACCTTAATACAATTTGTGTAAATCCATGTACCCTTCATTATTTGGTTATTTTGTTTCAAAACCAAATTAAAAAATAAAAAACTTGATTTTTTTTTTACTAATTTAAAACAAAAAACAGGAAACCGGAAAAATTAAACAAGTAGCGTTTTTCTGTTTTAAAATTAATTCCGGTTCTGTTTGTGTGATATTTGGATATTTACTGGGAAACTAGGAGAGCTTCATGTGTTAATCTCACCACACAGAACAACCGACAGACGGACTTTCACTCTGCGTTTGATAAAAGAATCTTGTTTGTTATATTTGATTTAGTTTTAAAACAGAATAAGCAAAAAACAAAGGGTACATGGATTTAATACCTATTCCATTTCCTATTGTTCGTTCATGTTGAAGAAAGAAGATACTAAAAAATTAAACACCCAAATATATTATTTTTTTCATTGGGAATGTAACTATAAGAGTAGCTTGAGGCTTCTTACACCAAAAAATAGAAATGTTTGTACTGAAAATTTGATCTATGTCAGAATCAGAAATCAGAATCAGAAATGTTTTATTTGCCATGTACAGTTTTAAGGACAGTACAAGGAATTTGACTTGGTGGTTGGTGCACAAAACAACAAAAAGAAATAAAAACAAAACAACAAAGAACAACCCAGCAACAATAATAATAATGATAAATATAAAGGATGAGGGATAAATAAAGGATAGATAGAGAATAAAGGATAAATAGGATAAATATAAATATATATATACAGTGCAGCAGATATCAAGCTGGTGGAGGTGGTGATCGGGTGGGGGGGGGGGGGGGGGGGGGGGGGGGGGGGGGGGGTCAGTGGGTGACTTGGGGTGTGTTCATGTGGATGGTGGCAGAGGGAAAGAAGCTGTTTTTGTGTCTGGAGGTTCTGGTCCTGATGGACCGAAACCTCCTACCAGAAGGGAGAGATTGAAACAGTTTATGGACGGGGTGGGAGGGGTCGGCCACAATCTTTCCTGCACGCCTCAAACTCCTGGAGGCGTACCGGTCCTGGAGGGAGGGCAGATATTGCAGCCGATGACCTTCTCTGCAGAGTGGATGATACGCTGCAGTCTGGCCTTGTCCTGGCCGTAGCTGCAGCGTACCAGATGGTTATGGAGGAGCAGAGGATGGACTGGATGATGGAGCTGTAGAAGTTCACCATCATCTTTGTTGGCAGACTGAACTTCTTCAGCTGCCGCAGAAAGTACATCCTCTGCTGAGCTTTTTTGATAAGGGAGCTGATGTTCAGCTCCCACTTGAGGTCCTGAGTGATGATGGTCCCCAGAAGCAGAAGTACTCCACAGAGCTCACTGTAGAGTCTCCCAGGGTGAGGGGGGTGAGGGGGGCTGGGTTCTTCCTGAAGTCTGCTATCATCTCCACTGTCTTTTAAAGCATTGAGCTCCAGGTTGTTCTGCTGCACCCGGGGCACCAGCCGGTCTGGCTCCCGCCTGTAGTCAGACTCGTCTCCATCAGCGATGAGACCGATGATGGTCGTGTCGTCTGCAAACTTCAGGAGTTTGACCGACTGGTGAGAGGAGGTGCAGCTGTTGGTGTACAGGGAGAAGAGCAGAGGAGAAAGAACACAGCCTGAGGAGATCCAGTGCTGATGGTCCGGGGAGCAGAGATGGTTTTTCCCAGCTTCACGTGGCTGCTTCCTGTCAGACAGGAAGTCTGTGATCCACCTGCAGGTGGAGTCTGGCACGTTCAGCTGGGAAAGCTTGTCCTGAAGGAGAGCTGGGATTATTGTATTAAAGCAGAGCTGAAGTCCACAAACAGGATCCTGGCGTAGGAGCCTGGGGAGTCCAGGTGCTGGAGGATGAAGTGGAGAGCAGGTTTACAGCATCGTCTACGGACCTGTTGGATCTATAGGCAAACTGCAGGGGGTCCAGGTGGGGTCGGTGATGTCCTTGATGTGGGAGAGCATGAGGCGTTCAAAGGACTTCATGACCACAGATGTCAGAGCGATGGGTCTGTAGTCATTAAGTCCTGTGATCCTCAGCTTTTTAGGGACAGGAACGATGGTGGAGGCCTTAAAACAGGCTGGTACGGTGCATGTCTCCAGTGAGGTGTTAAAAATGTCTGTGAACACTGGAGACAGCTGATCAGCACAGTGCTTTAAGGTAGAAGGAGAGACAGAGTCTGGTCCACAAGCCTTACGGGGGTTTTGTCTCCTGAAAAGTCTATTCACATCTCTCTCTTTGATGGAGAAAGGTGCCTCTGTGGGAGGGGGGGAGGAGGGGGGGGAAGATAGGGGAGAGAGCCTCTGTAGGCAGCTGGGGTGAAACTGTAGCTTTGATGTGGGGGGTGAAGGTGTTGGAGTGAGGCTGGTCAGAGGTGTGAGGAGGGTTGGAGTCAGGTCTGTCCCATTGTCTGTCAAAATCTACAATAGAAGTTATTCAGACTGTTGGCCAAACAGAGGTCGTTAGCAGCAGCAGGGGCTCTGGGCTTGTAGTTTGTAATTTGCCTGAGCCCTCTCCAGACAGAAGCCGAGTCATTTGCAGAGAACTGATGTTGTAACTTCTCTGAGTACAAACGTTTGGCTCTTCTCACCTCCTTTTCAAACGTGTACTTCGACTCTCTGTACCTGGCTCTGTCTCCACCCCTGAAAGCGACCTCTTTGTCTGCCCTCAGCCCTCTGAGCTTAGCTGTGAACCAGGGTTTGTCATTGTTATAACTCACCCTGGTCTTTGATGGAATACAGCTGTCCTCACAGAAGCTGATGTAGGACGTCACAGCGTCTGTAAACTCATCCAGAGAACTGTTCGCAGACCTGAAAATGTGAGACTGGCTTGCAAGCCTATACAGTTAGGTCCATATATATTTGGACACTGACACAAGTTTTGTTTTGTTACTTGTATAATGAAACATTCCAATTATAGTGATGTAATGGACATGGACATAAAGTGTCGACTCTCAGCTTTCATATGAGGGTATCCACATTCAAATTGGATGAAGGCTTTAGGAGTTTCAGGTTCTTAACATGGGCCACCATAGTTCAAAAGGAACCAAAAGTAATTGGCCAATTGACTCAAAAGCCATTCCATGGGCAGGTGTTGGCAATTCTTTTGTTATATCAAGGAAACATATAAATGGTCTAGAGTTGATTTGATTTTGCTGTACAGATAACATGCGGTCAAGGAGCTCACTATGCATCTTTTAAACTGTGAAAACAGAAAAAAAAACAATCCCTGAAATTGTTACAATATTAGGAGTGGCCAGATCTAGAGTTTTGTACATCCTGAGAAATAAAGAAAGCACTGGTGAACTTGGCAACGCAAAAATACCTGGACGTTCACGGAAGACAACAGTGGTTGATGATCGCAGAATAATTTCCATGGTGAAAGAAACTCCTTCACAACAGCCAACCAAGTTAAAAACCCTCTCCAGGAAGTAAGTGTGTCATTGTCCAGGTCTACCATAAGGAGAAGACTACATGAGAGTAAATACAGAGCGTTCACTGCACGGTGCAAGCCACTCATAAGCCTCAAGAATAAAAAGGCTCGATTGGAATTTGCTAAAAAAAAAAAAAAATCTAAAAAAGCCAGCAAAGTTCTAGAAGAACATTCTTTGGACAGATGAAACTAAGATCAACCTCTACCAGAATGATGGTAAGATAAAAGTATGGCGAAGGCGTTGTACAGCTCATGATCCAACGCATCCTATATCATGTGTAAAACATGGTGGAGGCAGTGTGGTGGTTGGGCCTGCATGGCTGCTAGTGCACTCGGTCACTGGTGTTTATTGATGATGTGACAGAACAGAACCAGTCAGATGAATTCTGAGGTGTTCAGGGACATACTGTCCGCTCAAATACAGCCAAATTGATTGGGCGGCGTTTCATAATACAGATGGACGATGACCTAAAGCATACAGCCAAAGCAACCCAGAACTTTATTAAAGCAAAGAAGTGCAATATTATTGAATGGCCAAATCAAGCACCTGATCTAAACCCAATTGAGCTGCATTTTACCTGTTAAAGACTAAACTTCAGAAAGAAAGGCCAACAAACCAACAGCAACTGAAAGCTGCTGCAGTAAAGGCCTGGCAGAGCATTAAAAAGGAGAAAACCCAGCGTCTGGTGACGTCCATGGGGTCAAGACTTCAGGCACGTCACGTCATTGGCAACAAAGGGTTTTCAACAAATTATTAGAAAATAACATTTAATCTTTAGTCATTTAGTTTGTCCAATTACTGAAAAAAGGGGATTGTATTTAAAAAATGTTTCAGTTTCTCAGATTTTATGCAATCTTTTGTTCAACCCACTGAATTAAGATGAAAGTCTGCACTTCAACTGCATCTGAATTGTTTAATTTTAAATTAATTATGGTACTGTACAGAACTAAAATTAGAAACATTTGTCATGTGTATATATATATATATATATATATATATATATATATATATATATATATATATATATATATATATATGGACCTAACTGTAGGTTTATTCATATGTGGTAGGCATGCATTGTTGTTATTGTGTGAAACAATAGGTTAAAAAATAAAACTTAAGATTGTAGAATATTTTTATTTGTATGCTAAAACATTGAGCTGCCCTTTCATATAAAATTCAGTTTTCACTCACCACATTCAATATTGAAAACCAGACTACACGCTGCCAATCCCTTGGGCAGTCAGGTACCCATAAACCACAACATTTTCCCACCATGCTTCACTTCAGGTACAATGTTTTCCTTTGACAAGCAGCTTGCGGTCTGCACAAAGGAAGGACTATTTATACACAGCATGGCACAAATGGATTTTTTTTTTTCTTTTAGCGTATTCATCACCAAAAGCGACATTTGTACTTCTACCCCCGTGTTTTTTTTTTTTTTTCATCAGATGAATTATAGTGTATGCCTTATAGGTCAAAGAATCAATTTTTTTTTTGTCAAAAAGAAAGGGAAAAAGTTCAAAATGTTTTGTTAGAATTGTTGAATTTCATCTTGATGGGAAAAACTCAGGTGATGGAAATTTTTGCACTTTGCATTGTGGGATGTGGGAATACCGCAAACAAACTAGAAGAAAAATGATGTCCATAGAATCACTGTCCTCCTTGTCTGGCAAAAGAACAAGAAACTATTGCAAATATTAACTCATTCAGTGCCAGCCATTTTCAAAATTTCTACCCCCTCAGTGCCAGCCGTTTTAGCATTTTGACTGATTTTTAAAGACCCACAGAATATTTTGTCCTATGACAATCTTACATATGAAACCAAATTCTACTTTCATCATAAAAAAATATTCTAGCTTATTTTGTTCTTCTATAATAAGCAGTTGAATAGAGACAAGTTTCACACAAATCGCCAGTTCGTGTTGTGACAAAAAGCTGAGAAAAACGGCTTTTTCTGAAAAAATCTATTAGTGACTTTGAAGCAATTTTTTTTTTTTTTTGCTTTAGTGACACCTCAACATTGGTTTCCTTGTATAAAACTACAAAAACAACAGTGAGACCAGGTTTTTGATGGCAACATTATTATTATTTTGCTATCTTTGTCAGAGTTGAATGGATTTCTTACTGTATTTTGGCCGTCCTCCAAGTCTCTCCCACCATCATTCTCCACACATGCAACTTCCTCCTTCTCCCGGACATGCCAAGTCTCACCGTTTGCCCCGTTTTTTTGATCGTTTTCTCTCATCATCTCAACACTCTCAATAGTCCACTTAGTTCCACACATGCTCTGGTTAAGTGTGTGCTGCTGTGAACTTCAGCATCAACTCTCGTAGCATCATTTTCTGTCTCGTAAACTCTCTTCCTCTTCCTCTGAGCTCTGCCCATCAGAGGTGATCTCTAATCCAATGTTGCACTGCTACCACTTACATGTCACCAGTTGATCACTACATCATGGTACAAGTTAAATATTCACAGGAGAGCTTAGCCACACTGTCTCCTAGCAACCCCAGCCAAAAAACACAATTCACGTCTATTGACGGGAATGGCACTCAATGAGTTAATTAAAAACAATACAATGCATCCATATACAAGACTCCTCATCCTACTATGCAATGCACAAAAATGTCAATACACCGATTGTGTAGGGTAAAGATGATAACAAACTTTAAATTTCAATGTTATTCTTTTTGTTTTGGGGTAAATGGTGCTTGATTTATTAATATATGAGGCATACACTATGATTTTATCTCATAAAAACATTATTGGGGTAGCAGTTTTAACCTATTATTGAATGTGTGGAAACTACCCTGGACCGTATTATTTTTGATATGTTTTAACAATTAATGCTAAATATTTCTACTAGGAGTTAACAGACATAATAAAACCTAATAAGTGTGTGGCTGTGAGCTGCTGTCCACTTTAAATTTGGATTTAAAGAAGTCACTGACCAAAAAAATAATAACAATAATAAAAAGTTGTTCATAATATTTTTAAAGCTTTGTCTGAGATTGAATGTGTTTTTTTATATATATATATCTTTAGACAGCAAAGAATGGTATTTGCAAGCACATCCTGCAAATAGACTTTTATGCAGACAGAAGCTGGACTTTGTGTCTGGTACAAAGCCGCGAGCTGTGGAAATGTCTTTGCTCTTGTCAGAATTATTATTTATTTGCAGTCAATGTTGAGTTTGATGATTCCCAGAGTACCTGAAGGCCATAGACAAAGAAAATGCTTATAGCGTAAAGCCTCTATAGGGCTAAAGGCTTCATAGGTCCTGACCTTCACATATAAGTTTACGAGGCAAAATCTGCACCATTGAAAAGTAATTATTAGACGTGTGTGTGTGTGTGTGTGTGTGTGTGTGTGTGTGTGTGTGTGTGTGTGTGTGTGTGTGTGTGTGTGTGTGTGTGTGTGTGTGTGTGTGTGTGTGTGTGTGTGTGTGTGCTCACGGACCGAACTATAAGATTGATAACAAATAGGTTTAATACTTGTAATATTTCCCTACAATAAGATATGAGATAGATTGGGATGTAAGATATTACATCTATGTATTAAATATTATATACGTGTATGTACAGTATATGCAGTGGCGGACTTAGCATTTTGGGGGCCCAAGGTAAACTTTTGTTATGTAGCCCTCCCACTTGGGTTTGATCATGAAATATTTGGCATTTTAGAAGTCAAGCAATATTTTATTTTAGTTTTTTAACACTTTCAGTTGGATATGGATATTCTAGTTATTGAATCCACTTGAGCCTTATTTTTTATTATTATTGCTTCTATGCAAAAAACAACAAAAAACTGTTAGGGTTCAAATTTAGGGTCCCTACTAGTTGGGGACTCAAGGCAAGTATGACCAGTTGGCTAATGGTAAGTCCACCTCAGTGTATTTGTAAATCAAGGGCAAACTGGTGAAGCTTTAGATCCTATTGCATTTGTTTTTCTTATTTTTAAAGGCTTTATCCTGTTTTTTGTCTGTTTTTTTTGTTTGTTTGTTTTTGTATATACCATTTTGTTGGATCCCAGTAAGAAAAGCTACATCTCTGCTGCTGCTAATGGGGATCTTAACAAACTAAACCAAACTAAACCATGCTTGGTTCACAATTGTTTGATTTACACAAATATGCAAACATTTACTTTTTATTGTCTTATAGCTCAGCTAAGATGGTTGTGTTCACATATATTTGTATTTATCTATATAGCTAGTTGTTATACATTGGATTATGTCTTCTAAAGAAACCAATTTCCTGCTGGTGCATTGAATAAACTTAAAGCGGCAGTTGCAAATGGCAGTGAAACGAATAAATAAAAACATCTCTATGAACACAGAGAGAAGAACAAGGACACGGTGTCAGTTTCATGATTTCAGACGGGTAGCTGTCACACGGTCACCACTTATTGTTCACACTGCAGTGTTGTGCACCAGTGCAGCTGTCACTCATATTTTACTCTTTTACTGTAAATAAACATTTTCACTTTGACAAAATGTCAACTGTTCAGTAATCACTTGGAACAAAGCAGCAAAGCTTTATTAGTGAGGATGCAGGAGGTATTCTCACTATTGTTAATTGTTTATTCTTCCTTCTCCGTTAACTCCTCCTACATTGTTGGTCCAATTTTGACAGTTAAACTATCAAAAAATTCAGAAAGTTCCCAAGATTTATTCTATCAATTTTATAAATTATAACTTTTAAGCTTTTTCAACTTTTAAGCCCTTCATCCCCATTTATTCTTCAACTGATTTTGACCATTTAATCTTTGACATGTTTAGCTTTCAACACATTTAAACTTTTTCGACTTTTTCCACCTTTTTCAACCTTATTGGTAATCTTCAGCTAACGCTAGGTTAGTACTAATGCTAGGTTAATGCTAGGTTAACACTAATGCTATGCGAATGCTAATACTAATGCTAGGTTAGTGCTAATGCTAGACTTAGGTTATTGCTAACACTCAGCTAATATTAAACTTGGTTAATGCTACTGTATGCTAATGTAATGTTAATGTTAATACTCATGCTAGCTAATGGTAATGGTAATTCTAAGCTAATGAAGTGTGAGGTGGGCCAGCACCTGGATTGTCACTTGCATTTTCTTCAGGGAATGATACTATTCTAGTTTTTATTTGCCTTTAATGTTGATCCTCAACATGACGATACACCACACAGTGTAGTTACATGTGTGCACACAGGCCGTTATGTAGACATTCTATTCATTCTCCATGGACTCCATCATTCCATTTGTCTTTATCACAATTCATTAAGGGGTCTGATCTGCCATCTGGACTTAAGCACTTTTTTGCGCACCTGCAGTAATGCTGTGTTCACACCGGATGCATCATGAAATGTCCATACGTCCAGAATACATACAAAGTCAATAGATAGATGCATCTCAGATGCAAAATCTTTCCTGTGCGGCGGTGCGGTCCGATCCGCACTCCCAATTTTACGCATATCCGCACACCCGCACAGTCGCAAGAGTTAAAAATATTGAACTCATGTGGCTATTTCGCATGACGAAAGCCAATCAGAGTCTTTGTTGACGATGACGTCAGGCCGTCAACACAGACACCGGTCTGTTCACCCATTCAACCATGGAGTAGAAGCTGTGTGTGACCACCTGGAGCTGTATGACACGGCCTTTATAACCAGGACCGGACAAGGAAGGATTTGTGGAGAATCAGCGAGGAGGTGGTTGTAGCAGGTTAAAGTACTCTGTAGTTTTCATCTTTGAAAGTCGGCACTAAGCTAGGATAGCATTAGCCGCTAATCACACCACCTTTTTTCACTGGTGGTTTATGTTTGTGAGATGATAAAAAGGAGCGCAGCTCCTCGCTTCAGCAGGCAGTGAAACTCACCCAGTTGATTGTGTCAATGGTGGGCTGTGCGTAGCTTCAGACATGCGTACGATGCGAATGGGGACATTTTTTGATCCTGCGGTACGTTTCGTACGGCAGATGCGTCCGGTGCCGCAGAAGGACGCATTCGGTGTGAATGCACGCATTACGCACCTCTCCCCTGCACCTTATTATCCTGTCCAGATTCCTGACAAGCCAACCACGCATAAGTTACCAAAAGCGTGAAGTCTGTGAATGAAGCAAAGGAGGCAGACTGGGGCATGATGTCATTTTTTTGGGGGGGCTGCCTAGAAATCATGGAACATGGAGTTTTCCCAACGCTTGTAATGTCATTGAAATCCGTGGAAAATGATAAAGTACACTTTTAATTTGATACAGCTTCATTGATAAACAATGTAACAGGTTGATTTGATCAGATTATTGCAGTGTCAGAGGATTGGCCGCTGTCTGAGTCACATTCTGACACATTCTGTCTGAGTCTCACTTAAAATCTCTCTCTTTCTCCCATCATACAATGACAAATTAACATTTGTTTGTGTGGAAAGCCTAGTTTCATTAACTTTTTCCATCCCTGCATTCAGAAATAATCAGCGCATCGTCATCATCTGTCACCAGTACGGAACCTGCTTTCAAACGTGATGCACTGCAGGTTCAAGAAAATAACCTCACAGAGCGTCCTGCGATGTTTGCAGTGAAACAGAACCATCGGGTTCCTACATAATATGCAGTTTTTTATATGAATTTTTTAATGCCTAATGGAGCTGATGTGAGTGAGTCCGTTAATGAGCCTCATTTAAATATGTGTGGGAACAGTTTCTGGTATCCATCGTCCCAATGCGCATTTCACCAACTTCTGCATATGACAGCTTGTTTCATTATTATTTACTCTGTAGTGGATCAAACTGTGACTTTACGTTGGACATAGTATGAAAATAGTTGGACATCACTGTGACCAACGTGGACAGAAGTCTGTCAGAGTTTTAATTAATCGAGCAGCAGCAGCTGAGGCACAACTCGGGTGCACACAGCTGATCAGCTCCATGACGCATAAGTCTGTGTGGCTTCAAATGTAACTAAATCCATATTTCTAGTGCAATTCAATGTTGGCAGTGGCTATCCGTACGGTTGCCGTATCAATATACCGACATTCTATCCGTACGCAGCGCCCCTCATTGGCCAGTTTAGGTCACGTGACTAAGACTAAACCTAACCCTAAAAATTGTTGCAATAGAGGGTTCTAACCTAACCATAACCCTAACCGTGACTCTAAGACGCTACGTACGTGTACTTCGGCATACGTACCAATAGCACCGGGGGTTGTCTGTACGGCAACCGTATGAATAGACACTTTCTATGTTTCACCTTATCGGGGCGCTGCACTTAATTCAGGTTCAGAAGCTCATAAGAGGAAAAGGACTTAAGCAGAGGGGAGAATGCTAGTAAGACCAGATTTGAATAGGAACGCCCACATTTCAGAGCCACTCTGCAAAAGACGTGCGTAACTCGGATGGAGGCGCGTAGCGACTGACTTACATACAGGGGGAGAATAGCGCGCATGGACACACGCATGGAGAATAGAGCTGTAATAGATAACATATGAAGTGCACACTTTGTGGGCAAGAGGCTGTACTTTCCCCTCGAGTCAGACGAGAGGCGTGAAGTGCTGCATTATTATTCATCTTTACACTACACTTCTCATTCATTTCATCCTTCATGACTGAGCAGCTTTGTACAAACACTCAGTTCATCTTCACACTGTCAACTGTTAACACCTAGTCAAAGCCCGTCCTTTCATTTCTCATTTGAAATCCTCTCTCTTTTCCATTCTTTGGTTATTTCTTTTGTCCTGGCAGTCACACCTGCTTTTATTTCTGTCCTCATCCATCACTGAGCCAAAGCACTGAAAATGAGACTGAGCTTCAATAGCAATTTCCATGGCAACAGATTTTCAATCATACATCTCCCGATCAGGTCGCTCATGCAGTTTGTCCCCAGAGACCTGAATATGATGTGGGGTTCACAACTTTGATCATCATCTCACTGATCTTCCTATCATCATGAAGAGATGCTGAATCAGTAGTTTAATTTTGACGATTAAACCCACTGTGAGTGAGACAGATGGTGTGTCTGTGGGACGCAGATTACCTGCAGGTTTTGTGACCACATTAGCATTAGCTTGTTAGTATTTGTGTGCAACTGCTGCTATTGAACTAACCTTAATGACAGTCTTTATTCTCATCATACATGCATCTTTGTTAATGATTCGTTATCCTTAACTTACAATAAGTGACTTTAATACTTGGTAAATTGTAAGAGCGTAATTGATAATAATTACAACTATGACATAATTGTAATTGGAAAAAATCTGTTGCTGTCGTTATTGTACTTAAATTGTAATTGAGTTCAGATAATTGACTTTGTATTGTATTTGCCATGAAAATTCTGAACATGAGCCATTGAAAATGTAATTGAAATTGAAAAATGTAAATTACCCCAATCCTGGTTGCTATTGTAATCGTAACTGAATTGTAATTGAGTTCAGATAATTGACTTTGTCATTGTATTTGTCATGGAAAATCTCTAAAACTGTAATTTACAATTCAATTTAACACAAACCTGTGTTTTATCATTTAAAAAAATTTAAATCGAGGGGCATACTGACAGAGAAATGGCTCAGACGCCACCATCAAAATTTTTAAAACCAATATTTTCATTGATAAAGAAGGCTAATAAGGTAACCAAGAGATGACAGCAAATGAGATGATACTGTATATAATATTTTTTTTTTGTGTATCTTACAGCCGATTTAAGACATGGGTCAAACTGAGCCGTTATCATAAGAGATGCTAACAGAAAGCTAACACAAGAGGAAGGCTATGTTTTATGTGCTTATTTATTAAAGGCACAGTAATTCTTGGTATTTGAATTTGAGCTTTAGTAATTGGGAACGTAATGGTAATTGACTTTCAAGGGAAGAATAATAATTGTAAATTTAGTTGTATTTGGAAAAAATGCCATGTCACTGTAATCGTAATTGAGTTGTAATTGAACTTGGATATTTGAAGACGTAATTGTAATAGAAAAATGTAATTGACCCTCAGCCCTGGTACAAACACAAAACCCAGAGATGTGTGTTATTTATTTTTCTATTTACATTATATTATTCTTTATCTTCAGGAAGTAGGAGATGTTATATTCTCACACGCTTAAATAATTATATCTTTTAAGAAACCGTCACAGATCAAGTACTTCTTCTGCTGCAATGTCCAAAAGTATCACTTCTTTGTTAGAATAATATGTCTGGTTAACCTCCAAAATATTGTAGGGGACTAAAACACAACAAACGTCAAGTCAGTTGATTGTTTTGCACCGTCACATCTTTAACAATTGAATGAATTGTTACATTACAGATATTACCCTGAGGTGTTCACATTATTGCTATTTTCAGACTTGATAAAAGATGAGGTGCAATTAACACGATGGCGTGGAATTGTCTTTTTTGATTTTCCTCGAGCATAATCCCAATATAAGATCTCTAATGACATGTAAAAGCTAAAGTGTTTTCCCACATTTGTAAAGAGCTGGATTGCTCATTTTTACAATTATTCACTAAAGAGTCTGATAGTCGCTGTGGTTTGAACTCTGTTTGGGAGTTGGGTTTTTTCGCGGCATTTGCTCATTTTGCACAACATAAATTCCTGTGCAAGTCAACCAAACACGTTATTAAATGTTTATTTTTTTCAGTCAAGCGTCGTCAGCCTCCAACGCTCAGTCAGTTTCTGCCTGACCTTCGGGTGCATTTCACTTGCTTGCTGTGATTTGTATGTAAATGCATGCATCAATTCAACCTACTGCTTTTTTCTTTTTGACATTATATTAAAATGAACATTTACAACAGCTTTTAATTGCCCTCATTCATTTAATCTAAATGAATGGTTCTCAACTTATTGGTTTTGGACCCATTTTTAGGTGATTTATTTAATGTAATGGTGTAAATACACTATTGGGAATAAGTGCTTGAAATCTAACAAATTTTACTTACAAAATTTTCATTTTTGTTTATGACATGGAAAATTGGGTAACACTTTATAATAACCATCATCTCTAAAGGGTAGATAATAGTAAATAGTTAATTAACCTTTAGTTAATAGTTATTTACTGTTAACAAACAACGAAATGATAGTTAATAATGTTTTTTTTTTTTTTTGTTTTTTTTTTTTTTTTTTTTTTTTTTTTTTTTTACCTTGTCTGCACATGCTTTCGAAGGTTAACACTACAAGAAGTGCAATCTTTTGACAGCAATGCATATTTTATTATTGCAATTAAATAAATTTATTTATTTCATTGCATAATTGTGACCGTCACCAGCCCTCCCTAGGGAAGGGTAAGAAATACTTTATTAAAGGGAGGATGTAAAAAAGAGAGGGCAGTGTTACACCAAGGTGAGGGGTTGGAGGGGGGTGGGGAAGTTAGCAGGGAAGAGGGATACAAGATAGGATATGGAATGGGTGAGGAATAGTTTTAAGTGATGCGAATGTGAAATTGTGGTTGTGTATATTGTGTTTATTGTTGTGTTTGTCAAGCCAGTTTGGTGACCAGTGTGTGGTTTAGGAATAATGGTGGTGGCTGTGAACAGAGGAAGAGGTGAGTGGGAAATTCCATAAAACAGGTATTTGGGAACAACGTGTCTAAGGTTGAGCCCAGTATGAGTGTTATCCCACAGCCAAGGCCAGTGCATCCATGACAAATGTATTTCCAAGTACCGCCACTGCAAAACCCAAGAGCCGCCCCCGGGCCCGAAGAAGCAGTCAGGCCAGCAGCAAGAGCAGGCAGCCTAAGGGCCCCCGGCGACCACCCCACGGCCAAGCAGTCCCCCGAACGCCCCCAAGATCCCAAGCCGAGAGGCAGCCATCGCCCCCCCATACACACCCGAGCAAGCCCCAAGGAGCCAAGGACCCAGCGCACCACGCCACCGATCCCACCCCCAACCCCCCGACCCCCCCACCCCATCGACCCCCCCACCCCCGCGCCTAACCCCCCGAGGGGAGGGCCCAGAGAACTCCCTGCCCGAGGCCCCAGCGGAGGAGCCGAAGCCCCACACCCAGCAGACGACCAGAACCGCGCCGAACAGGCAGCCAGTGGGCACCCGCCGGCGAGCCCAGAGCCAGCAGGGGCCCGACCCAGGCCAGAAGGACCCGGAACGGATGCAGCACCAGGAGCAGCCCGCCCAGGGAGGACGACCACACCCCAAGCCGCATAAGGCACCAGGGGGCCGCTGGGAGTCTCCCCGCCGGCCCCCAGGCACCCCAACCTAGCCCCCCACGGCGCCCCAGATCACCCTTCACTGATGCCGCCCCGCGCCACGAGCTTCAGTTCTTTTTTTTTTTTTAAAGCCAGGGCCCCTCCAAGGGCCAAGCCAGACGCCCCGCCGGGATGTGGCCCCCTATTCCGGCCCCCGACACCCTACCTCACGGGGCACTGCCCAAGCAGGGGCCGTACCAGTAGGTACGCAAGGGCGCGGCACGCGCCACCCGCCCCGAAAGACGCCCCCCCGGGCCGGCCCGGCCAGCAGGCCAAGCACCCCCGGCCCCAGGAGCACCCCCCGGGACCAGGACCCCCCAAGGGCAAGCCCCCGGGCCAAGCCCCCCGGGACGCATCCCCCACCCCCGCCCGGGACCCGGCCACGGCCCAGCAGGACCGCACAGCCCCGGACAGCCCACGGCCAGCAAGCCCAGGGCCCCGCCGCCCCCCGGACAGCGCCAGCCACGGCGCAGCGCCCCCCGCCGGCCCGCGAGCAAACCGGCGATCCCCACTGCGGGGACGGAGGCACCCCAACGGCACACATCAAGTGCGGGACAGCAGCCCCCAGCCAAAGATGCCCCGGACCCACCCACCAGTCCGCAAACGGCAGGATAGACCCACCAGGCGGCCGACAGCAACCTCCACCACCGGAACAGCTAGCGCCCCCCCCCCAGTAAACAGCATCACCCCGAGGCGCCAAACAACCCCGCCCCAACCCCGGCGAGGGACACCAGCACCCCCCCAGCACACCCACCCCCAAAACCGGCGAGGCCAGGCCGCCCCGGGCCCGCACACCGCGGGGCCCGCCCCCAAGGCCACCAGGAGACAAAAGCAAGCACCAAAGCCACACCCAAGGGGGAGAGGCACCCCCGCGCCCCACCCGGCCGACACAGCCCGGAAAGACCCCCGCAAGGAGAGACCCCGGCAAAGCCCCCCCGAGATCCACCGCCACGCCCCGACCGCACCATCTTGATGTGCTTTTGCTCTATGCAGTTGCCCAGCCACAACAGAGGGGCCAGGCCCCCACCGGAGAGGCCCAAATAGTGGTACCAACCCACCACCCTGTTATGGTGCCTCTCCATTCCCCAATGGAGAGGCACTTCCCGTTCCCCTGTGTGAATGTGTGTGTTGGTGAATGTATGGGGTGTAATTAAAAGAAGGTGGATGGAGGGGAGCGGTGCTCCCCCTCCAGCCTCTGTGGATTTATGTGTATGTGGTGTAATAGGCCGGAGGGTGTAAAAGATGATACACCCTCCGGGGGTGACATGTTGAGATGCGATATAAAATTGGAGGGATTAGTAGGGCAACTAGAGGTGGGAGGGCCGCCCCCACGCCACTTACATAGTAACACAGGTGGCGGCCCCCTCCACCCCCAGCCCCACCATCCAGCCCCCCAAGGGTTGGGTATTGGTGTGTGGTGCATTTTGTGAGTGAGCCAGACCAGCTGGGAGTGGGGTGAAGTGAACATGTAGGAGGCCTGTCCAGTGTGAGCCGGGCCCGTCCGCGTGGCGGGCCACGCGAGAGGGTAGATGGCGCAGACGGGCAAGTGGCACTGCGGGCCCCGGAACAGCACAGCCGGAGACCCCCCCCCCCACGGCACCCCCCAGACCGCGCCGGCCCCGCGGAGCACGGCGACACCCCCCACCCCCGGGCACAGCCAGGCACCAACAACATCCCCCGGCGCCCCAGGGGGCGACCCCCGCCGCCCGCCGGCCCGGAGCAACGCCACCCCGCCACCAAGGGGAGCGGCCGAGCAGGGGGGAGGCCCATGCCCGCACCAGGGCCAGCACAGGCCCACCCGGCGCCACGCTACAACACTCTCCACCGGGAGGCGGCCCCGGCCCCCCCGACGAGAGAGGACGCCATCCACCGCCAGCAGGGCCATCCCGCCAGCCACGGGCCGGCAAGCCAGAGTACAGAAGCACCCCCCAGCCCGGAACCGCCCCCCCCACACCAACGGCGCCAATAGAGCCCCACCCCCCACGGAGGCAATCCCCGACGACCCACGCACCGGCACGAGACACCCCCCCGACGCCAGCACACCCCAAACAACAGCGGGCCCAAGGCCACCAGCCCCGCCCCGCCCAAGGCTGCGCAGCGCCGCCACGAGCCGCGGCCGGTCCCCGGGCAGATGGCCGGAGAGCACCTCCCCGGACACGTAGCCCAAGGATCCGCCCCCGGGGCACCCCCGCCCCGGAATCGCGCCCACGGCGCCCGGTGCACCCAGCCAGCAGACCAGCCAATCCCAACGCGGATCCACCGGGCCAGGAACCACGCGCCGCGCCCCCGCCCCCCCCCCCCAATACGACCCCCGGGGAGGCCCCATAGCACCCCTCACCCCACCCCCTAGCCATAACGTCCACACCCCGGCCATTGCGGTCGTACAAAAAGCCCCCGAGGGGGCCCCGCCTAGCTCGTCGCGCAAGCGACATCCCTAGCAAAGGTGCGCCCCAGGGAGCCAAGCCAAGGACCCGCAAGGGCCGACGGAGCAACCCACAGCCACACCCCGCCACCCAGCAACCCAGGAGGCAATCGCCGACCCCGGGCAGCAGCCACCCCCAAAGCTACCCCCACCCCGGATCCCCCCTGACCGGAGCCAAGGACCCCACCACCCCAGGCCCCCCCAACGAGACCACCCCCCCAGCCAACCCACCCGGCACGGCACCGCCCGCCCCCCCAGGCGGGAGCCACAGCCCCCCCACCAGCGCCCCAGGCCAACGGGAGCCCCCCAAACCCAACCCCACAGGATGGCGGGCGCAAGAGTAAAGGAGGAGGAGGGGGGGAGGACGAGACAGGGGGACAGGGAGCAAGGGGAAGGAGCGGCAGGGGAGCACGCAGGGCCCCAGCCCCAGAGACCAACCAGATGCGCATGCAAGGGGCAACGGCGCCAAATCAAACAGCCCCGGGACCCCGTGAACACCCAGAAGGAATGCACACCCGTGCTGAGGCAACAAGGCACCCCGGCAACCCACCCCAGCCATCCTGACCAAGACCACCCCAGAGGCCCAAGGCGGCCCCGGCCTACAGTTGGGCTAGTGCTTTAGTAAAGAGTGGTGCTGGCAGTCGCTTGCAGGCTAGATCATCAGGCTTTTAAAAATTTAGATTTAATGCAATTAAAAAAGGAGTCCAACGCTCCTCAAAGCACGTTATTTTTTTTTGTTTTCTGAGAGCAGACATCTTTTCCATGGAAATAAATTCTGTGAGGAGATTTTGCCATTGGTTTATGTTTAAGGATTTTTTGTCTTTCCAATTTAGTAATATTGTTTTTTTTGCTATGGCTAGTGCCGCAAGGATTGATTGTGATTGGTTTGCTGGAGGTTGAAGCATTGTCAGGTCTCCAATCAAACAAAGATTTGGAGATAAAGGAATTCTGTAGTCCAAAATGGAGGACAGTTTTTCAGTGATTAGAATCCAAAAGTGTTGAACTGGGGAGCAAAGCCATAAGGCATGTAAATAGGAATCCGCTGTATTCTGGGTGCACTGAGAGCAGATGTCTGTTGCTGAGAAGCCCATTTTATGCATTTTCTGTTGGGTAATGTGGGATCTGTGGAGGACCTTGTATTGAATTAGCTGAAGGTTTGTGTTTTTTGTCATCTTAAAAGTATTACAACAAATTTCTGCCCAGAAATCAGTGCTCGGGGTGATTGAGAGTTCGGCCTCCCACTTCGCGATTGGTAAGTAATTACAGTTAGTGTTCGAAAGCGCTCTGTATATTTTTGAGAGTTTTTTTGATTTTGTTGAGATTTTTTTCATATATATAGCCAGTTCTGGAGGTTGTAACGTAGTTAAGTCTAGTGGAGTGGTTTTCTTTATTGTCTCTGTTACTTGTAAGTACTGTAGAAAGTTACTTTTATTTATATCGAATGCTTGGGTTAGATTGTTATATGGCCTGATCTTGTCATTTTCAAAAAGGTCTTGGAGATGAGTGATTCCACTCTCTTCCCATGTCTTCAGATAGAGTGGTGTTTTTTTTTATTTTTTAAAGTCGGGGTTGTGCCAGATTGGAGAGAGTATACTAGTTTTTAATTGGCCATTTGTGATGTCCAGGGCTTTCCACCATGCAGTCAGTGTGGAGGCAATTAGTGGGTTTTTAAAGCAGTTGTGATGTTTGAGGGTCGCAGTGATAAAAGGGAGATCAGAGAGTTTAATGTGTTTGCAGTCTAACTGTTCTATTTCTAGCCAGGTGTTGTAGTATTCTTTGGATTTAGCCATTCTGTTAAATATAGTATTTGGTTTGCTAAGTAATAATGCATGAAATTAGGGGCTTCTAAACCACCCTCGTCTTTGTTTTTTTGAAGGGTAGAAAGGCTTATTTTAGGTTTTTTATTTCTAGTATAGAATTTTGTAGTTGTAGAATCTAATCTTTGAAACCATTGTTTTGGTGGTTTTAGTGGTATCATTGAGAACAAGTAGTTTATTTTTGGTAAGATTTTCATTTTAACTGAGGCTATCCTGCCAAGTAGTGAGATGGGGAGATTGTTCCATCTCCGCAGATCTTCTGTGACTTTGTCCAACATCGGATCATGATTTAGTTTAATTAATTCATTTAAGTTTGGTGATATATTTAAGCCTAGATATTTAATTGTATTTGTGGTGGAGGGGTGTTGTGGATTTGGTGTGCAGGATTCCAAGAGTTTTTTGTCAAAGGGAGGATTGATGATTTTGTCCAGTTAATGGAATAGTCTGATAATTTAGAGAAGCTGTTTATTAGATTAAATACTTCCTCTAAAGAGGATTGCGGTTCTTCCAAATAGAGTAAAATGTCATCCGCGTAGAGATTAATTTTGTGTTCTGAGATGGATGAGTGGATTCCTTTAATAACAGAGTTCTGACGTACAGCTGCTGCGAGAGGTTCAACGAATATTGCAAAAAGCAAAGGTGAGAGTGGACAGCCTTGTCTGGTTCCCCTCTGCAGTGTGAAGCTTTGGGATGTTATTTTGTTTGTGGTTACTGAGGCCTTAGGTTTATTGTACAGCGTGGAGATCCATTGTATGAATGATTCTCCGAAGCCAAATTTGCCAAGGACAGTTAGGAGGAATGACCAGTTTACTCTATCAAATGCTTTTTCTGCATCGAGTGACAAGATTATTGTTTTCTTTTTAGAGTTCTGTGCCATGTTGATCACATTAAACAGTCTTCTCACATTGTCTGTGGAGTGTCTATTTTTAATAAAACCTGTCTGGTCTTGGTGTATAATTGACTGTACTACTTTCTCTAACCTGGATGTGAGTGCTTTGGAAATAATTTTTAAGTCTGTGTTAATAAGTGAGATGGGACGATAGCTTGAGGGTAATATGGGGTTTTTGTCTGGTTTAAGTAACAATTTAATGTTCGCTGTATTCATGTGACCTCCTACATGGCCTTTATTTTTGATCTCTGTTACTACTCTGAAAAATAGTGGAGCCAGCATTGACCAGAAATGTTTAAGGAATTCAGCAGGGAACCCATCTGGACCTGGTGCTTTGCCTGTTGACATGCTATCTAAAGCATTTTGTAATTCTTGTAAGGTTAATGGTGAGTCTAAGGTGGTTTTCTGATCTATAGTGAGCTGTGGTAGGTTTAGTTTATTAAGAAAGGTTTTAATATCTTCAGGGTCAGGGTTTAAATTTGATGAGTATAAGTTTTGATAATAATCATGAAAGATGTTATTAATGTCCTGAGGTAAGTTTAAAGTTTGACCTGCGTTATCAGAAATTGCTGCTATAAAGGAATTTTCTTTACTATGTTTGAGCTGATTTGCTAAATATTTGCCTGATTTATTATTGTAGTCAAAGTTTTTGTATCGTAATTGTTGCAAAATGAAGTCGGTTTTTTTAGATAAGATGATATTCAGATTAAGTTTTGTATTTTGGAGTTTTTCCCATAAAGTTCAGAAGGGTTAGCTGCGTATTCTTCCGTAAGTTTTTTGATCTTTTCTTCAAGTGTTTTTTCTGCCATCTGTTCCTGTTTTTTCTTAAAAGAAGAGTATGATATAATCTTCCCTCTAATGACAGCCTTGCCAGTTTCCCAGAGTAAGGACGGTGATATTTCCGGGGAGTCGTTTGTCAATAGAAAGTCCTCCCATTCTTTTCTTATAATTTTTTCAAATTTACTGTCATTAAGTAATGAAGTGTTAAAGCGCCATAGAGAGGATACTTTCTGATTAGAGTCACACTGCAGGGTGAGGGATATTGGGGCATGATCGCTAATAATTATAGGATGTATTTTAGAGGACATCTTATGTACGATGGAATTATTTGAAAGAAAAAAGTCAATTCGGGAGAAGGATTTATGCACAGGGGAGAAGAAGGTATATTCTTTTTTAGTTGGGTTATTCAGTCTCCATACATCTCCTATTCCAAGGTCTTCCATGTAATCCATTAATACTTTAGCAGATCGAGATGGTTTTGTATTTGAGCACTTACTAGATCTGTCCAATGATGTGTTGAGCGCCAGATTGAAGTCACCTCCGATGATTAGAGACGAGTCTGCAGAAAGGTCTGAAAGCTCTGAGAAAATTCTATGGAAAAAATCAGGGTCATCATTATTGGGGGCATATAGATTAAGAATTGTGAAACATTTATTATAGATTACTACTTTGATAATAATATATCTACCCTCTGGGTCTATGACGGAGTTGATTATGTTAACGGGTAACCTTTTGTTGAGAAGAACCGAGACTCCTCTTTGTCTGGAGTTAAAACATGAATTATATATCTTGTTAAAATTTTAATCTGTCAGGGATTTTTCTTCTGATTTAAGTAAGTGAGTTTCTTGAAAGAAGACAATGTCTGCATTTAATCTTGATACATAGTCAAATATCTTAATCTTTTTAGCCTGTGAGCGAATGCCACGCACATTCCAAGAAGTTACTGTAAACTGATACATAGAATGAGGTGAGTGTTAGTCCATACAGGTGTGAGCATAAGTGAGAATCTGTGAGCATTTGTGCACTGTGTTGTAAAAAGCTTGGATGCAAGGAAAGAAAGAAGAGGAGACATATTATCATGCGATAGCACCACGGGTAAAGGACTGGATTGAATAGGTTAGTGAAAAGCACAAACATACAATGACAACAACCAATGTCAAAAGAGTAAAAGGAGCAAGGGGTAATTATAGGAGGTATAGGAGGTGGGGGGTGTTGTGGGTGTTGAGTGAGTGTGAAACAAAAAAAAGAGTGAGGGGTTCGAGACGAGTGAGTTGACATGAGGGTAGAGAGTGTCCTGTGAGAGAGTACGTGCCAAAAAGTGTTTACCAAAATCTAAGCCAATATGTAGCATACATACAAACATACATACACATACGTGTCTATATATACCTATCCATGTTTTTATTTTAGTGTTATTATTATCTTTATGTATTTATTTATTTTAAATTATTATTATTTTTATATATATATATACATATATTTTTTTTAAATTTTTTTTTTTTTATGGAGTTATCATTATTTTATATATATTTTCTCTATTTATATATATATATATATATATATATATATATATATATATATATATATATATATATATATATATACACATATACATACATACATATATATATACATACATACATACACACATACACACATACACATACATATAAACATATATATACATATATACATAGACATATATATACATATATACATACACACATACATACACATACACACATACATACATATACATGCACATATATACACACATACACATACACACATAAACATATACACATACATATATATATATATATATATATATATATATATATATACACACATACATATACATACACACACATCTACATACACATACATATATAAACACATGCATATACACACACATACATACATACATATGTATACATATATACATACACATACACACACACATACATACACACTTTTTTTTTTTTTTTTTTTTTTAAATGTATTTATTGTTTTTATTTGCCTTTTTTTTTTTTTTTTTAATGTACAGATATATACATACACACATACAACATATCTATTTATTTTAATTTTTTTAAAAATAATGCTACCTTAGCTTCACCATAAGTGGAGAATTATCCTTTCAATGTTAACTCACATAACACCTGTGTTGTGTTTTTTTTTTTTTACTTCATTATTATTATTATTTTTAGATTTGTCTTTCTCAGTAGAGCCAGGGGGTGATGTTTAAGTCCCTAAACAGTTGGCCATCTATGTAAAGCTTGTCTACGACCAGTTTGGAATTTTTGCCTTTCTGTCGGTTTTCTTTAAAGATAGGATACAGGGTTTTTCGACGTTCGTTTATTTCCCGAGGGAATTGATCATTCATGCCGAATTGCGTACCTTTAAGTTCCCGACCTTTACTTTTAACCTGGATCTTCTGTTGAAAGTGCTCAAATTTGGCAATGATGGGACGTGGACGGTTTCCTCTCCGTGGTCCGAGGCGATGGACACGGTGAAATGTGATGTTTTTCACGGTTTCTGCCGGGATTTTAAGCGCCGACGACATGAAGTCTTTCAGCAGAGCATGTGGGTCATCGTTGGGGGTTTCTGGAATACCTGAGAATATTACGTTGTCTCTCATACTACGAGATTGGATATCCAGGACTGATTCTTTAAGAAACTTGTTTTCTTTTTTCAGCTCTTTTACCTCGGAGCTCACCGCAGATAAAGCCGAATGGATATCATGGTTATCTTTTTGTAAGTCCTGGATTTGTTGATAGGCAAATTCCAGGCTGACTTTCATTTCCTGAACGTCTCGGTGCAGTAAGTCGAGCACATCCAGCCTCTTAATTATGGTCTGTAGGAGTTCCGTGTGGGATTCTACCTCGAGGTCTGATGTATCGGTGGCCGAATCGTTTTTCCGGCGCTTCGCCGACTTACCTGATGTACTGGCTTTTGGTCCGGACTCCATCACGTACTCAGCGTAATATCTATCTATGAAGTCCTCGAGGTCCTCCACTCTGGCTGGTGAGAGGGCGCGTGGTCGGCTCTCGTTGGTGGCGTTGATTTAACGGTAAAAAATCGTTAGTATGTGCACGTAAACAGGATCGGTAAACTAGTCACGGCAGCGAGCCGCCATGTTGAATTTTCTCAGCTTGTCATGTGACTCTCAGAACATCTCGCGTGACTTACCTCCTGCCTCCTTTGCTTTTTTTTTAATAATGTTTTTTAATGATTTGTAATGTTATAATTGATGTTATATGAACAGTTTATTGACGCACACATTATTACACTTTATAAAGTGTTTGATAATGATTAAGAGAAGATTAGTAAACCTTGATTGTGGTTCATAAAACATCTATAAACATTACAGAGACACATGGACCAGATATTTGTTAATGGTTTATAAATGTTTTATGAAGCATCTATTAGTACTTTTTGGATGTTATTATAAATTTGGAACCAAATCTGAAACATGTTTATAGATGCTTTATAAAGCAATGATTGTAGATGGTTTATAAAACAATTATTAACCATTAGTAATCTATCTAAAACATTATATTAGTAAGGGATTATAATCTTCAGTTCCAACTTTATATTAACCATCCAGACAATGATTGTAGATGGTTTATGAACCATTTATTAACCATGAATAAAGTATTAATTATCTATCTAAAACATGTTTATAAATGCTTTATAAAGCATTAATAAGGGATTATAAACTTCAGTTCCAACTTTATAATACACATACAAATAATTATAATAGATGCTTCAAAAAACATTTATAAACCATTATCAAGGTTTATTAATACTTTGTTAATCATTAACAAACACTTTATGAAGTGTATAAATTTTATAATGTGTGCGTCAATAAACTGTTCATATAACATCAATTATAGCATTACAAATCATCAAAAAACATTAACAATCATTTTATTATTTGTTAACAGTAAATAACTATTAACTAAAGGCTAATTAACTATCTATTTATCATTATTTACCCTTTATAGATGATGGTTGTTATAAAGTGTTACCAAAAACTCTACCAAGAGTTTATTTTCTATACTTCGTATACTTTTTGAAGTTATTTTTGGATGAAAATGTTTTTCATTTTGTAGATTGCATTTGATTGATATATTTATTATCTGATATCATTATTTCTTTTTAGTAAGTGTAAAGAGAAATATTGCCAAGTAGAATACTGGGGTTTTATTCTATACATTTATTTATTTTTTTCACGGCATTATTCCGAGTATTTGAATAGTGAAATAAATGTTTGAGTCCCAAAACCTCAAAAGTTAAGATATTCTGATCTAAAAAACAAATCAACATATGCTAGCTAGCTGTATGGAAATGTTTGAATTTATCTTGTCAGGCTGAACATCCCTATTAACAAAGGTACTGTATCTTTATACACAGAATTTAACCATGTCACACAATAGCTTTTAAAATAGTTTCACCATGGCATTGCTTTCTTCTGTCATTGACTTTGATAAAGAAACACTAAAACAGCCTGTATGTTTACTGACTGTTTTAAATTCTGCCTCCTGCTATTCAAACGATACCCATAGGATGTGGGTGGCAAATAATGGTGGTTTCTATAGAAGGAGGTCTCACGAGACCAGCAGAGAAAAGCTGTAATGTACAGTGGAGGAAACAATTATTTGATCCCCTACTGATTTTTGTAAGTTTGTCTATTTACAAGAAAGTGAGCAGTCTATAATATTTATTGTACCTTTATCAGAGACAGAATATAAAAATATAAGTACAGAAAAAAAGATGTTGTAATAAGTTATAAATCAATTTTGCTTTTTGTTAGTTGTTTAAAGAAGTTGTTCCCCTAGTCTGCCCATCTTTGTTGGAGACAATAAATATATCCCTATCAATAGGCTACGTGCCACAGTCCTTTAAAGTAGCTGTAATCAAACCCCTTCTCAAAAAACCTACTCTTGATTCCAGCACTTTAGCAAACTACAGGCCTATATCTAATCTTCCTTTTATTTCAAAGATTCTTGAGAAAGTTGTGGCAGCTCAGCTCTGTGAATTTCTTCAAAACAACAGCCTGTTCGAGGACTTCCAGTCAGGTTTTAGAGCTCAACACAGCACAGAGACTGCTTTAGTTAAAGTAACTAATGATCTACTCTGGGCTTCAGATGAAGGACGACTCTCAGTGCTGGTTTTATTAGATCTTAGTGCAGCTTTTGACACTATAGATCACTATATTCTACTAGAGAGATTAGAGAAATTACTTGGAATCACAGGGACTGCCCTAAACTGGTTTAAGTCCTACCTATCTGATAGGTACCAGTTTGTACACGTGAATAATAAGTCTTCTGTGTACACTAAAGTAAGCTACGGGGTTCCTCAGGGCTCTGTGCTAGGTCCAATCCTCTTCTGTATCTATATGATCCCCCTTGGTAATGTTATGAGAAAATACTCTGTTAACTTCCACTGCTATGCTGATGATACCCAACTGTATGTATCAATGAAGTCAGGTGAGACAAATCAGCTATCTAAACTTGAGGCCTGTCTAAAGGACATTAGGGCCTGGATGGACCAAAATTTTCTTCTTCTCAACTCAGACAAGACTGAGGTCATTGTACTGGGCCCGCGACACCTTAGAGAAACCTATGCTAGCCTAACTGCCCTAGATGGCATTACTCTGGCACAAAGCACAACTGTTAGAAACCTTGGGGTTCTATTTGATCAGGACTTATCCTTCAACTCTCACATAAAACAAACTTCAAGAACTGCCTTCTTTCATCTCCGTAACATTGCTAAAATCAGATCTATCCTGTCTCAGGGCGACGCCGAAAAACTAGTCCATGCTTTTGTTACCTCTAGACTGGATTATTGTAATTCTCTTTTAGCAGGCTGCCCGAGCAAGTCGCTTAAGACACTTCAGCTGGTTCAAAATGCTGCAGCACGTGTACTGACTAAAACTAGGAGAAGAGATCACATTACTCCTGTATTAGCCTCTCTGCATTGGCTTCCCATAAAATATAGAATAGAATTCAAGATTCTTCTTCTCACTTATAAAGCCCTAAATGGACAGGCACCAGTCTATCTCAAGGAGCTTGTAGTGCCATACAATCCCCCCAGAACACTACGCTCTCAAAATGCTGGACTACTCGTTGTTCCATTCATCTCTAAAAGTAGTATAGGAGGAAGAGCTTTCAGTTATCAGGCCCCACTTCTCTGGAACCATCTACCAACCACGGTTCGGGGGGCAGACACCCTCTCTACCTTTAAGGTTAGGCTCAAAACATTCCTCTTTGATAAAGCTTTTAGTTAGGAACCAGCTCATAGCTCATAATTAAGATGCAATAGGCATAGACTGCCGGGGGGGGGGTCTGGCATGCTCGGTTGGAGAGAGGTTGGAGAGGGCGTTAAGAGAGAGGTCATTTAGGTTAGAGAGGGACCGGAGAGGGTCCCATTCCTCTTTCAAACACTCCCTCTATGTCTGCTTACTCCCTTGTGTGTTTGCTCCTGTACTCCTTCTGGCTTTTGTCTTGCAGGTCCGTGGGATCCTCAGTGTGGAGTTACAGAGACTCAGCGGCTCTGTCTCCACCCTTTTCTCTGCACACACCCAACACAGCATAACGTGGATGGCTGTTCATCATAGGAATGGGATCCACACAAGGTTCCTGCTGCTTAACAGAAGGTTTTCCTTGCCGCCATGATGAATTCATGTTGGGTGTGGGATACATATGTATGTGTATATACGTATATATGCATATGTGTGTATCCATAAAATGAAGAGTCCGTCCTTAAGACTGCTCTACTGTAAAGTGCCTTGAGATACCATTGGTTATGATTTGGCGCTATACAAATAAAGATTGATTGATTGATTGATTGATTAGTGAAGGAAAAAAGTATTTGATTCCTTACAAAAAAAAAAAAAAAAAAAACCTTGAGTTCTGGCTTCCACAGGTTATTTATGTGCTTTAATAAAGTAATCTCAATCACTGCTTGTTATGGCTATAAAAGACAGAATCAACCACTCCACCACCAATGGCAGGACCAAAGAACATTCAAAGGACAAACATGTAGACCTACACAAGGCTGGACAACTGTTGGTACAATTACAGTTTTTGCCCATTGTGTCAAAACTCTAAATACAAGCAAATAAGACACAACACTGGGAAATAAACCATCCACATTAAGGCTGAACGATTAACCTTAATGGCATCGGTATTATATATATATGTTCACCAATCAGAATTGCAGAGAACCGCCTTCCTGGGCTGCTGGCCAATCAGAGATGGTTACAGGACACATGTTTGTATGCGCTACAGCGAGTCTCTGAGTGCTCTAACTACATTACGGCCCTATAAAATCAACGTTGATGGAATCACAGAATCGAACTGAAAACAGAATCTGTCGAACAGAATCGGGTTTAAACGCAGTCACCGTGAGGGAAAGAACTATTTTTTTTTTTTTTTGTTTATTGGGAAATATACTTCCCACTCTGGCCATCATAAATCAGAGCCACCAGTGCCTGCTTAACTTTAGCGTGTCTGTAAAAGCTCAGTTTGTTTCTCATGTAACGCTCCGTGAAAACATGAGTCAGCTTTAATCAGCTTCACCTGCTCAGAGCGTTTGAACAACATCTAATCAGAGCTACGGAAGATCTGTGGATTGTTGTTCTGTTGTTGTGGACTGGATCATCAATAACAGGGATTGTAGAGTCTGAAACATCGTAGATGTGATGTAATGACCATTTCTGATACTGCAAAATATTCTAGTACACGTGATGTGTCGCACAATTATTTTAGTTTAATCATTACAGTCTGGAATGATGTCATCAGGATCATTTAAATTAGGTTAATTTAAATTAAGTTGATCAACACTTAATCAATAAACCTGATCAGATTCAGTAAACCATTGATCACTGAGAGAAAATTGAGTGACATTAATGCTATTCTCTTACATCTTTATATGACATTAATAAATAAAAAGGAGCAGTCAGAATAATCCATGTCACTACAACTTATATCTACCTTTTAATTGTACCTTAGTTTTGACATACATTTTTGTTTGATTATTGTTTTTTTTTTATTTGTTAGTATTTTGTTTCTTCACAGGAGTTAAAAACTAATATTTTATGAAAAAATGTATTAATATTTAAAAAAAAAAAAAAACAGAATTAAGAAAAAAAATGTGGAAAACAGAATTTGGAAAAATAAAATAAAAAGCATATGCACTGAAATGTATAAAATATTTTTTTTAAATTGTGAATCGAATCAAAATCGCAATATCTCTCTATCCTAAATGACTGCATCATGAAGTGCGGTAACATGATGCTATGTCCTCCACTCTCTCACTCTCTCTCTCTCTCTCTCTCTCATATATATATATATATATATATATATATATATATCTTTCTCCATGCTTGCAAAGTTCACAAAATGGCTTAACTGATGCCTTTTTGTAGCCTTTTGATAGTTTATACACTTTAGATACCAGGGAAAGAGAGAGTTGGAACATTTTTGAGAGTGATGAGAGAGCATGAGTATGCATGAAACGAGAGAGTACTTTATTGCATGGCCCCACCAATTCAGCACTGTTATTTATTTTCTTTTGTCAGCACTGTTATCTATTTCTATTTTTTCAAAACTGTTGTTTCTGAATAAAATCTCTGCTGTTCTGTACATACAGTAATTGTCCAAGTTACGCATGCATACTCAGTGACATCATCCTAGTTCAACAAGTGCTTTCAACAAGCGTCTTCCACTTTCCTAAAGTGACAAAAATACCGTGACATGACGTGTTATCATGTTAAGAGACCTAGCCATTAGAGTTTGGAAGAAGTGTTGGAGGACTGGAAGGGCTGGGTTCAAATCATGTTAGAACCATTTTTGGTCAAATTTACTCAAAGAGAATACATTAAAAAACATTTTTTTCTGAAATAGATGCGATTATTTATGTAGAGAAATATAATATTCATGCATTTTTAGCGATGCATAGTCATTCCTTTAGGGTCCAAATAGACACAATATTTAAATGCATGAAATGTGGTTACAGTGCCCTTTTTGAAATACAAAAAGGCTTTAAAGAATGAATTGGTGTTTTTAAGGTATTTACATAATTTCCAAATTTATGGGAACATAGTCGTGTGATATCTCGTTTCAAAGGTAATTCAACATAGAGGGCCACCCCCCTTTTTTGGCAATTTCTATTAAAGTTGTTTTCTCATTTATTTGTGAGTCAAATATTGCGAGAATTTGTGATACCGAATCATTGACACATACCAATATATGAATGGGACACGGGGGCACCAGGGGGGCCCATTTTTTTACTCTGTGTAACTGAGTCATTTGACTGAATTCTTGGGGACGGGGTACATGCTATTCGGCACAGAGATGTTCCACGGGCCCGGCCGTAGTTCATCCAAACTTGTCTATGCATTCATCTATACTTTTACTTGAGTGAAAACTAGTACTTTTTTGCCACCTCTGCGTCCTTGTCTAGGACATATAAAAAATATTGGTATTAGAGAATAATAGTGAAAGTGAATGCCTTGAAAAATCTCTCACATGTAGTCCAAATAGAATTGTTGATAGAGACAAGGTGATGTGTGAGTTTGATCATTTTTGGCTAGAAAACAACACTGACAAACCACTTAGTTAAAATGTATTTTGTTTTTTTTTTGGAGACAAGCCACACCTGCTATCAACCTTTTAGCTGCAGGTTTTAGAAGTCTTCCTTCTGTCTCATGCTCTAATATTTTATGTGTGAACTCAAAACATACGGGACTGCAGCTCTCAGTGATTGAGTTTTGACCACTTTGCGTAGCATTTCTCATCAGGTTTTAGTTTATACGGGTTTACGCAGGAGTGGCTACCTTTAGCTTTGATGATTGTTAAAGGCAACAATGCTATGTTCCTAGTCCATTTATCCTGTGTCCCATATGTGCCATTCACTGAGTTCTTCTTCTACCTTTCTGCAGCAGAACCACTGGATGGAGAAGAGTACTTGGATATAATGGGCATCATGCGAAACCAGGCAGGTCGCTATGAATGCAAGGCCAGCAACGACGTCGCAACGCCTGACGTCAAATACGTCAATGTGGTCGTGAACTGTAAGTGTTATCTGTGATATCCTATTCAGAGCGAGGTGCATAACCTGAAAGTTATGGAGTGCTCTACGTCTTTCTTTTGGAGATTGATAGCAGTAAAGAGATATGTGTATTCTCCCAGGCTTTTTTACGCATCACATCAAAATTTAAAAAGGTACTTTGCAGTTTTAGAGAAGGATCTGCTAATTAGTCTCCACTTAGGTGGTCCAAATCAGATGTGATGAGCATTTTAAAAGGTAGTTGTTTCCCATGATTGATGAACAGCTCATTTAGTTTAGAAAACCAATTTCCTTCCCAAATGAACACGTTTTCTTTGATCTGAACAAATCACAAATGGCTGTGTTCCCAAATTGTACATTTGCCAACTCTGACTGCCTGAAGTACTGGTAAACAAAATAACAATGTGTGCCTTATCCCAAACTGGAGCTTGGTTATTTATACTTTTGGGATGTGTTAGGGTGTTTGTTAGAAACATTTATTGCGTATAGCTATTATGATTAATGAATTGCAACTTTCAACCTTGCGTCTTTAGCTGAAAAACAATAACAAAAATATTACTCACACGGGGATTACTCACCTAGAATGTAATGTACGCAAAGACGCCTAATGCCTTTTTCATCTTCAGTTTACCTTTCTTTACCAGTGTTATTTTTGTCGCCTAATAACTTTTGGTTTTGTTTGCTATGATTGTTTTAAGAGTAAACTAAGGCAAAATGTAAACACGGAAGGGTGATCAAAGTTATGACTGAAGTGCAGAGCAAATTTGTTAGGAATGCCAACTGCAAAGAACTGCTGTTTTGATGTAAAACTGCTCACAACTTATCGATTACTCTTTTTGAGGCAAGTTAATAATATTTATAGTAATAATAACAATAATAGTAATAATGATATTAGTAATGATAACACTTTTTTATTTCTTTGAGATCTGAAACAACAATATAAGACAAATACATACATAATAAACAATTAAAAACTTTTGGGATAAACAAAAGTTTGAATAGTTGAATAGTCAGACACAGACTAAGCGTGCCACTGTGCAAACAGATGTGTTAAGGTTTATTCAAACTTAAGAGATATTTTCAATCTTAATTCAAAATGAAAAATATTTTTTTTAATATTGAGGAGGGAATTCCAAAGGTGTGGAGCAGAGTGGCTGAAGGCTCTGGGACAGAACAGATGGGATGGGGATAAGGTACAAGTGAGGACTGGATTGTTTGGGTAGATGGCTTTAAAAATGAGAAGCAGAATCTTGACTTGTATTCGTTTTATGAATGGGAAGCCAATGGAGCAGCTGGAGTATGAGGTGATGTGATGGAGGGAGGGAGGGGGATTTGTGAGAGAGAGAATAAAGAAGGGAATTACTATAATTATTGAGAGGGCAGTTGGGAGTTGATATGTAGAAGGAAGAATCCAGATATTATTGAAATAATAGAGTCATCAAGTATGACACCCGGACCTTAACCTGAGGGGAGGAAGAAACCGTGGAGTTATCATTGATGCTGGGGAGCCTGTCGGAGAACCTCAGTGTTTAATTTCATGTAAACAATCACTTAGAGAAGTTGGAGTAGAGTCAAGGAAGGTAGAGGTAGAGCTGGGTGTCATCCGCATAGCAATGAATATGAATGATTTATTAATGGGGTAGTTGATAGATGATAAAAAAAAACAGAGGACCAAGGAAAGAACCCTGTGGAACACCTGCAGAGACCGTGGAAGGGAAGTGACTGTGTCGAGCTGGATAAACTGAACAGAACTGAATGTACAGTGTTGCAGAGTTATGAGTCACCTAAAATATGCAATAAAGCAGTTAATACCAAATTGAAATTACAATTGAAAAAAACTAATTATTGGGGGGAAAAAATGTTTATGAGATGATAAATCTAAACAATTTGATGTAAAAATTAGCTCTCGTCTTTTTTTAAAATGTAATACTTTGTTGGACTTCATGTATACGTGCCCAGTGCTTCCTTTATCTGAATAAGTCGTCTCTTTCCCCTCTCTGTGTTTTGCAGACCCTCCAACAATAAAGAAAACCCAGAGCTCGGAGACTCCAGTGGGCCGAATAGGAACGCTGCAATGTGATGCCACAGCTGTGCCCAATCCGGAGTTTGAATGGTACAGAGATGAAAAAAGGTAAAGATAGATGATGTTTTAAATCATATACCATAAAGGACATTCTCAACTCTTTATCTCATGAATGAATCAGTGGACATAGACAAAGTGTCCTGGCGCCCTCTACTGACAAGGCTCCACTGCACTCCACAGAAAAGAAAGCAATGCCTTTGGGTGGATCTCATTCATTCATAGGACCAGCACACAATTACACACTAACCACTAATTTAGCACCGATTGGACTAAAAAGAAAGCCTGACCCTTCTTTACTAAACTCACTTCTAAGGACATTTTATTATTGAATATTTAATTAATTTGTCATTTATATTATAAAAGCTATTGAAAACAGTGCATTAGATACATTGCATTCACTCAAAGATGTGATAGTTTAAATTTTGACTTAGTTTTAGCAAAGGTTTATAGATGTAGTCGACTAAAATACAAAGCATGAGAGTAGTTTTTACATTTTTTTAAAGATTGAGTTACCATTTATCAACCTGAAATTAGATAGTATTAATATTTATTGAATTTAATTTTATTAATATTTGTAAATACACACACAGATGTGAGGGGATCACTGCGTAAGACCACATGGTCCTATGAGTTGTGATTGAATTTCATCTAGTGACAAAATTATTTTCTATTTTTTAGTCGACGGAAAATATGAATATACTTTGAAATAGTTTTTTGTATAAATTAGTCATATAGTTACTTAACAAATGTTGTCAATAAAATTATGACAAAAATATTTTTATCGACAAAAAGGACGTTTTAGCTGTTAGATACAATGCATTTCATAGCTGCATTTCCTCAGAGACTATTCCTCAGTTAATTTAAAGCAAACATGGGCAACTCAAGTACCACAAAGTACACGCGTAAAATGACTGCAAGCACACAGAAAAATACACAGAATGATTACAAAAAACAAAAAATTGCAAAAACAGCAAAAATGACAACAAAAATGAACAAAATGACTCGAAAAGCACTAAAAACCACTACAAAAATGGACAAAAACACAAAATAACAACAAAATCCATAAAATGAGTCATTACTGGCAAAACCACAAAAAAGGAGAATATACAAAGATGACTCCAAGAACGCTCCAAATGAGAGAATAATATGCACAATTATGCTGAAACACAAATAAAAATATACAAAATGATTGTCATTATTCTAAATGCTGACAAAAGTGTTCATGTGACCCGTGGATCAGATAATGACATTATTGTGGCCCCTGCTGATTTAAAGGCTAACACACAGTAATACACCCACAGGTTGACACACATTCTTTGAGCTATATGACAGTGTTGCTAACCTCCCATCCACCCACACTGCAGACTGATTAACTGCCAAACGCTGCTTTCCACACATGGAGTTCAGTGTTTTATTTTGGATATAGTAAAAAAGCTTATTTTCTTCATCCTTTATTCTCGGCCTCGTCTGTATCAAGATAACACAGTTGTTAGGATGGATTTTTTTAATCCTGTGGCACGCCTGCGCTTACAGATAAATGATTTTAGTAATTACAGCTGATGTAATGTGATATTGTATAATCACCTGCCTAATCACTTACTTAATCTTTGCTCCATTGCTAATAGGGGTGCACAGTTGTTCCAGTGACAGTCTTTGTAGAAGGAAAAATACGATTTGGATCTACATAATTTAAACAGTATTTGTTTAAAAAAAAAAAAAAAAAAAAAACATTTCCTCAGATCACCAGTATTTCCGTTGGAAGCAAAATCTGATTTCTTGTTCTGTGAAATTGAAAATTATGTGACCGGGTGCAGATGTTCAGTGGAAAGTAATGAATTTAAGTGTGAGGCATGCATCGGCAAAACACTGGGAAATATGAATTGTAAAAGCATTCCAAGACAATACCAGCCTCGTTCCTCTAGTTCAACACGTGGTTTTCAATAAACTCAGACACAGCACCTGCTGCAGTGTGGTAACACCTGTATGAGAAGGCTTCAATTCAAACAATACTTTTAAATAAATAGAATTCCTTCAAGTCCATTTTAAATTCACTTCAAGTAAAAGTTGGAGGAGAAAAGTCTGGAGTTTTAGATTGTTCTTATCTCAGATAAGGATCCTAAAGGAAAAAGCCCATCATGCTTGTTTATGGTCGTAAAACAGTTTTTGCATTATCCGTTTCCAACCTCATCCATCTCCGTTGTTTTTGTCCCTGGAGGGTTTTGGCTGTGTGCTTCTCTCCCTCTGTGCAAGTGGAAAGTGTTATTGCACTTCCTCCACAGATAATGATATTAATACACAATAATAATATCATTTATCCTTGGTTTGCCAAGTAATTCCCCCTACTCTGCTTAGCGGGAATCAAAGCGTATACACTCCATCCTGGTGCTTTTTTTTTATTTACCACAAACTTTCAATGAGGCCACTGTGCTCGTTTCTTTTTCCTCTTTCATTTACATCTTCAGCACGCAGGTTTTTTAATGGGCTCTGATGCCCCCGCTTGCTTTGCAAATGATGATCAGGTTGCTATTAGTTTTGAGCCTCGTGGTTGGTTGAGAAAGGAGCCTCTTGATGTTCAATCATAACTCAAAAACAAAAGAGCTTTTGTTTGCATCAAATGTAACCTGCACGCAGTTTTTTTCTCTTTCAGGCCAACCAGTATTGATTTAAATACTAAAAATAACTGTAGCCTCGTAGTTTGTACTTTCAAACTTTTTTTGGAGTATATCTGTGTTTATTCAAAGCATGCTTTTAAATGACTAGAAAAATAGCTTCTTCTGCTTGATATTCAGCTTAAGGATGAATGCATGTGTCTGGATTGTCCTATATTATCATCAGCAGGTACATGTAGAAATGTTAGAAGGACATTTTCATTTAAAATTATTTTTGGAGAATCATCAAGTTCTTGTATAAATTAAATTAGGCTACAAATGAATGATTTAAGTTTTGCTATTAACTGTATTTTTGCCTAAAATCCAGTTGGAGCATTCACCATGTGTGCAAACTTTGTTTGTGGCAAATTTGTCATTATTCCAATATCTTCTAAACTTCATCTATGGCAACAACATTTTTATCATTTTTTTTAAATTAACATTGAAATTTACATTCAAACATTTTGACTTTTGATGCATTGTTCTCCCATTCTCCGCTTACGCCCGCCTTTTTCCAGCCTCCCAGCCAATCAACACACAGAACACATGTAAACAAAGACGAACAATGGCAGAGAAAGCTGCAAGTAACAATGATGCCTTCAAGGCCATGGGAAACCACAACACCTGCTAACCATTGAAAAAACTACATGTGGAACATTATTCATTAACATAGGACCCAGTCCGTTACGTTCTTCCACGTCGGAGAATCAAACTAAGTTTGTTGTTGTTTTATTGGGGGATCTCGTGGTGTTGCGTAAATATGGCTGGCTCGCAAGGCTGCGCTACGCTGCCATGACGGGCGAGGTGGAGATTGATGGAGCAAAACTGCAGCGCTGACACAGACACCCTGGATTTCCACTAGATGCTTATCTGCACCAAAACTGCTCCACTGCGTGACTTCAGCGAAATCTGCAGTCCATCAATCCCCATCTCCTCCAGTTTTGCTGCGCATCTGTTGCAGCAAGAACTCTCGAGATCCCGCTAATTCACGTGTAATTGCGCAATATGTGTGATTCAACCATGGATAAATGCAATATTTATGTGTGAAATACCATTTTGAAAGAGCTCGGATTGGGCCAAACATGGTATCAACGAAAAGGTCTGGTCCCCCTGAGTCTGAATATGTGATCGGTTTTTGAATAGAAATAATCCGGATATTTTATTCTGTATCTATGAACTACTTCCTGTCCTGCACTGACTTATTTTTGTTAACTTGCTGCAGCACAGCTCCAGCAAAAATAGAGGTGCTGCGTATTTGCTGCAGGGCTTCAGCATGACTCAGCAGTAACGGTGCTGTACTGGAGCAGATTTGCATGCGGTAGAAATCGACACATTGACTTTAATGGAAACCTATGGGCTGCGTTCAATCAATCAATCAATCTTTTATTTGTATAGCGCCAAATCATAACCAATGGTATCTCAAGACACTTTACAGTAGAGCAGTCTTAAGGACGGACTCTTCATTTTATGGATACACACATATGCATATATACGTATATACACATACATATGTATCCCACACCCAACATGAATTCATCATGGCGGCAAGGAAAACCTTCTGTTAAGCAGCAGGAACCTTGTGTGGATCCCATTCCTATGATGAACAGCCATCCACGTTATGCTGTGTTGGGTGTGTGCAGAGGAGAGGGTGGAGACAGTTGCGTTGCTGTTTCACAGCAGTTACGGTGCAGTTACGCATCCAGTGGAAATCCAGGGTTATACCCATCTGCAACAATGAGTGGCCCAAAGAAAAGAAAAGTCGACAGTGAGTGCCGAGTGTTTAATAAAGAATGGACAAGTAAATACTATTTCACTGGAGTCCGGTCAAAGGCTGTATGCCTTATTTGTAAAGAAACCATTGCGGTTTTAAAGAAATACAAGTATGAAATGAACTAACATGGAACAAGTAACGTCATGATTTATAATGCAAGTATATTTCATAAATAAATCAAAACTCAAAAATGAAATTAAACTAATTACCTGCATGAAAAAACAAATGTAAAAGTACAGCAGTGTTTGCAATCTGTGCCAAAAAGCTCAAGAAAACAAAAACGGAAATAAGTGTTTTAAATCAGCTATTAAAAGTGTGTTGATGGTTCCGCTCCACTTCACATGCCGACGTAAATCATTATGTTTGCATTTTAGTTTGTTACATTTTGTTCCCGGTCCCATATCTAATACAGTCTTTAATTGAATTCTCTTTTAATTTCTGATACATTTTAGATGAAGAAATGGTTTTTTAAGAAGATTGGCATGAAATTTCAAATTGTCTCCATTCTTCACCACACACTTTGAGAAGCACTGCTCTACCAACAGGCCTGTCTCTCCTTAAATGTACAAACTAACTAAATTTGGGTGAAATCTGTAGCGCATGTGGTTGATTTGTTATGAAGTTTTATAAATTTTAACTTCAGACATGAAGAAGTCCATGTGGCCCCTGAGCCAAAATCTGTGCCCACCCCTGCTTTAGCTCCACCTTTATGATGATTGGCCTGTTTTTGCATCTGAGTTAATCTGGCATGTGACTGAACCTTTGTGATAAATTTGGATAATTTTCACACGTCTGATATCCTCAGAAGATAAAGAAAGAAAAAGACTCAGAATAACAATAGGTTTCTGGTAGCTGAGGCTGCCCCTACCCCTAATAACACTAACAAACATTACATCCTGATGCCATCAGTGTTAATGATATGAAAGCAGTGCCTTGATGTATGTGTTATCACTTCTTCAGATGACCTCTCTTCCACCGAGTCAAAGGCAGAAGAAGTTCATATTATCCTGATTGAACCACTTAATGAATCATAAGTCCTGCTAATCAGCCGACTCAGGTGAAGCTACCAGACGTTAAGTAGAATAAGACATGGATTATTCTGATGCTTTTGTGTAGATTATGAACAGCAAAAACGTTTGCATCATGCTCCTGGTTCTAACAAATCCTGCATTCTGATTCACCCCAAATGTGCCAAGAGATTTAGCAGAAAGTTGGCAAAAATATTCAGACTTTTCTCAATGCGGTCACTGATAGAAACAGATGTTTGGAATCCAAAGTATCTCATACTGGAACATTTTAGAGAAAAGTTTGATCTTTTGATCTCTGTGTTTTTTTTTACAACAATACTTAAGTCAGTAATGAATATTCCCTTCATTATTAATACAGCAACTTAAAGTGTTCCTCAAGGTTCTTCTGAAACAAAAGAATCTATCTATGAGAAAAAATACAGTATTCCACCTTTGTGGAAGAAAATGATAATGTGTAATTTGCATTAGCTTTATTTAGAAATTTCCATCAAATGAAAGTATGTTTTCAAAGATGGCAATGTGTGCCAGAGGTGACCAGAGCACAGCAGCGTCTGTTTTAATAAACAACTTGACTGAGTGTGGATGGTGTTTATTTACCCCTAAAAAGCTTCAAAATAATGCCTGAGAAGAGTTGCTGAGTGTGCACGGTGCAGTAGGATGGAATGAGGGTGTCAGGCAAAGACGTTTCCTACTGAGTTACGTACAGTCTGTTTGGCATTGCTCTCAAAAAACAAGCATTCAGCACAGATGCAACGAACTCTCTGACAACGGCTTCTCAAATTTATAGGAGCACTCTAGACGGGGTTTCTTTCTACAAACGATACTATAGGTGTGCACGCGACACAACACAACACAGGTGGTAAAAGCCTGCTTTCAGAATGAAATGATATCAATGGAGATGCGGTATTATTTCTAAGTCATCCCTTACTTTATTGCAAATCAGAAAAACACTTCCTGAAATGTCCATTAATTTCACTCCACCGTACTAGGTTGTGATGGTTGGTTTGGATGTCTACAATATCAGGAGCATGGTTGTAACATGAGTGAACACTATCAAAGTCAAAGTAAAAATGTTTACGATGAAGCTACTTTTAACAGAAGTCAACATTTAGATGAAGAAAAAATAATAACCAACAGTGTCAGTGTAAATAATGTAACACTATGTCTGATAGCTTGTTTGCTAGGTCTGAGACAGGCATGAATCAGACTAACTTATATCAATCAATCACATTTTTTTTCTAAAGCACTTTACAACAACCAAAGTTGACCAAAACGCTGTACACAATAAAAAATACAACTTAAAAACGAGATAACAACAGCCTAAGCAGCTCAGACTAGTGAGAAATGACCACAGATCTCAGTGAACGTGCACAGGGATTTGCCAACCTCCAAAAAAAAGTGCTTTGAAACAGAGGTATGGACTCGAGTTCCATGACTTGGACTCGACTTGGACTCGAGGCACAAATTTAGTGACTTTAGACTCGACTAAATCACGAAGGACTTGCAACTCGACTTAGACTTAAACACAAATGACCCATGACTTAACTTGGACTTAAGCCTATTGACTCAGGAAGACTGAACTTCCTATCATTAAGGCAGGCATACACGGTGCGATTTTTGGCCCATTTTGAGCCGATTTTCAACTCGTGCGACTATTTTGTGAGATCGTGAGAGTCTCTGCTAGATCGTGTGTCGTGCATCGTGTAGTATACATGTGGTCAGGAGAAGCGATTAACACGTCACAACCAGCTCACGATGAGCTGGTTTGAAATGTTTGAAATCCAGTCGCTCCTCGTGAGGGTATCTCACAGTTGAAGCAGTGCCATGGACCGGTTTACCGTAAATGTTCACACTGTGCATGCGCGAACACCGTAGGACCGCTGTAAAATTGACGTACTGTAGTGCCCACGTAGTTTTTCTTCTTCGTCTGTTTTAATGGCGACGCTTCAGAGTTCTTCTTCTTCTTCTAAGTTGTATGTTGCATTTCCGGAAACGAGACGCCGACGTGTCGTGTATGAACGTACAGTGTGAGCAATCAGATCGTGTCAGTGTCAGTCTGTACAGTGTGAGAACATGCATCGTGAGCTGGGCACATTCAGCCTCTGCGTCTGAGTCACACAGTTTGAGCTGGAGCTGAGTACAAAGATTGAAAAAATCTGTGCACAGTGTGCCCCAGCCTTTACATGACAAAAGATTTTATAAAATACCTCATTCTACTTCTCAATGTGATTATTGTTTGTTTGGTTAACAGAGGAAGTGGGAGCTTTTATTTATTTATAAAAAGCATTATGTCCAGTTATATCACTAATATTTGACATATATGGACCCAATTCAAGTAATTTGTTGTTGAATACACTTGCTGTGTAAAATGGCACTAGCTGTGGTACATTATGTGCTCATGACTTGTTAGACTTGTAAATTAAAGTTGAGGACTTTTGATTTGACTTGGACTTGACTGTCTTGACTTGGGACTTGACTGGGGACTTTAGTGACATGACTTGAGACTCACTTGAGAAGCAGTGACTTGTTCCCACCTCTGCATTTAAAGCCCACAAATGACACAAACAGCAACGGTTGTTAACCTTATTGGAGGTAATGAACCCTCCAAACTTCATCAATAGATTCATTGGGCTTTTCCTGGTTAAATATAGGTTAAAAAAAAAAACACAACTGGTCAGTATATGATTAAAAACTATGATTTCTTCAAAACATAGGTATATACAGTATTATATTCAGATGCAAACATGAGCCTGGGTCAATTTTATCTCCCTTTTAAAATTCAAATTTAACATTGTCATTGTAATCTATCCTTTATCAATTCAGTTGTATTGATTGCAGAATAAATGTCCATATGTGAATTGGGTAACACTTTATTTTAGGAAACACCTATTAACCATTGATTAGTTGCTTATTAGCATGCAAATTAGTAATATATTGACTCTTAATCAGTCATTATTAAGTACTTATTAATGCCTTATTCTGCATGGCCTTATTATGCAACCAGTCAGCCATTAACTAAGAGTTTTCCCTCAAAAACCTCAGAATTATTACTTATTAGTAGTAAGTAAGGAAAGTGTTGTGAATTATGATCTCAACATGCTAGGGTCAGGGTTAGGATTAGGGTTAACGTTAACCCTAATCCTAACCCTAACCCCGTTTAGACTGTGGTACTGCCATTAATTCTATAACAAGATATTAATAATAATAAGGCATTAATAAGTACTTAATAATGCATCAATAAGTACTTATTGATGACTAATTAAAAGCCAGTATGTTACTGATGCTAATAAGCAGCTAATTAATGATTACTAAGTGTTCCCTAAACTAAAGTGTTCCCGTGATTTGCATGTTCACATGATAAATTGCTGCTCATTTAATACCACAAGTACAAATTCCCCTCTCCCATTGGCTCAAAAGCTGGATTTCCATCACCTTTAGAAATGTGCAAAATCTAAAAAGCGCAATAAAAACTGGTAATGGAAAGTTAAGTTCATATGTTTCGATATTGAAATGTATCGCAAAAGTCACACAACGTGACGTACCTGGTCACATGACCACTTCTCTTCAAGGGATCATTTCGCTATACGTGTAGACAGAAGAGGAGACGGGGACATTTCTAAACATTATACTTTAGAATTATTATTGCCACATTAAATAGCATACAACAAAGGAAAGCAGGGCTTTATAAGGATGTTTGGAGCGTCCATCTTCCTGCAGGGAAGTCTCGCAGGATGAGATTTCACAGGAGTTGCCAGGCTCCTTCAATGGAAACATGTTCAAAGTGCAATTATACTTTGTCGACGTTTAGAAAAATCACTTTCCTTTTGAAAAAATCTGTAATGGAAACACAGCTACTGAAAACAACAATGAAGTTCTTGTTTGAAACAGGTGAACATGTGCTGCAGAGCGTCTTCATCCTACATCAGCATCAGTATGTGAAATGACACACAGTATCAAAGGCAGCTCATATATAAGTTTGAAGCATTTGTTTGAAGTGTAAATCAAGCATTGCTTCACAGATTTCCTCCCTTTGCTAGAACCCCAGTGATGACCTCATTATTTTGAGCTGAGAATGATACATGAATGAAAAGCTCACACCTGGATGTCAGAACTCTCATCTGCTTTTAGCGTCTTCCACTGCCTGTGTCAGACTCTTTGGTTTGTTGCAGACGGTCACATAGTCCTCAGTGCTGCCAGCTACGTGGTTTTAGTTCTTTAGTTTTTGAACAATAAAAGAAAAAAATCCTTCATGAGAACACAGGAACCACCAGTGTGAGCTGTCAGTTATTGTGACAGACAGACTTGTTTGTTGTTTTGTCAGCTGATGCGTAGTTGTCACTACCAGCAGACCACTTTCAATCATCTCTGGGTTACAAGTCCCAGCAGGACTCTCCACTTGATTTCATTCATCATCATCTGTCTCCAATCATAACGGCCCTGTCGCTTCTCTCTGCCGGTGATAACCTACTTTAGATGCTCCCACACGCCCTACAGTCGAACCTGTTCGTCTGATGATCCACTGAGCTCTTTTCGTCTGCTACTGCTGAAGGGTACAGCCCCGCTCGCAGGCTGCATGGCCCTCACAAACTCCACAGGTCAAGTCATTTCAATCAAGGGTTAACTACCACACTGGATCTGTGCATGAAGGGGAGATTACAGGGAAAGGAGGGGAGAGTACGATGAGTGGAGCACTGCTGCCCTCTGTCTGTCATAACAGAGAGTAAAACATGGCTTTATCTACCTATTCATGTCCTAACTGTACATTCATTTGATTAATAATAATGTATTGGGGGTTGAGAACCCACAAATATTACAATAGCCTGATTCACTGAACACCATGGTCTATCCAAGGGCCAATTTTAGATGGACTAAGCCATCTGAACCAGATAATTCCAGGTACAATGTGTACCCAATCCTCAACTTTATTTATAAAGCGCAAATTACAACAAATTCATCTCAGTGCGCTTAACAAAATATATGGTCCAGACCATAGTAAGAAAGAAACAAAGAACCCAACAAGATCCACATGAACAAGCATTTAGTGACAATGGGAATAAAAAAAATCCTTCTTTTTATGGGAAGAAATCTCCAGCGGAACCAGGTTCAGAGGTGGCAGCCATCCGCTTCGACTGGTTGGGTTAGTGGACAGAAGGGCAACCAGAATAGGATAGAAGGATAGTTCATCCAAATGTCCCAGACAAGTTGAGCCGCGAACCATTGATCAGTCCATCAGAGTGTCCCAGACTAGTTGAGCCGCGAACTGTCGATCAGGAACCGCCAGCTCCAACATCAAGACAGAACAGAGCGAAGGGCGAGGAGAAGGCAATCCTGAGAGTCTTATTTTTATTTATTTATTATACATTCACAGTAGGCCTGTGCCCTGTGTTTACTCTCTGAAACCAAAGACACGCTGTTTAACACCACTGTTTAACTCAATAACTGTCACCACTCTGCCCCCAACCATAATCTATCATTTGTCATTTGCTCATTTATTGTGTTTTTTATGCCATTGTTGTTTCTCGGTTTTTGATAATAATAATAATAATAATAATAATAACGTAACCTTTATAGTGAAATTCATCTTTGCATTTTACCAATTTTCCCCGAGTGGTAGCAGTGGGCCGTCAATTGCAGGAGTAGCAAGATTGGGGTTAAGGAACTTGCTCAACAGCCCAGGCGAAATTTGAACCAGTGACCCTCCAATTACAAGCCCACTATCCTGAACCACATGGCCACCACTCTGAGTCTGTCTCACATACATACACATATATTTGCACTCTTATCCCATGTTGGTATTGATTTTTGTTCTTACTGTCTGCCATTCTGTTGTGTTGCTGCAACGTGTGAATTTACCCTCTAGTCCATTCTATAAAGGTGTATTCTATTCTGTTCTATAAACCATTTAAAGGTCTCGTGTAAGAAAAATATCATTAATATGTGTCCAATGCAATGATGATCTAAGTTTATTTTACTTTATTTTATATATGTATTTATTTATTTTGTCTTGGACAAATACAATGAATAAAAAATAAATAAAACCACAATTTAATTCAAGAGTTTACAATTCCATAATAAAGCATTTGACGTGTCCAAAAATGAGTATAGGAAGAAACGGAAGCTTTTCGAGCCCTATACCTGTGATGTCTCGTTCAGTGTGCTGTAATAAAAAAAACAAAATTACCTTGAATGAAGGTATTTACAGTACTACTTTTACAAGTCTTATTTAATGTATAAATAATACTGATCCATGTTTGAAACAAGACATCTGCTGCACAGAAGATGAAAACCTCATTTTATTAGAAAACTTTTGACAAAGTTTTTGACAATGTTGTTCCTGATCTGGTCAAATTGGTTTTACATCCATTCCTGCTTCTAAATGACTGTTGAAAGCTTTAAAAAGCTGCAGTAGGCTCCACAATACAACCGTGGTGGTCAATGTATCCATTTTTGGCGTAAATGTCTCATCGGTTATTATAGGTGTTTGATGGTGCACTAATTAAAACTCTGTAATGTATACCGAGACATTTTTATTATTCATTTAAAAAGAAAAAACATGAAAAATGAATACCACACAGGGTGTAAATTACCATTGCAAGGGTCATCTTATTCTTTTGTGTTTGTTTATCTAGTCCTCTTTTCCAGGAAGATATATTTATCACTATAAGTCTACTGCCTCCTCATACTCATAAATTACAAGTGAAATCGAAGGAATTCTCTTTGATAATTTATCATGTCTCCTTAAAACCAACTTTATCTCATCTTTTTCAATGATTTTATAACAAATATTGCTGACATGTTGCTACTATGATTTATGTACAGCTTAAAGTTTTACTTGAAACTGTTTGTTAAATTGTTGTTGATTCGGACTCTGCTTTAAAAGGGTAACATTCCTGCATGTATTATATATTTCCTTGCAGAAACACACCTGCTATAATAACTATCCACTCCCTACACTCTGGTGTGTTGCAAAAACATGTATGATTGGGTATGATTGAGCCTATAATCAGGCATGTTTACATATTTGATGTATATCAATGTTTATTTGTCCTCTTTACAAGTGAAGAAAACTGAAATCTGACATCAAGAGGTTGAGATCTTTGCTACTTAAAAATGTAGACTGCAGATGTCTCCAAACCAGCACGTCAGAAGATTTAAACGTAAGTGTGGGACGATATATTGTGCAACAAGATATTGCGATATTAAATAGTCACAACATATATCATCAATGGTACTAGTAGAGATGTCCCAATCCAATATTGATATCGGATTTTATCGAACTGCATCTAAAATCACCGATATAAATCCTCTGATAAAATTTTCCGCTCCAGCACTTCTATCCATTGGTGACTGGTTCACGCTTCAACTAGGTAACCTACTGTTGCTCAAACAGAGAACTACAGTCAGCAACATCACTTGATCAAGCCTTTTCTAACATTCCACAATACAAAATAAGTCATAAAAGTATGTATGATTCATGCTGATATCAGATTAATATCGGTATAGGACGATATGCAAGGCTGCAATTTAGGTATCATATCAGAAGTGAAAAAGTTGTATCGGGACATCCCTAGGGTACAAGTGGTGTTTTTTCGACTGCAGGAGGCATAGTACATGTCCAAAGGTCTCAATTGCTGCCAGAAAATGTAAACATGCAAATATTGTTGAAAAAGAACATGATCCATTATGTTAAATCTGGGCTCCCTTGACTCTAGTTTGATGTTTTAAAAAAACTTGTGTAAAGTTTATGCACAGATAGGATTTTTTTTTTTTTGAAGAATATCATGATGACATGATTTGGTTTTAATTTTAGAACATGGCATGAATTGTTAGTCTCTGTTTCTGCGTTCTATTTGCAGAGTGGCACTTTTGGCACTTTAAATAGGAAAAATTGGTCTTATTTATGTTGTTGATTGTTTTACATTCACTTGAGTTGAGTTGGTATGTCCTGTGTACTGACAACCCATTTTGTTTTAAACAAAAGCATGGCACAGATTTATGCATTTTTGCACTGAAGGTAATTTTAGATGAATATAATATAAAAAATTCCACAATGTTCACATGCCTCATTGAAGTTTCAAAAGCATTTGATCAGGTTAATTCTGATAAATTATTTTTTAAATTGACTAAAAGGAGAGTCCCTGGTTTTCTATTTAAAGGTCCAGTATTATGCTATTTTTCACCCGTCTCCAATTCTTCTAAGAACCCCAACAACGTAGTATTTTAGCTTTATTATCCAAAAGTCACCTGTTTTCTGGAGTTTTAGCCCTCTGAAAAGTCACTTTCATGACGCTTGTAAAAACAGGCTGTTTTTTGGGCCTTCATGCATACTGTATGCATGAGTAGGCATAAACACATACGCTGCTTTATCACAATAGCAGCAGTAAATCATTAACATCCTTCTCACTTCACAGGAATAGTCCATTTAAGACGATAGTCCATTGTTTTGTCCAACCACTGGGTCACATTGGGTCACGTCAGATCATCCCATAAAGGCGATACAAGGCGGTATAACGTCTACTTAATATGATTGTAACCGTTCGCTCTGCGCCGCAGCGAAGTAAACTCTCAACTATCAGCTGAGTCAGCTGTTTAAAACACTCACATGAGCTGCTACGCTGCTTTCTTCTCCTGCTTACATATTGTGACTACAGGAATAGTCTATTTAGGATGATAGTCCACTGTTTTGTCCTACCGCTGCATCGCATTAATCACAAACACTAAGCTCATTCCATAAAGGCGATACAAGGCTGTGTAATGGCTACTAAAAGTGAAACTGATTGTTCTTCGGTTTATCTATAAACTGGATTATCTATATACTGAATGAAATTAAAATGAACTGTCATATTAACTGTAATATCAACCTGCCTTTGCTATGTTTGTTTTACCTGTGAGCTAGTTTGAGAGGGAGGAGCTCACATTTTTATGTAGGGTATGAGGAGCCAGGATTGTCAGGAGGAGGAGTTTCCACTTTGTGACACAACGCGAGAAAAATCCAACTCGCCAGTTTGGAACTGACTTTTTTATAAAACAAGGGAGGGAGGAAAAATAACTTTTTCAATGTAGGAATGTATATCACTGTAGCAAAACATTATAAAGTGAATTTTTCATAATACTGCCCCTTTAATTTCTTGGTTTATTGGTACTTGCATCATGCATTGTGACCCTTTGTATACTGCCTACCTGTGGTGTATACACAGGGGAAACTCACAGTGACCTATAATGATAGCATTAGGCTGCAGCTGTGGGACACAAGCCTTATGTCTGTCAGTGTTGGTACTGACTTGCTCTGCTGTTTTAAGAAACCTGACATATATATATGTGTGTGTGTGTGTGTGTGTATAGAACATCTGTGTCAGAAAACGACAAAATTGCAGTGTTAGCTAACCCTAATCTGCTCTAAAAGAACAGTTTGGGGGTTCTTGGCTTAGTTTTTTTTCCAGCTATTGAGATTCAAGCTGTTTTAAATGTCCAGTCACGAGTTATGAAGATGTACCAACAATATATATCACTGGCCTTATCATTGGAGAGTAGCATGCAGACATTTAGATAGGGCCCGATGCACGTGTGCAAAAGCAACACGCACACACACACACACACGCGCACACACACACACACACACACACCTGCTCTCACTTCCAAGGTGTGCCCACAGGGAGGACTTCAGCACTTTCAGTTCCTCACTCGTCAGCCATCCAAATGATTCTGTGCCTTTTAATGTTAATACTCTATCAGCCAAGTGTGTGTCAGCACAAACTTCTGGGCTCCCTGCGTAAACTCAGATTAACACGTTACCCAGACTTAAGAAGGATTAAGTTCTGACGCATGAAATGAGCTTCACCCCACTCATGATATGAAAGAGCCCAATCAGCCCAGTACAAGCAGGAGACCATTATGTGCACTGTGCTTTTAAGCAAGCTTTATTCTGTTGTGTTTTTGATTTGAATAGCAGCTCATCAATATGCTTCACACACTGGGTCTATAAATCACAATGATTACCCATTCATTTGCTGCTGGGTCAAGGTTGCAGGATTGATAGTGAGTTGGGTTTGGTTCAGCTTTGATGCATGGGGGGTGCTTTAGTTTAAACAGGACCATATGATCAATGGAAGCAAAATGTCTGAATACAAAAATTATACATACTGTAAATACAATATCTGCAGTGTTTCCTAAACGTTATTGCCCCATGTACCCCTTAATCTTCATTTCTTATTGCAAGTACCCCTAAGCTCATGTTATATATTCAGTGAGCACTAGGGTTGGGAAGGCAGGGCGTTGCAAATCGAGACCACCAATGTCAACACCAATGACAATTTCATACAGTATGTTTCAGCTGGCAAGTGTTACTCTAACAAAATCAAGATCGTAAAACACTATTAAAGAAACAATTATTCAATATAGCCTCCATACTCTCCCAACAAGATATATCTCATGACACGGCAGCACATACGTTGTAACCTTAATATTAAGAAACACGGAAAAAATAACAACAACAACTCAGAACAACCTCAGTGAGGCGCATCCACAAAGTCAATCCTTCCATTCACTGTAGAAAGTACCAACAATTTTCTGACTTTACCTTTGCTGAAGGTCTGGTAGCTCAGGTGTTGGTCTCCCATCTTATAAAAGATGTTGTTTTTCCTCAAAAAAAAGTTTCTTTATCGTCTTTAGCGCTGTCATCCTGCCTGTAGTGTTATCCCACCCACTAGCTAGAGAACGTAGCAGCGGCCACGCTCTATCAATTCACTAATGCACTGTGAACTTATGTATAGCATTTGGTATAGCATGGTTACGTCCAAAGGCAGTGTAGAGAGCTGCCTTTTTATGTAATTGGTTTTCATCTTGGGGAACTGACTGCGCATGTGCAAACACATAAAAACACGCTATGTGAACAGAGGCAGAGAAATAGCGATGTTTAGTCATTTGGGCTATGAAAAGCACAAAATGCTGACACTTTCAAACTTATAGGTACTGTAGGCTATCGGAAATTGAAAAAATAAATAATTTATAAATATATTATAATTAAAACAAATAATCAAAATATCAATTGCATCTCACTGTTTACACGATGTATTTGTGTCTGCAGGCTCGTCTAAACTCTTCCCTGTGTCTAGTCCAACATTAAGCTTGAATTTAGGCCTTTTTATTCATTTATTTCTGATGTTTTGCTTGTTTTAGAAGTTGAACTTCACCTTTACTGTATTCTCATCCATCAATAATAATTGATGGATGAGAAATAAGTCTGTGCGTATGTAAAAATAAATGAATAAATAAATAAAATAAGTCTACAATGTTAAAAAAAAATAATAATAATTTATCTAATTAAAAACTTGTAAGACAATATAAAACAGTGTTGCGTTTACCACCGTTTGTTCTAAGGATGTGATGCATTTTCGACTTCATTCGTTAACTTAAATTAAGAATCTCTAACCCGTGCTTGTTTGCAGGTAAATTAAATGTGCGCCATCTGTTAATCATGTTTTGAAATGTTTACACAGGAGACTCCCTTCACCTGTTTCTGCAGGGACTTAATCACAGCAGGCCTGTGCTCATTTCTTTAAACCTGACATTTTTCCTTTGGACCAAGGGTTTCATTAAAACAATCACAAACCTTTAGAATCTTTCAAATAGGATGAAATATGCCCCACCCCCCCCCACCCCCACCCCTTATTTTTTGAGAGGCTTTGAGCCTTGTCATTATTATTATTTTTTTTTAATATTTGTACATTTTGAGATACCTTTTATTTTATACAGATGCCTTTGTGGAAAATAAATTAAGTTCCAACTGTGCAAGATTTGGTCTCTTCTTTTTTAAGTTTATACATGAGATATTTACTGTATGCAAGGTTACCGAGGCAAGATTTATTACCAAATTAAATATGCGGGGTGAAAGTAACTAGTAACTTTTATTTTAAGTACTATTTAATTGAGCTACTTTTTACTTGTACTTGAGTGTTTTATGGATGACTTACTAATCAAGTAACAGTATAAATAAAGGAGCAGATTTACCAGGACAAGTCAGACATCAGGCGTAAATATATTGCACTGAGCACTTGTAAGCGCTTTACCTGTTTCTTGCAATGTAATTCTATGTATATTGATTCCTTTCATTGTTTTCTTTTCTTTTATTTGTTTTACTATGTGAATGATTGAATGTTTTAATTGTAATAAATGAATTGTCTGTGCAGCAGATCCTTCTGTCCAACACAAATGTCTCCCGAGGGAGACTAATAAAGACACTTTGACTTTGAGTACTTCTACGTGTGGACATAACCTTAATTCTGCTGGTCATGCTCCTTTTTTGGACATACATTTCCTTTCATTAAATGTTTTTTTTTTCCTCTCTCTCTCTATGTGTATCTGCTCTGCAGGCTGTCCAATAACCAGGCCATCAATATCCAGATTCTTGGCTCTACCACGATTCTCATGATTGCCAATGTCACTGAAGAGGATTATGGGAACTATACCTGTGTGGCCTCAAATCGACTGGGCGTCCAGAATGCCAGCCTTTTCCTCTACAGTAAGTGACGTGTGTGTTTCACACACATTCTGTTCACACGTTGATGAATTTTAATCGAGCTGAAAATGTTTGCTGCTGGTTTCAGTAAATTCATTAGCTTAAGGAACAACTGTTTATGTTGGCTTCTTCTACTCGATTTCAGTTTAATTAAATGTAAAATGTCACATTATTCATGCTTTTCCCGTTGTCCTACTGCATCTCAGACCAGCGTGAACAACCCACCATTATATTACCATGAAATTGAGAGTGAAACTAATTTAGGAGGACTTGTTAATTCTATTTACTTCTTTTTCTATTGAACATCAGGAGGGAGGAAACTGCAGCCTTTGTGGGCTTTTCTTTAAGATTCAGAATTGCAGAGGAATGGAAGTTAGAGTGCAAAGCAAAGTCTTGCTGTGAAGTGACTTTTGTTCCTTGTGTGAATAGTAGACTTACCTCTGCAGGAGACTGATTTAATTGAACCCCAGTGAGCATTAAAGAGGCACAGCTAAGGACACAGGCTGATGTCTAGTGTGTGGGTGAAGTCAGGACACACTTTTTAAGTCACAGAATTTTTTTATTTGTGTGGACTATCTTGCCTGCCTAAAGCCCAGATTTGAGTGAACAAAAACTCCTTAAACCTCTTAGAAAAAAAATGAAAAAAAAACAAGTGAGAAACCATCAGAGGAGCAATGAAGAAGAAATGTCTATTTAATGTAACGCACAATCTAACACAACCTGGCCTGACAAAAACACATGTTTGGCTGCTGAAACTCATTCTCACTAACGGACACAGAACCATTGCACTTACTCTTAATGTGCCAATGACTGCCAGGCTGCGTAAGTAATCCCCTCGTTCGTAGATCACTTTCCTAAGGTGGTAGAGTCTGTCCTAGCTGACTCATGACTCGTAGAAAGTACACACGCAGAAGAGTCTATTACTAAAGGCTTTCATAGTTGGTTAGTCTGGAGGATTAATAATTGTTTCAACTGGTTTAATAGACTTTTACTTATAGTTACAACAGCTGCCCAACTGCAACAAGCACTGAATAGGTTTTATTAAAAAAAAGCATGAGGAAATTAAAAATCCTGGAGCAGTTTTTCCAAAAGACTTCCACTAAATGGTAAATTGACTTGTTTGTTTGCTACTTTCGAAAACGAAATAGTTTTCGGAAGTATGTTGGTCAGGCTGTTTGTGTGTGTTTGTCTGTTTGTGTCCACGTTAACTTGAAAAGTTATGAACGGATTTTGATTAAATTTTTAGGAAATGTTGATAATGGAACAAGGAACAGCTGATTCAATTTTGGTGATGTTCTGACTACCAAAAGAATATATATATATATATCCCATTCATTTTGGAATTCTGACATCATCACTGTTGATTCTACCATTGTCTCCATAGAGACAGGTTGATTTCATTCAAATTTGGTGGATTGATGTTGGATTGTGACTATCAAAATGTTGAGTTTCAAACACATGCAAAAATGGCTGTTTTCGAAAGCCTGCACTAAACGAGCGCAGGTTTGTTACTTTCGAAAACGAAAAAAAGTATGTCGGTCAGTTTGTTTGCGTGTGTGTTTGTTTGTCTGATTTTGATTACATTTTCAGGAAATGTTAATAATGGGTCAAGGAACATCTAATTCAATTTTGGTGATGTTCTGGCGACCAAAAGAAAATATATAGATATTTATCCTATTCATTTCCCATCCACTCTGTGGAACTCCTATAACATTGTTTTACAACACTGATGATGTCACATCAGTGTTGTACACAAACAGACACACACACACAAACAGACTGACCAACATACTTTCGAAAACCGTTTTCATTTTGGAACAGTGTCTCCGTTTTCGAAACTCTGCGCTAAACGAGCGCGGATTCATTTGTGTGTTTCTTGGTTATTGGCATGTTGCAGTGCTTAACTTGTAAATCATCAGGTCCCAGAACATCAACCGCATTGTTGTTCCGGCAGGAAGAGAGGGAGAAAAATGTCACGGGAAAAAAAAAATGTAAGCACCTTTTTCTAACTAAATGGGCCAATAATATCACGTGGACACAAACAACCAATTAACCAAAATGTTTAATAAAAGAATGATGAATCAGCATTGAAGAAACATGGTTACGGAGCACATTCGTCTCTCACTCTGAGTGACAGCCGCCAGAATCTGCCATGTTTCAGCACCAAGGACAGCGCAATATCACAGCCACTTGTAACTTTTACACCCAGGCCATAACTCCTCAATTAAATCTGCAGCACAGCAAAAAAATTACATGTATATATATAAATATATATAACATGTGCTTACCTTTTATTTGTCAAAAAAAGAAGAACTTTGTATCCTCGCAACTTTTTTTTACATATTTCGTAGCCGAGGCCTACCTTGTCCTTCATAAGCCAAGTACAGCAGCTCATCTTAGCTTTGAACTGAGCCAGTGTCCAAACTTCCTTGTTCTCAATGTCCTTATAGAACTTTCACCATTGCTTCCTTCTGTTGTCCCTGTCCCTGAGTCCTCCTCATGTCTCCTGGATAGTTCTCCTCCTGTATCCTGTCTGTTGGAGGCAGGTTCTCATGCATTAGCATCTTAACTACAGGCAGAGCTGCCAAGCCTCACGCCTTGAGTGTGACAGTCACGCAATTCGACGCATTCTCACACCACACGCCACACTTGACATTTCTCATGCTTATATTTCCCAATTCAATAATCTATTTTTTTTACTGATAATGAACTTTGGTCCTCGCGGCTTGCCGTAGCTCGAGTAACTCTAATTGACTGACCGAGATAACCAATCCGGACCAATCCATGTCTCCTTGTGCCTAAATCTAACCAACCACGACAGGCATCACACAATAATAAACCAATCAGAAGCAATGTAAGGCGGGTTTAAAAACACCTGACACAACACGCACCGACTCGTCGACATGCTTTCAGAAAGAAAGTGTGTCTAGAGGACAGATGCCATCTGAGATGGTATGTAACTACCCATTTTTGTTCACTGTTTATGTGTGTGTGTGTGCAGGTGCGTGTGTGTGTGTGGGTGCGTGATATTAGTTTCTCGTCTAAAAAACGAATATTTTGTGTCTCTCTCTCACTCACGTATGTATAAGCGTGTGTGATCTGACGATATTAGGTCATTAAGGAAAACATGAGATTGTAGAACCGTCTGTAGTTCACATTTTAATCCTTGCGGTGCCGTGTCTGCGTCATATGTCTGTGGTCCATACACAGAACATCCAATGCTTTTTTTTCTTTGCCAAATAACACCATTTGCTAGTCAGCATGTCAGCGTTACAGAGACGGAAGAATTATAAAGAGCTTAAACAGGTCAGAGGTACGCTCCCCCCCACACAGTCAGTGTTAGCGACTGTCTGTCAGTGACTCAGTGCAGATGTCTGTCTGTACTGTAAAACTCGATCAGTTCTGAGTGTTGAAGCACTGAGAGATGTTTAAGGAAACACTGCATGTGTTTCTCTTCTCTAACTAACTCTCTGTCACTCCTCAGCAGAGATCTGCTACAGCAGCTAACAGGGATGTTTCCACATTCTTAAAGAGACAGTGTCCTGAATGTGATTTACTTTTTAAAAACAGCAACTCAGAGCTGCCCTGAAAAAAGCACATTTCTGCCTTAATGAAGGAAAAAGTCAAAAGTGACACAAAATGTTGTTATTGTGCTGCTAGTGATTAATAAAAGGGTCTTTGTGACTTTGACCCATTATTGGTTTTTTTTGTAAAACTATTGATAAAAAATAAATGGTTTATATCGCCTATTGCCATTTTGAAGTAAAATATAGATATGAATATTGGTCCATATTAACCAGGCCTAATGTAACCAAAGCAGTAACGTTTTATCTTGTAAAGAATATTATTGTCTAAACTGTGTGAAATGAGGTGTTCAAACACTGCTTAAAGTAGGATTTTATTAATATGAGTGTGTTGCCTCAATAACAAATAGAAATCACCAGACAGATATGCTCTCTTGTTATTTAGCAAGTGTTGCTAATGCTAATGATACACCACTTGAGTTAAACTAAGTAAAAAGACTGTGTGTGACTATAAGAACATGTCAGGCCTTTTGTTTGATGTTAATTGTACTTGGAACCAGTTTGATAAATTGCTTACATACAATTTAAAAAAATATTTGAAAATTACCTTGTCTTAAATTATCTTTTATTCCTTTTTTACATTTAGGGCGATGATTTTAAATTGGTGAATTGGTTTGTTTTATTGGTAAATAACTTTAAAATAGTATAAATGATTTGAATGAAGAAAAAAAAAATTGTGATGTGATTGTGATTTTATAAAGAATAAATTGTGATGTGATTTTTTTCTCCTCATATCACCCACCCCTACGTGTGTGTGTATGTGCTAGACAATACCTTAAATTAATTAAAACTGTTATTCAGCTATACCAGTGTTATGAACACTGGTAGTAGCTGAATTGCACTTGTAGGTTAAATCAGCATAAATACATAGTAAATGAACAAATGCCTTGTCTAATCTAATGTTAATTTGAACTGTTCTTATTTCATTGTTTATGTAATAGTGTCTTTTTATGGACATTGAGTCTGCTGCAAATACATTCATTCAATCAAAAATCACTTGACGTTTTAATGTTTTTTTACAAGATTTGCCTTTTTAATGACCTCCTTTCTGTTGCAGACAAAGAGAGCTGAGGTAAAGGTAGCACTGCCTTGGGCCACAGTGTTTTAAGTGGGAGCCCCCTGTTTCTGTCATCAAGGCATCAAAATCTGCGACAAACACCTACAACATGAGACATGTCCCCAGCTAACTGATGGAGAGTTGGTTGAAATGAAATATTGACAAATAAATGTATCTTGTCAAAATTCTTGTTAGTTTTCATTTCTAATTTCTGGTTGATTAAAACTAGCATTAGGAGGCCACAGTGCAGGGAGAGCCGTTGGCATGGAGGTGAGGACATCAGTCTTATGGTATAAATCAACGTTAAAACAGGCCAAAGCCATGTTAAAAGGACACTTTTTTTTTCGCTGGAATGCATCATGTCACAAAAGTCTCACTCTTGTCATTTTCTGACACTTGGCAGCCCTGGCTACAGGTGCTGCTACTTGCTAAGCTAACTGTTGCTGTGCTGCTGCTCTGCAAGTTCCACATAAACAAACTTATACTTTTTTAACTAAGGCATAGCTTCACTTACTGGCTTAAAAAAATCTTTAAATCCAACTTCCTTTTTTTCTAGCAATGTGGAGCTGGATCCAATAAAATCTGGCAGGTGCCGGATCTTGCTCCAGCAGGATCCTGCTCAAATTAAGCTCTGGTGTGTTGCAACTGACTTGAATAGGTGTATATCGCCACCTACTGTACTGGAGTGTGTAAATCATGGTGCCATGTACTTCTGGTTACAAAAAATAAATAAAGGAATATCAGTTATTGCGTACCGCCATTAGTACACAAGTCCATCATTATTGCAAGGGTTAAACATTTTATGAATAAGTTCTGTTGATATTTCATTAATTCCTAATATCTCACCCGCTGCTTCCCAAACTGTCTTAATTACTTTTCTTTTTCTTTTGCAATGCAACATTCACTATCTTGGTAAATGGACTTGATTTATATAGTGCTTTATAACCACTGTGGTAGTCCCAAAGTGCTTTATAATATCAGTTCATTCACCCATTAATTCTTACATTCACAGACCAGTGGGACTGAGCTGCCATGCAAGGTACTAGTTGACTAATGGGAGCAACTTAGGGTTCAGTCACATAGACAGTTACAACTCTGGGTTCAAACCCCCAACCTCTCGATCAGAAGACAACCACTCTACCACCTGAGCAACGGTCGCCCATCTTTACATAATGATTACTGTAATAGAAAAGCCATGAACAAGTCATAAAGCTGAGATGGAATAATATTGGTATGGTACCAGTAGGTAGATTCAGTTTGCAGCAGTGTATTTAACAATGCAATAGGGATGGGACAATACACTAAGTTCACAATATGACACAATAAACTATAATGGGCCCACGATAGCGATGCAATAAAATGTTTTTGGAAGGGGTAAAAGACAAAAAAAATGCATTTGGAAAAATGATCATGCTTTCATTTGACTTTAACACAACATACTCTGGGTATGACATTTTCAACTCAATGTACTAAATTGAACACAAACCACAACAATCTGGTGTGTAGCGGGTTGTGTGGGATCTGTTTCTTTATCCGACCCCCCTCCTGATACGACTCGTGCCCTCGACGATACATCTTGTGATGTTTTAATATCGTGATTTCTTGTCACACTGTATATCTTTCCACCTTTAAACTGCAACTCTTATTAAAAAGATTACAAACTGCTAGTTGAAAAACTTAGCACCCAGTGTGAGCCGGAGATAGTCACCGGCAGACCCCCGCCACCCTGAAAAAAACTGGAACAAGCTTGTCTGAAAATGGATGAATGGAAGGATGGATGGCAGCCCAGATGGCATGGGTCTGTTTTTAGGCCAGTTTATTCACCCCTGAAAGTGTGTTGAAATATCACCCAGCATGCAATGTTTATGTGATCTCCAAATTGTCCAGAAATGCAGTGTTACTGTTATTACAAGGAAAGCATCATCACCAAGTTCTGTGAAATACATCAGTATCACCATTGTGAAAGAACAGCAGCATCAGCTCCTATTAAATCTCTTTTTTTCTCCATACAGGACCTGGGACGGGTCGAGATATCAACGGCTCAGCCTGTGTATCTCAATCACTGTGGCTCCTGCTGGCCTCTATCGCCGGCCTTTTTTTCAAGTGTTAATACCCCTGTCCTCCTTCTCGACCTCTCTGCTCCTCCTCGCCCTCCTTCATCCCCTGCTTCTCCTCCCTTTCTCTTCTTTCCAACTCACCGACATCCTTACTGCTCCCTGGATTACCAACTTTACTACCCTTTCCTACCAGACTGTTTGCATCATGATACAAAAAACCTTCTGTGCTATAGCACTGCTTACAGATGGTACGACAAATAATGGGTTATGAGCGAATTATGATAGAAACATAAAAATATGATGACATAAGGGACGGGACAACAGTGCTCTTTTCAAGAAAATGGAATCATTTTTATTTGTATGCCCTCCTTCATTTCTGCTAGATCTTGTCTTTAGGGTCTGGATGGTTCTGGGGATTTTGTAGTATTTTCTTGTCATAATGGGAACAAAAGTATTCTACAAAGGTAACAAAATGGAAACAAAAGGCACTCTGTTTACAGAAGTGTGAATAATCCTTGTCTTTAGCAGTATTGAAGACTTGAGGTGCATTACTTCTTTACTCCCATTTATATATTTTGGTCATATATAGATTTTACTGAGTGTTCAACCAGTGCATTAATGAGCGCCATGACAGAGTATATGCCAAATATACACAAAGGTTTGCCACTAACATCAAAAAAAAAAAAAACTACAGCAGCTAATTCAATGTTTATAATAGAGCTTAATGTTTAAATCTATAACTTTATACCCTGCTGCCAAAACACTGAGAAGTGTTTATTCAGTTGCAGTTTATTTTAGATGCAGCACACTGTTGGGTTGTTGCCATCAAGCCCAGAAATTGGGGGTCCAGCAGATTTAGATCAAATACATTTTACTTGAGTACAAGCCAAATGCAGTTAGTTTACAGTGCCAATAAAATATATTCCTCATTGACTTTGATGTTCAACCTTTAGGATCTATTTAGATGTAATTTGAGGACAGGATATGTTTGCATTTGACATCATAGACATTTAAATTCTTAACTTTTCCCAAAAAAGATGACCTAATTCAGGAGATCTGGCCAATTTGAGTCATTTGTCATCCAAACAGTGCAGTCAGTGTTGTCAACTTAGCGTCTTTTGCACTAGATTTAGCCCCTTTAGAGACCACTTTTCCACTGACCTGGAGCTGGAGCTAACTCGGGCTAATTTTCTGTTTCCACCAACAAAGCTCCAGCTCTCGGAGCTAAAAACAGGAGCTGAGCTAATCCCAACTTGCTGCTGTGCCAGTGCCCAGGTTCAAAGTGGGCAGGTTAAGGCAGGGTTATCAACAATCCTGCAAAAATGAAAAGCAGCCATTTTTCTTAGCTTGCGGGTGGTTGGTTGTGTTAGCTTACATATGGAAAAAACATTTTTTAACATTTAAAAGTGAGTCCAGCAAGACACAGCAGTAGTGAGAGAAGGAGAACATTGTTTCCTGGCTTAGACTTATATCCGTTGCTAACGCAAGTCTCTGCATCTGCAGCCGGCAGGGGCGCCGCCATCTTGCTTACTGTGTCCAAAGAGATTCAGGGGAAAGTGGACGAAGTACGGACTGAGGCAAATCTTTGTAAGAGTGTCTGGCGCCAAATGTAGTGTGGCTCTGGTCAGATTAACGCAACAAATGAACAAGATACATCTTTGTCCCTAATGACCTCCAGTAGTATGTGGCTAATAGCAGGAATTAGACATGCCCATTCCCTTTGATGAACTATTAGCGATGCATAGGCCTACCATGGTGACATTCACTTTTTTTAAGTCTTTGATGATAAAATTCTAGATTTTAAAAGGTAGAGTTTTATCAATGTTATACTGTAATTAATAAATCCTTATCTTTACCAGAGAAGCCACCGTTTGGCTAGTACGTGTTTAACTACCGAAAAGCTTAGCCTTATATGCTAATGGCTAATTACTTTCCAGTGCGAAATGCAATTATCTACCAAATCTGCCCGTTTATAGGCATAATGTGGCTCATTAGATAGATCAGTGCATCTTGAAAGTAGTTGGCAACATTTATTGCTGTGAATGTCTTGGGTCATTACAAAGCACATTATGATACTAATCATTATATTTGGCTACTGGTTTAGCTATAAACACCCAAAGCATTGTGGGTATGTTTTATCGGCACTATAGCCGAACAATGGTTCTCTCATAATATTCTATGGCTTTACAACCCCTAGTGTTTGTTCCAAACTCAGCCCCCTCATCCTCCGTCCTTTAAGTAGTGACTCATTGAAAGTAATCTAAACACGGGCAGTAAATCACAACAATGATGAGTGCTGTACATAGTCCAATTTTGTATTTCTGTACGATAGGACAATTTCTTCTATCGCAACAATAACTAGATCAAAACTGTTGCAGTGTCATGTTGCCTGTTGTTGAGTGGTTTACCACACACTGCAACTACTACAGTGTTTGCTTCTAGTCTATCAGTTTCCTTTACACTGCTGGACTTTGGATGAAAATGTATGACACCAATGAATGATTTACGTTCTAGGTTTTCTCTTTCTCAAAATGTATGTGTGTTTTATTATGAACTGATACTGAAAATTCATAATGTAATGATATAGAAGGTTTTTTTCTTACTTTCTTTCTTTCGTGTCTTTACCTCATCCAGTTTTTTGTTTTATGTATATGTAAATATACTTGAATCCGTTCTCCTGATATAGTCAAAATTTATGTATCTGCATTTGTTATTCGGGTAGCAGTTTGAGATTTATCGAGGTGTAGATCTCTTGAAAAGGTGAGCCAGCTTCTTTAAGACAACCGGATCCAAGTAAACAATGAACAAAAAGAAAGAATAGTTTGTTTTTTTTTTGTACACATTCTTCAGTTGACCGACTGGAGCATCAAAGATTCCTTGCCGTGTGGAAATTTACCAAAACAAATGAAATAATAATGTAAATGGTTTCCCTAAATTGCCATGATGGTCCCTAGCTTTGAACCTGATTTCTGTCTTTTTAATCTACTTAAATTGGGGTTCTTCAATAAACACATGGAAACACATGTTGGTATATTTTGTAGAACTTGGAACTCTTTCCAAGAATGCATTTGTGTGGACTTTCTGAAACTGGTGCACTCCTTGTTGCCTTTTCTCCTGGTTTGACGTAAAGTGACTGATAGCATAAGGACTCGCTACGTCTCTGCTCCTCTGCTAAGATAGTACTGTAAAACACACATGTGTAATTACTGCCATGTGTATTGTGTACCATTGCATTGAAAGATGTGTTCCCTGTGTTTTTATTGTAAATGATTCAGAGCTCATGGTTGTGTGACGTGATAGTGTTAGTCATGCCATCACAGGACTGGATTGGAAGCCCCGAAATGCATCTCAATCAAAACCGAAGCATTGTAAAGTCACAGGGAAAAAAAACTCTATTTGTATCTGTGTACAAAGAGAGAAGATCTGCTTTTTTATGTTGTCATTTTTAAATATGCATCTTTGAATTCTTCTGTTACGTGTGAGGCTAGGATTTTGTACTGCGCTGGTATTTTTGCACTTTGACTGCATTTCTTTGCTTATTCTAGGGTGTGCTCATTAGAATCAGAAGGCTGGCATGAGAGAGTTCTTGGTGATCTGTTTGACATGTTTCCATTCCAACAAGGCTTTCTGTCATTTCTGGCAAAATCCTTTTTAATCCACCTATAATTTTAAGGTTGGACTTCATTTTGTGTACGTCATAACTCAACCCACAATTCAGCCTCTGCGTGTAAACATGGTCTGTAGAAGCAGAGAGACAATTAAATCCTCCAGCATCATCGTAACAATATACAACCTGACCTCACATTCAACCATTGGCTTTACTTTAGAAGAAAAAGAAAAAAGGAGAATTCATTGTTTTTATTGTTTCCAACAATCGAATAAGTAATGGATGCTAACCTCATAGGTAACTTGTGACTAGAGGTGTAAAGAGTACCTATATAGTGTGTCCTACTCAAGTAGAAGTACTGTTACTTGATTGAAAATGTACAAGACATACATAAAATACTCAAGTACAAGTAAAACATAGCTCAACTAAATAGTACTCAAAGTAAAAGCTACCAGAGAATTTCACCCCCCCCATGTTTATTTTTGGTAATAAATCTTGATACGGTTCCCTTGCATACAGTAAACATCTCATTTATAAACGTAAAAAGGAAGAGACCAAATATTGCATAATTGGAACTTGAAATGTATTTTCCACAAAGGCATCTGTATTTTAAAAAAAAAGTATAATTTTTTTTAAATAAAATAACACCAATGAATTGAATTCAAAATAGAAATAAATTATCAGGCATATATTCTAAGTATATCTACATTTATGTACTCTAAAAGAGTGCCATGCTAAATGTTCCATGTGGGTAACAACATAATAGGTAGAAAAACCAAAGTGAACCCAAGAACGTGGCTGTGTGTTAATCACAACTAAGACCATATGGATTGTGTTCAATGTGTGAAATAAATAAATAATCACAAAAAATAAGAAGTAACAGGTGTAGATATGTAATGAATTACTTAACGTACTTAAATTCAAGTAAAACTACTAATTTAGAAATATCCTGGGGAAAAAAAAAAAGTACAGGTACCATAAAAGCAACTGAATTACAGTAACATGAGCACTTGTAATCCATTACTTTCACCTCTGCTTGTGACTTAGACAGACTGTGTGGATATGAGTGAGATTAATGAAGCCCCAGTATGTAAGACCCTCCTAAAAGTTCACCTAAAACCACTTTGTATTTACAACAAAACTAAAATAATACACCCCTATGAAAACTTAAACCTGCTTCCTTTAGCAAATTCAATCTAATTTCACAAGTCATTCTAGCTTTCTTCCACCAACCTTTGCATTTACAATCTCTTTATTTTCTCCCAACATTAAAATCAACTGCAATCTACTTTTTTAAATCGAACTTGAACATTGAATTAAATGTTTTTTTTTCATTTTTTTATTCGAAGTGTCAATTCATACGAAAATGTATAAATAGACCCCGGGACTATTGACATGGAAACTTAAGTTCACATAAGTGTAATGTGTCCCTTCCCCTACCGTGGGTTCGAATCCCACTTTTGTCATACATTTTTTTTAATTTTAACATATTTAACATGGCAAATTCCACCTTTAAAAATACATATATGAAAGAAATTACATTTTAGGGTAATTCCTGAGTTATGCTTAGGGATAAGGTTAGGGCTAAAATAAAAGCGTTAGCGAGGTAGTTAAAAATAAATATGAGCTAATGTAAAACTGACGGTACTTAAAGTCACGTGGTGCACCTATCACGTCACCTAAACTGGCCGATGAGGGGGCGCTGCGTACGGATAGAGGGGCAGTTTTTTATTTGGCACAGTTTAAAATACAACGGAACATATTAATATCAACAGTGGACAGAAATTAACAGAAATGAATATATTTTAGAGGCATGCCAGGGAAAACCCAAAAAACCATCAAGGGGCTTGAAGAAGAGTGCTACCGAACATTTAAACTTTAACTAAAGAGAAATAATGATAATAATATTAATAATAATAATACAATGAAAACAACTAATTGAAATGGAGCAGAAAACAGGAAAAAGAAAAATATTAACATCAAAAGTCAAGCAAAAAATAACAAAAACCAACTTTAATACACATTTTCATTCCATCCCTTCTGATATAGAATGGTATTATGTCCACTATGTGTTCTTTCACCTTTTCAAAATCAGCTGGACTGTTGGTTGTAGAAGATAAAATGTTGAATTCTATTTTGTTTCACGTTCCTATTTAACTTTTAATCCAAATGTGTCCTACGGTCACACCCAACTTCACTATAACAAATGTATCCATCCAGAGCTAAATGATGCTTTCAAAACTAAATCAGAATTGATTTCCATCCACTCATCTGAACTCTTGCCTTTAAAGTGTCTCCCATGATTCCTTTGAGTTCTTTAAGCTGGGACGCCTGATGTAAAAGCCATGGAGCTCTGTCAACACTCGGTGGGAAAATAAAAGATCAATCTTTTGATAGACCAACATGTTCCTCAGGGGCGCAACCACCAGATCCACCTAAAGACAAATCCATTCAGCCACTGAAAACATCTTTCTTTGCCATAAATCACTGTCTGAAAGCAACACTATTACAACACTGTATAACTGGTCCTTTCTATGGGGAAGTGTGTGCATTCATTTGATTTGGTTTTAACTGGAAATGTTGCACATGTGAAGCATGAGCTACTTAACATGTGATTAAACTACAGTTTGAGTGGTAACCCTCTACTTTAGAGTTTTATATCCTTTTCCTCCTGTGTGTATATATATACGGTATTATGTTTCCAAGATAGAATGTTGTAAAATCTGCAAATCCACGTTCACTCCACTTTTAACATTTTTGAGCAGCAAATGTAACAAATACGTTTGTTTACGGCCCTTCCCTTTGTCACGGGAAGTTGTAAAATTCAATCATGGAGTGTGACTCAGCAATGTGGCTTTTTTTTTTTTATATTTCATTTGACTTTATTATGGCATACGGTGATTGCAGTCTGTTTCCTTAAAAAAAAAGAAGAAGAAAAAAAGATATGTAATAAAGATATATGAGAAAGTGTTAAAATAAAGGTGTTGAAATTATGTCATTTGAATGTGATTGAAAATGTTGGGGGAAAGTAAACTGTTTTGTTTTTGCGATCGCTCAGAACACACAAGAACCCAATGGCACTGTTGTGTTAACCACCATGTAACATGCAAATAAAAGATATATGTATTGTTAAAGGGCTTCTCTGGGAGACATTTTTGTCCACAATAAATGCAGAAGTGTTGTTGAAACTGAAATCCAGACTTTATAGACCTGCTGGTTGACAGAAGCCTACGTATGACCAATAAATAAATATAAAAATGTGTTTTATGGGCAATGAATTAAGCCTTCAGTGGTTCCCAAACTTGTCACTGTCCCGTACCCCTTCAGACATTTAACCTAAAGCCATGTACCCCTACTCCTGCACACTTAAAAATTATAATAATGTAATGTCATGTGCAATGAAACGCCACAATGAATTTTACCTATCCTGTTGAGGAATAATAATAATAATAATAATAATAATAATAATAATAATAATAATAATAATAACTGGAATATGTGCATTTCCCAAATAAAATACAAATGAGGATGCAGGTGCTGGCCTGCGTCGCGCTACATTAGCTTATCATTGGCATTAGCATTATCTAGCATTAGCATTATCCTAGCAATAGCATTAACCTGGCAACAATTTTTTTTAACATAGCATTATCATTACCCAAGCAATAGCATTAACCTACCAATAGAAATTACCTAGCATTACCATTAGCATAGCAATAGAATTAACCTAGCAATAGAATTAACCTAGCATTAAAATTTACCAAGCATTAGCATTAACCTAGCATTAGCCTAGCAATAACAATAACCTAGCATTAGCATTAACCTAGCATTAACATTCACCAAGCATTAGCATTAACATTGGCCTAGCATTAGCATTAACGTGAGAAATCCTCAATAACCCTGCTCTCTGAGCTGCTTCTCTGTCCTCTTCTGAAAAACGTGCAGTTCAAATGCTAGTGACGTCACTAGCATTATGAACCGTCCCCTCCACGAAGTGCCTGCTGCTGGTGCCGCCCCTCCACAGTGAACATACACGCCCATTCTCTCTGGTGCCAGAGGAATACGAGCGGCCGAAGAACATCTGTTTGGATGGTCATTGTCTTTCTTCTCCAGTCTGCACAGGGAAAATAAACTGACTTTGTGTTTCTACCAATAGATAATGTCTGGTAACTGAAAATGTGTGTGAAAGTGTAAACTAGTCAAAATGCGAAGGCACAGTGTGAGGAGAACCGCAGCGCGCACAAATCCAGCTGGACAGCACAGACGCAGAGGACACACACATTACACACAGCAGCTGGTCTGTGTGTGTGTGTGTGTGTGTGTGTGTGTGTGTGTGTGTGTGTGTGTGTGTGTGTGTGTGTGTGTGTGTGTGTGTGTGTGTGTGTGTGTGCGCGCACGCTACGGATGGAGATCACCGCTGGACGAGAGGGTAACGGAGCGCGGATACAGAAAAAAACGGGGAACACTGTGAGGCCAGACCAAGCAGCGGCTGTCAGTGAGTACTGATGGAGAGGCCACAGCCGTAAGTAAAATAACTAGTGAAATGTTAGCCATACTCATCTCTGGAACTGTTTACAAAGTTTGGTGGGCGTGGCTGCTGCCCATGCTGCCGGGGCTCTATCGGGCTACGCCATAAAATGGGAGGCACTCACACGGGTCATATTTCTTAATAAATTAGTATTTTATTTTTTGCAAAATGTAAAATATTACCCATATGTGTCTGTAGGTGATTTTGGAAGGTCTTAATATAGCATGATATAGGACCTTTAACTGCTTTATTTATATTCGAGTTTCCAATGTTGTCATTATCTATTTTCATTCACGTACCCCCATGACAATTTGAGTACCCCTGGGGGTACTCGTACCCCACTTTGGGAACCTAGGCTTTAGATTAAAATGCTGTAAATGTAGCTCACATTGTTGTACGACAAAGAACACTCCGTACAGCATCTGAAAAATGTTATTTGTTTATTCAGATAACTAGTTTATTTGATGTATAGTGTTTTTTATACTTAAAAAAAAAACTATTGAAAAATATGTTCATGAAAATAGACAAGTGAAAAAAGCTGAAATATTGCAGTATTTTTTTCTACCACTAGATGTCAACATAAACCAACGTTTAGACACAGAATTAACAGGAAAGATTGAAGGTTTGTTTAATTTACCTCTAAATGGAAGAAAAACATTTATGAAACATTGAGGAAAAACTGAGAAACTGTCTGCTGAGAAACGCAATGTTGAATGTTAAAGATTTAACATCAAAGAAGGTATGTTTTGGACACATTTTGTTCTTTTTTCATTGTTATAGTTGGTCCAGCAACTTAAACCTAATCAAAATGACACAAACAGACATTACTAAATATTATATAACAGACAAAACAGATTTCAGTGTCCGAAAGATTTAAACATAAGCACGTTTGTGGGGGATTTGAAGTCGAACCCCATTCTTCTAACAGGAAGTTAGCATTACTTCTTTAGCTAGCAGCTAATTGGTGGAGTCATTTATTGTAGACATTTCTACATACATTTTATGACTTATGAGAGATTTACATGAGTGACACAACCAAGGAAATGTTGTAAAGCCTGATTGTGTCTTTTTTCATTGCCTGAATAAAATGTTCATGTTAATTTACTGTTCATAGGCAGACAGGAGGTTATTGATACGGAAACGTATCAATAACCTCTGGGACTTTGGGTACGTTTTCCAGTTTCCTGGAATTTTTCTACATAAGCGTAATATGCCTGTGTTTTTTGTCTGAGTGGTCTAAGGCGCCTGACCTAATAATTCTTCCTTCCGTTGCCGTGGGTTCGAATCCCACTTTTGTCGTATATATTTTTTCATTTTAACATATTTAACACGAAAACTTCTACCTTTAAAAATACATATATGAAAAAAAAACATTTTAGGGTATTTCCTGGGTTAGGGTTAGGGCTAAAATAAAAGCGTTAGCGAGGTAGCTAAAAATAAATATGAGCTAAAATAAAACTGACAGAACTTTAAGTCACTTGGTGCACCAATCACGTCACCTAAACTGGCCAATGATGGGCGCTGCGTATGAATAGACTTGCATTCTATTCATAGGTTTTCGTATCAATAGCCACGGCTTATCACTTTAGAGGTAAATTAAACTTGAAACAGCATTATGCTATGTCCAATTTTTTTAAAAGTATGTGTATTTCCATTTGTTGGGTGGTTTTGTTTTGTTTTCTTGACAAAACGATTAAAAAAATATGAATATATTGCAGTTTAAAAAATATGTACAAAAGCTGTATCTTTGAAAAGTACAGAAACAAGGAAGGAGAATTTAAATCTCACATATGTTTATGATGCCTGTTCATTTTATATTATTTTATTGTTCTGTTTTGTATAATAGCTCAATTGTAGTATTTATTTGTATTGTCCATTTAGTTTTTTTATTTGGATTTTGCATTTGTTAATGGGCTTCTTCCTATCCCTTGTCAACTGAGTCAAATGTGCATTATATTGACATTGGTTATTTGTTCCATTTGTTTATTAATTTTAATATATTTTATTCATTTGAAAGAATAACTGAATACATTTTAAGCTGACATATGAGACAACTTTAATTTTACATGCGTATAAAACAAATGCTTCTTTTATTTGATTTTATTTTTTATTTTACAATAATAGGTTTTTCAAAGCTGTGGCATCATGCTTCATTAAAATGCTATAATGAGATTTTAGGAATTTTCTCTATTAAAAAAAATATTTAAAGTGGTATTTTCTAAGGTGAGAAGTTCAAGCAGAAACACAGTTTCTTTGTTACTGAGACTCCAATAAGCTTTGTTATGAAATCAACTGTTTGTTTTTTTTTTTTTTTTTTTTTTTGCTTTTACGTAGATTTTCTCTATCAGTTGGTTATCTCTCTGTGTCATTAATTATTCATCTTTAATAATTGTGTGATTACCTAATTTTACTCCATGAATCCATAATCCTATGCAATTGCAATGCACCAGTGATCTAGAAATGTACTCAATTTTGCTCAATGCTGAAGATGATTAAAAAATATTGAACATATGCAGCACACTATTACTGTATACTACTTCATCATCATGACTTCATCCATTTGTTTTCTGTACCTGCTTTATCTCTGCGGGGGTCACTCAGGTCTGCATGTGCCTCACCAGCTCACGTGTGTTTGTTTTTGGGATGTGGAAGGAAACAGGAGAAAATGCAACATGCAAAATCTAAAAAAGAAAAGTTCCAGGTTTCAAACCCAGGCCTTTTTGCTCTGTAATGACTACGAGATTATCACTATTGAAATAACATTGTTTAACAAAGTTATTATTGTTTAAATGCCATAATGGACATTTCTTACCAAAAAAAGGGAATTAGAGATAAGGATAATTAGGAGTGTGACTATATCTCGATACGGCGATATATCACGATATTTTTTCGCACTATCGATTATTGATATGCTCGCGCTAAGTATCAATTTCTATTTTTTTATTTCATTATTTTTTCAAAACTTTTTCTGCTTTTTCACTAAACTGTGCAGGTAGGTCTTCATATAAATGTTGTTACTGTTTGTTGAAAGAATCAGTATATTGTTTACTGGAATATTGCACTATAATGGTGTCACTGGTAAGAAAGACACTATTTTTGGTTTACAGAAAGCACTATTGGAGATAATTATTCATTTACATTGGTATGTTGACACTTATTTACATAAATGTTGCACTAAAATAGTGTCACTGTTCATAGGACACTTTTTCAATTTATTGTCTTTCAGAGATATAAAATAAAAATTTTATTTTTTCATTTAATCTTTTTGTTGTTCTTGTTACTGTATGTCATAGATTATCGTAGATTGATTTCTGACCAATATATCGATAATCGCAGTATCGTCATACCGTGAGATAATTGTTATCGTGAGCTTTGTATCGTGTATCGTCCGTCCTTAAGACTGCTCTACTGTAAAGTGTCTTGGTTATGATTTGGCGCTATACAAATAAAGATTGATTGATTGATTGATCGTGTATCGTATCGTATCGCGAGGTACCCAGAGGTTCCCACCCCTAAAGATAATACGTATCTGTGCAATTGTTTGGAGGACTAAGATTACATCTGTTTTCTTATTTCATTTAAGGTAGAATATGCCTAATATTGTTTCATTAATTCATTAATTCAGTCATTCCCATCTGTGAGTGTATAGGTTGCAATAGTTTTGTGTTTCTTCTAAAGTTTGTCTACAAATCCATGATGATATTCTATGTTATTTGGTAGGAAAGGTAGCAGTTTATTTTGTATTGTAGCACTGAGATTTCAATAACTCAACATATATTAGTATTTATATCAAAGGTAGATGTATCTGCGTGTGTGTACGACTGTGATTAGTGGAAGAATAGTGAAACTTGCCCCCAAGGCGAGTAAAACTTCCGACAGATTTAAAACAAACCCAACAGTTTATGATGGTAATTGGCACATTTGCTTTATTTTGAAAACAGACATTGAAACAATTTGTATTTTTTTTTTTTTTTTTCATAATTTTTCTCACATGGTTGAATTTCTGGATAAGGTTGAAACTGGACATTGCACTCACTGGAACATAGTAAAAGTAATTATTTTATATTTTTTTTGTGTTTGCTCATTTGTTTGGTTTTTACTTTTTAATAATTTTCTTGTAACATCAGTGCAAGAGTGTTTTTTTTTTTTCTTCCCCAATTCATATAAACTGTCATAACAACACCAAAGACATCAAAAAAAAAAAAAAAAGAAGAAGAAGCTGCCACACCTCTTAAGATTTAGTGACTGCAGAAAAGGTTCCTCTTTGAGGGAGAGTTCCCATCATGCATCTGGTTCGATGGTTCATGCTACTGTTTCTCACGTTGGACTGGCAGAACACAAATCGGTATATGTCAAAAGCCAGTTACATCAATACTATAGTTGATTTCTCTCATGTGTTATATGAACAAGTCATTTAAATAGCAACAGGTCCTTTATTGTGAGTGGGAGTGAGCAGAGTTTCTAAAAAGGCTGAATGACTCAAGCAGAGAACAGTTCTTGTTTGGGCTACTCTCGTGTTCTCTGTGCTATTTTGGTGCTTCGGTCATTGCTTCCCAACTGGCAATGCCACACATTTAACGATACATTCTTTTCTCCATTCAGTGTGTTTGTGTTTTGGTTTGTTTTCAAAGCACACGTGCCGTGCTGAAAACCAGTTGCATGGGAAAACCTTCTGTGTTTTTTTTTTTGTGCGTGCATATGCAAGACAGTGTTTATATGTAAAATGTAGTGAAAGAAACAGCATTAACAATGCAAATAATGGATGATGCATTGGCAATGCATTTTTAAATGTGTCGACTTCCAGTTGGGAGGTATAACCCCTGTTATTAAGTTTACCAGTGAAGATGTACTGAAACATAATTTGAATTCGATAATAAGCAACGTTTTCACCAGAGTAACAATCGTGCTTGATCTTCATTTCATCATCACTTCCTCAGTGTTAGCTTGAGCCAAAAAACTTCACGCTGGAAACTCCCCCAACATGAGAAAATCATTGCCACACAAAAAATGACAAACAAATAGAAACGGACTGCCTTCACATCGGTAAGGCAAAGAGCAACCTTTTTAGATTCTTGTTTTCGGGTTATTCTTCATACGCTTATTTCTGCTTTTGCTAGGCTGGCCTTGGCCTTAGTCATCCTTGGACTCAGCGGGCTCCTCTGCAGCATCTGCCGGGGTGGGCTCCTCTGCTTTAGACTCCTCTGTTGAGATGAGGTGAGAGAGAAAAGGCGAGAAAATGAAATAAGGACACATCTAAATTCATTTGTTTCAAGCAGAAATACAGTATAACCTACTATTTTACATTTACAGACAATAATTGAAAGTCCATAGATCAGGGGTTCTCAACCTTGGGGTCGCCAGATGCCTTCAAGAAACAAAAAAATTTTTTTTAGCAATTTGAGCCCAAACTTGCCATATATTAGCCTATTTTTATCACTTTTTCTTGCCATATTTTTGCTTCTTTTTAATGCATTTTTGCTACATTACTCCCATTTTTGTCACTTCTCTACCAAACTCCAATGCTTTCTCTGCACATTTTTTTCCACTTTCAAGACATTTTCTGCACTTATAAACCATTTCCACCACTGCACCACCTATGTCGACCCATTATTGTCACTTTTAATATCTTTTCACTATATTTCATGTTTATTTTGGCAATTTAACAATTTTAATATACAAATTTGAGTTTAAAAAAAATATATATATATAATTTATTTTTATTTATTTTTTCCCCCATTTTTGTGGGTTACCGTAGCATGATGTGAGCCAGCCCCCTCTTTATTTACATGTGTTTACCTTTTGAGTAGGCTATATGTGTTCAACCACCTTCAGGTACAGTGGGGATACCCGGTCTCTTGGAATCTTTCATTTGGGGGTCGTGGGCGTAAAAAGTGGAGAACCCCTGTTATAGACCATCTGAAAGTGACAGCTTAACATTTCCAAAAAAAAAAAAAAAAACCCTGAATATTTTTTGCGCTCACTTGAAGAACTCTGCAATTCTCTTTAGCTCGGAGCGACGCCGGCTCCACTCAAACCTCTACTGTGTCATCCAGAGGATAGAAGATAACATCTGGAACAGCACATCAGCTGTGTAAATAATAAAGGAAGAGAGCGGTCCTAATGGAGCCATGAAGTATGTGAACTGCCAGTGCTCTGCTAACAGCAGCATCTCAGCCTGTCACATCTGATACTGGCTGATGCCTGTTATACGCTACACTATGATAATGAACGGAGAGGAATGCTGATGGAGGGCTATCTGTGATGCATTGCAAAGCCAACGCTAATCCGGTATTTTGGAAAAGATTATTTTACCTCAGGAATATTCAAATTTAAATATGAGGGGCAAATAATTGTCAGCGTCATTGTTTCCAAAAAAGTTGAAAAAATGTTTGAAAGCCAAAATGACAATTAGCAATGGTTCATTCATCTTTGTACAAGCATCACTTATCTAATGACTTATTTCAGTAATATAATCAATAGAATAGAGTTAAATGAAATGTAAGATTTACGAGCTCGCAGTGTGGTGACCTCACACCTCAATGATCTCATGCTCTTTTAATAGAAAGAGGAGACATCAAAGAATGACATCATTGCCACTGGGACCAGAGTGATGGAGTGCCTGTGTGCTGTGCGTGTGTGTATTCATGTCTAAAAGTGCATGTGTGGGTATGAGGCAGAGAAACACACTAAAGAAGCAAAGCGTTTGCGCTGCAGTGTGAGTGACTCACGACAGTGTGAGTCACTGTGGATCTTCCAGATAAAAGCTAATTAGGCTGTTAGCGGGCGTGATAGACCTGAAAGGGTCATCCTGTACCGGCCCCGAGTGAGCCAGTGTAAACACTACTTTATGTCAGTCAGTCATTAAAAGCACAAACCCCTGACATTTGTGGTGTCACAGTATCAGTGTCTCTCGTTACAAACCACCAATTACAATAGGGATTTAAATGCCTGTTTCTTAGTATTGAGAATACAATTATTTTGTTAAGAATGAGAAAACCAAATAGCATGCTATGTGTTAGACCAGTGGTTCTCAACCTTTTCAGCCCACGACCCCCAAACTAAAGGTTCCAGATGCCAGGGACCCCCACTGTACCTGAAGGTGGTTGAACACAGACATGAACAGTCATGTGGAGACAGGGCCATCTATAATGGGGAATAATGGGGAGAGCTTTTTAGGGCCCATCCATGTATTAATTGATCTGAATAATATCCATTGTAATCAAGGAAGTTAAAGGCAGGGTAGGTGATTTTCAAAAACTAGCATGATTTTGAAAGTAGCATCTTCCGAGTGCTCCGCTTTTACCCGCCCCCTCCCCTCTGTGCTCCCTCTAAAGCCACGCCCCTCACTCACATTTACGAGCGCCGGTGCTCCAAAAGTTGACCTCAGCTCATCACTTGTATTGTGCAGAAACTACGTTGTCTTATGTCTCATTCGGCAGTAAGTAAACACTAAACTTTATCATTATATATGTTTAAAAAACGTGACTAAAAACTTGTGCACGCAAGGGGTTGAGAACGAGCAGGGAGACGTGATTGGTTAATAAAAAACTAACTGTCTTTTTTCATTGGTCGAAGTTTTTACAGGTTTACAGCTGCTCCAGTTGACGGATTTTCTTCGTTCCTTTTTCAGAGCACATAAGATCTTAGTTTCTGTCAGGACATAAAGAAAATGTCAACCAAAAACTTAAAAAGTGTATCTGGAGGAAATTACCTACCCTGCCTTTAAGTATTATTTGCTCCATATTATATAGTCATCTTAAAGATGTAAATCCTTGTTTTAATCAGGGGAAAAATGGGTTCAAAGTTACCAAAAATGGTGCAAAAGGTGGTGAAATGGGACAGAGTGGGCAAACACAGACAGAAAAAAGGGTTCAAAGTATCAATATTGGCTGAAAAGTAGGAACAATTAGTTAAACTGTCATATAATGGGCATGACAAAAATAAGCATGAAATATGGTAAAAAGAGGTTAAAAGTGACAATGATGGTTCAACGTATGCAACATTGGGTGGGAAAAATGCTGGAAAATTGATGGAGAAATGGCAGAAATGGGAGTAATGTAGCAAAAATCCATTAAAAGGAGCAAAAATGTGTCAAGAAAAATTGTTGAAAATGGGTTAAAATATCGCAAGTTTATCGATCTTGCAAAAATGGGCTCAAAAATGGCTTTCTTATAAGCATGTGGTGACCCGCTCCCAGTGTCTTGCAACCCCAAGGTTGAGAACCCCTTTGTTAGACAATCAAAATAGATTAGAACTAGTGATTGACGATAATATCGGCCATTCCGCAGATGTTATTAACCGATATAATAACAGGCTTTGCTTCCTTGACCAACCCATAGACATCATATACGTAGACACATCATCCCCCGTGGAGAGGCGTGGCTAAGCGCTGCCATCTTGTGTGTGAGGAGCAGACTGCAGGAGAGCTTGTAAACCAACAAAGCTCAATGATTTCAAAGTAGAATTACTCACTGAATTTACAGATTTCCAAACTGTTTGATTTTTTGGTCAGATATACTGTAGCTATGATACAGTGCTTGATTATCACTTATGTGACTGTGCGTCATTTTCAGATTTGTCTTATGTCTGCATTTGCCTGCTGGCCAACATGATAAATCGTTATTGGTTATCGGCCAAATGAGTTGTGAAATGTCGGCAAATCCATTATTGTGCATCTCTAATCAGAACAAATAACATCTTTTTTAATTAAAACTCTGTATGTCTGTTTCAATTTCCTGTAAATACATCTATGTATGTTGTATGTATGTACATTATATTATGTAGATAACAAACCTTATTTCAAATAACAGTCCTGATCTTTCTTTACCCAACAATTCTTCAACTTTGTCCTTTAAATGTACATTATCTTCTAAATCATGGTCATACCAGAGACCAGAGCTCTTCTATGAGCAACACTCCACTATGGATTGGCGATGATTTGGCGATTGATTGCAAAGCACCAGACTTTGATTTTTGAACATTTCCAAACCCCAAAGGACCAGTGGGCCAGTGGCGTTTCCTTACTGGTAACACATAATGCAGACTACCTTAGTTTAAACATTAAAGCTGAACTTTTTAAAAACGGTATCGTATTTCATTCCAAAGTTGTTTTCATCCACTCTAGATGCCAGTGTGACCACAAACACACACTGCCAAAGTGATTCAGAAACACATTTCTGGTGTTTATCACGGAATGAAAGTTGCGCCAAAACAATGGTGGATGTTGATTTTGTGACTTTTCACGGAAACACTTGAACATGGCCAACGTTCATCGTCTTGTGGATTCATGTCATATCACCAAGAACTCCATAACCAGACCAGAACAGAACAAAAATGGTGTTATTTTTTAAACTTTTCTTGCTTTCGTTCTTACTGAAACTGTTATGAAACTTTTCTGCTTCTGTGCCATCTTCACAATCTTCTATGGGGTTCCTAATCCCACAATGCAATGAGCAAAACCTTTCCAAAGTCCTAGTCACATGATCCTTTGTCCACAAACCCAATGTTTGTGATGGAGGGAAAAAAACAGCCTATGACATTTCTTTCTCTGTATATTCTCCCCTTTTGTGAAAGAAATGCCTTTGATTTATTGATCTGTGAGGCTTTCACTTTGTCTTTATCAGTGATAAAAGACATGATAGGGATAGGGAACACTATATCGAAAATATATTTTGTCAACTAGTAAAAACCGATAATTTCATCACAGGGGACGTAATCCAATCAGAACTCATGTGATCATGTGGTCTTAGGTATTGATCACATCAAATCTGTCTGTGTGTATTTGCTGTCAAACTTAACACTGGCTGCAAACAGATCACATATGCAGGCTCATATAGTTTAACTCTTTGGTGTGTTTATACACCAGTGTTGGGAACGTTACTTTAAAAAATTAATTAGAGTTACTCACTACTTGTTCTAAAAAGTAACTGAGTTAGTAATTGAGTTACTCTATATATAATGAACACTTCACATGTACGTTCTTGTCTATGACCACAATTAATTTAAAGTAGTGTTTGTATCGTCACCTTAAAAATGCCAACTTTTCATCAGACTGCTCCACGCTCACCATCTCTGCTGCTTCATCAAATCTATAGTGTGTGTGTGTGTGTGTGTCGCGTGTGTTGGCACATGTGTAAAAACACTGGCTCTGATTGGCTACCATGAGACATGACGCCGCCTTAGCCAATCATAATCGCTCACCTTGTTTTTAACCCACCTCCTCACTACAGCTGCGTATGAAGCCAGGGGAGCTTTCTGATAACATTTTATTCAATCAATGAATGTAACGCACCACATTTAACGCTAACGGCGTTGTTGCGGCGTAAAAAGTATTTAGTTAGATTACCCCGTTACTGAAAAAATAACGTCGTTATTTTAAACGCCGTTATTCCACACACTGTTAAACACTAAAGTACAATAATTATACTATCCAAATTAAATTTCTCTTTAGGTTTTTTCCTTCACCATTTTCATGAACTCTTAGATGTTGTTTTAACAGTTACCATGTTGGTAGAATTATGATCTCTTAACTATAGCAGACTACTATAGTAAGGCTACTAAAGTTAGCTTGACATTCCACTAATGGTCATATATGCATTGCACATCGTCAGTAACCATGTGCCTTTATCATAAACATGTAAACATTAGGAGTGTGATGATGTCTTTTGGCACTGTTTGTTGAAGGAGCCAATATTTTGTTTACTGGAATATTGCACTATAATGGTGTCACTGGTAAGAAAAATCCTATTTTTTTGTTTACAGAAAGGACTATTGGAGATACTTATTAGTTTACATTGGTATCTTTCAGAGATATACAATAAAAATTTTATTTTTTCACTTCATCTTTTTTTTCTTGTTATGTCATAGATTATCGTAGATTGATTTCTAACCAATATCATTGTTATCGTGAGCTTTGTATCGCGTATCTTATCGTATCGTATCGTGAGGTACCCAGAGTTTCCCACCCCTAGTAAACATGCTGCAGCTGATTCATTACTGACTCTTTATTTTTGTAAAGTAATGTTAGTTTATGATGGAGTTCCCCTGGAGCAGATTGTGAGCAGTTGGAACCAATACTTTTTTTTTTAAGCACTTGTTATAACCATTCTGCTCCCGTGCAAGCTTGCAGCCATCCCATTGAGGTGGTAACTATGACAACAGGGAGTCAGTGCTGTCTAGGTGACCTAGTTTCCAAGTTGTTCTGCAGCTGGTGTGTGTGTGTGTGGTGTGTGTGTGTGCGTGTGTGTGTGTGTGTGTGTGTGTGTGTGTGTGTGTGTGTGTGTGTGTGTGTGTGTGTGTGTGTGTGTGTGTGTGTGTGTGTGTTTTTACCTCACACATCCTCCATTTACTACCTGTCGGGCCCAGGCTGGGAAGCCTTGGACTTCAAAAATATGACTTCAAATCTAGTGCTATGTAAATTCAATGTTATAATTTCATGGCCCTTTGCCTTCTTCTCTGCTGTAATAGGATGTCACATGGCCATTTGTTTTGTAATGTATTAGCCTCTACGTGTGGCCCATAGTCCAAGTACTGGATTAAACACTGAGATGTGCTGGGATTTCCAATAGTGAGGTAGAATTCAGTAAATTATCACTAATGTTGATTCAGTCTAAAGAGGAAATGTCGTCAGCTGTGCAGGTAATGTCAATCCTGCTCCGCGTGAAGCCATGTGGGATCTAAATTATTCATACAACATGCTGGTTTCACTGGCAAACATCACTGCATAGTTTGGTGTATCTTTATTGTAACCCAGATCATACTATGGTGGGAGTTTATTAATGGCCTTAAAACTATTAAAATTGCTGATTTATGTTGAATTTATAGACTTAATCATACCGAATAGTTTTTACATTTAAGCAACTCATATAGGGCTGCTTTTATCCAGTGGTATTTTAGTTTTCTTAGTTGCTACAAAACTCAAAGGCTTCAGAATGGGCAATGCTGATACCAGCAGCCATAAACAATAAGTAATAACACTGATGCCAGCTACATTTTAGACAGGCTGCATTCAGATTTTGTAGCGGGTTGACAAAATGAATGTGTTTTTTTTTTTTTTTTTAGAAAACCAGCAGGCCTGTCTGTTGTGACATGTTTAAGTGTGGATGTGTTTGTGTTCAACCAACAGTGATTAATGAAGGAAAATAAAACATTACTGCCATGTTTAATTTGTGGCAGATGTGCTTCCAAAACAAATGACAAAAGAAGTTTGTGCATGAATAATCACTGGTTATTTCTGTGAGTGAAAGACACAATTGTATTATCCATGGAATGTCTTTGACAGCTGTTATTTTCTCTATGTGGGAGAATGTAGATGAACACTAAGAGATGGGGTGTTTTGCTTAATGGTATTTATTCTGGTAACAGTAATCACTTTTCTGTGGTGCAACATTCCTTAATCTGTATTTCTGAGTTATATTGTGCAATCAAAGTATAAGCACAACACCACTAAAGACAGAGGTGAGATATGCATGGCCTACCTTTACATTGGATTGTCAATATTCTTTAACCAGTGGTAATTTAGTCAATTTATGCACTTATTTCTCCCTCTAGTTTGGTTTAGTGTTGATTTGCTTATTGGGAAACCTGCAGGTGGATGACATGCTGGATGGGTCAGTTAACACTAAACTAGGGAACCATGTTACAGTTCTATGGCTTTCAGATATGTAGTTAAAAATTATTAAAATATGTTTCATATCCAGTTTTCATGCATCTGTCAGTTCTCTCGAGGATCATTTGACTTTTTTTTTTTAAATAATTGAAACCTAGGGGTATACTGACAGAAAAAAGTCTCAGACGCCCACGCCAAAAATATTACTACCACTATTTTCACAGATAAGGAAGTAATTCAACTTTAGTAATTGAGCTTGTAATTGTAATTGCTTTCAATGGTAATAGTAATTGGAAAAAATGGTGGTAGCATAATCGTAATTGAGATGTAATTGAACATGGATATTTGAAGGCGTAATTGTAATTGAAGAATGTAATTGACCACAACCCTGGCTGCTTTCAATGAAACGCTTCACTGAGAGACTCTATGATCTATTTATCTATTGTATCTATCTATGATCTATATATCTACTGTATTTATCTATGATTTATCTATCTACTGTATCTATCTATGATTTATCTATCTATCTATCTCTCTATCTATCTATCTACTGTATCTATCTATCTATGATCAATCTATCTACTGTATCTATCTATCTATCTATCTATCTATCTATCTATCTATGATCAATCTATCTACTGTATCCATCTATCTATCTGTCTATATGTCTATCTATCTATCTATCTATGATCTATCTAACTACTGTATCTATCTATCTACTGTATCTATCTATCTATCTATCTATCTATCTATGATCAATCTATCTACTGTATCCATCTATCTATCTGTCTATATGTCTATCTATCTATCTATCTATGATCTATCTAACTACTGTATCTATCTATCTACTGTATCTATCTATCTATCTATCTATCTATCTATCTATCTATCTATCTATCTATCTACTGTATCCATCTATCTATCTGTCTATGTGTCTATCTATCTATCTATCTATGATCTATCTAACTACTGTATCTATCTATCTACTGTATCTATCTATCTATCTATCTATCTATCTATCTATCTATCTATCTATCTATCTATCTATCTACTGTATCCATCTATCTATCTGTCTATGTGTCTATCTATCTATGATCTATCTAACTACTGTATCTATCTATCTATCTATCTACTGTATCCATCTATCTATCTCTCTATATGTGTATCTATCTATCTATGATCTATCTATCTACTGTATCTATCTATCTATCTACTGTATCTATCTATCTATCTACTTTATCTATCTGTCTATATGTCTATCTATCTATCTATGATCTATCTATCTATCTACTGTATCTATCTATGATTGATCTATCTATCTACTGTATCTATCTATATATCTGTCTATCTATCTATCTATCTACTCTATCTACTCTATCTATCTATCTATCTACTCTATCTATCTACTCTATCTATCTATCTATCTATCTATCTATCTATCTATCTACTCTATCTATCTATCTATCTACTCTATCTATCTATCTATCTATCTACTCTATCTACTCTATCTATCTATCTATCTACTCTATCTATCTATCTATCTATCTATCTATCTATCTATCTATCTATCTATCTATCTATCTATCTATCTATCTATCTATCTATCTATCTATCTATCTATCTATCTACTCTATCTATCTATCTATCTATCTATCTATCTATCTATCTATCTATCTATTTATCTATCTACTCTATCTATCTATCTATCTATCTATCTATCTATCTATCTATCTATCTACTCTATCTATCTACTCTATCTATCTACTCTATATATCTATCTACTCTATCTATCTATCTATCTATCTACTCTATCTATCTATCTAGCTATCTACTCTATCTACTCTATCTATCTACTCTATCTATCTATCTATCTATCTATCTATCTATCTACTCTATCTATCTATCTATCTATCTATCTATCTATCTATCTATCTATCTATCTACTCTATCTATCTACTCTATCTACTCTATCTACTCTATCTATCTATCTACTCTATCTATCTATCTACTCTATCTATCTATCTATCTATCTATCTATCTATCTATCTACTTATCTATCTATCTACTCTATCTATCTATCTATCTATCTATCTATCTATCTATCTATCTATCTATCTATCTATCTATCTATCTATCTATCTATCTATCTACTCTATCTATCTATCTATCTATCTATCTATCTATCTATCTATCTACTCTATCTATCTATCTATCTATCTATCTATCTATCTATCTATCTATCTATCTACTCTATCTATCTATCTATCTATCTATCTAGGAGCAGGGTTGGAGACCCTGGTCTAATCTGACTTTGTGTAGTAAAGGGTGGAACTCTGCCAATAACTGTCCCACACACTCAGCTAAAAGTAATGTCTTGCAGTACCTGCCAATCACACTATAGTAGATCTAACCTATTCTTCTTAATTAGATTTTTTACAGTAGGCCACTGACATTTGATTTGTAAAAGTTTCATTAGTGTAGAACTCAGTGACCTTTTAAACATGGCCCTGAGTTCCCTGGAGTTGCGTACCTTGATTTTCTTTTGTTTGGTTAGGTTTCTCCTTCTCAGCCGTCGGACTGACAGCAGGCACATCGGCTTGTCTGGCCTCTTCCTTTTTCTCTTCACTCTTCTCCTCCTCCTTCTCCTTGGCCGTGACCGTGGTAGGACTCTTGGCTGCCGCCGCTGGAGCCTCCACTTCTTTGGGCTTCTCCTCAGCTTTCTCCACCACCTTTGGCTCCTCTTTTTGAGCTTTGGAGGGCGCCGTGGCCGCCGTTGGAGAGGCTGCCACTGGGGCCGCCGCTACAGGAGACGTCGCTGTCGCAGGCGGCTTTTCCGCAACCGGGCTTTTGGCTTGGCTCTTGTCCTCCTCCTTCTTCTTACTCTCCACCTCTTCGGCTTCGTCGATAGCAGGAGTTTCCTCGCCGTTGACTTTCTTTTCCTCCTCTCCCCCCTCCGTCGCCTCCTCTGCAGCAGCAGGACTGTCTCCCTCCTTCTCCTCCTCTCCGTCTTTCATCTTTTTCCGGGTTATGTGTCCACGGAAGCTGGCCTGTATTTTGGTAGCAGCCTTGTGGGCCTTGTCCTCGGGTTTGTTTGGAGTGCCATCCTGCTCAATCTTCTGGTCCCCATCTTCATTCTTCTCAACCTGTGGTGTAGGAAACAAGTTTAAATTCACAAATAATGTAAGGCATCCAACAGGCTTTCTAAAGAAACCAGCAAAGGTATTGCATTGGCTTATCAAATAGAATTCGAGAAGGCGACTGGACATCCTTCTTTTTTTAGATATTCCTTCACCTGTTTTTTTTTTTGCTGTCACTCTGGATGTTACTCTCAGAACTAGCAAATGTATTGATGGTGTAAGCATAACAAACTGGTAAAGAAGTGGATGCCATGATTCTTTATTCATGAACTAATGTGTTTATGACAAAGTGGGAAAGGTTAGGTTGAGGTTCAAGGACACTATCAAGGTTTGACAGAGTAAAGCGTGGGATTGGATGAGGAATGATGGGTTAGAATAGGACAGAACACACTGTAATATTTGAAAGGGATTCAGTGATATTACCTGCAGCAACTGGATCCAAAGCTGTCCATCAAATAGTGGGTTGTGCTATGACTCAGATATTAATCTAGTCAAAAGAAAACCAAATCAAATCAAAATAATGAATGATGAGCTGTGAAAGTGGCAAACAAAAATTAATCAGTACATTCCAAATGAATATGCAAACAAATCAAGGTAAAAAATATTTATCTTGCAACCGATCAAAAGCTTTTACATGTGCACCTGAAATGAAATTGAATAAGCATGATGAAGCAAATAAAAGAAGTCGAGCAGCATGCAGGCAGTGCAGCAACAGTTATTCAAAAAAAAAAAAAACAAAGAAGTTGTGAGCAAACGTCAGAATCCTAGTGCTTTAAAGTGATCTAATGTTTGCACAGATGTGGGTTTGCTTTAATGGTGGCCAACCAATCATCAGTTTGAGTTTGCCCGTATTTTCAAACCATTCCCTCCCAGTGTGCTCACAAGTGATGCTCAAAGATCTCCATTCTCTGGATCGTGTAGCAGCTCTCCGTCCGGCTGCTAAGGAACGAGCAACCCACAAGAATTTCCTCAGCATTCACTGCCATCCCCCTCCCAACCATCAAAGGTTACCTTGACAACCAGAGTGCTAACTCATCACGGCCCCTGTCTGCTGGTTGGTGCTATGAAAGACTATATGTCAGCCTGATTGGCAGCGTACCTGACCCCTCAGGGCGCAGGCCAATGCGAACACGTAAATCAGGCGGGGGGAGCGGTCAGCGTGGATGGTGACAGAATGCGGTGTCCAGTGCATGTGGATGCATTAATGTTTGTGACATCAGCCAGCAGCATCTCATTAAAGGAATTAGTGTGGTGATGTTTTTCTCTAATACAGCCCCAATCAGTTTGTTTTCCCTGATATTATGTCTCTAATAGTGTCATTACTTTTCTTATGAGGTTAGGCTGAGGCAGCTGCCTCTCTGAGTGAGAGATCACAGTGATTTAAGAGCCAGGAGAGGTGAGGGAGGGGGACTAAACCAACACACCATCTTCAGGGTCAGTGTGTCAGTACAATATTGGAGCAGTGAGGCCAAGGTATAGCTGCATTGGTGTATTCACCATCTCCATCTTAATTCCCCCTGGGTTCAGGGTGTAAACCCAGCCTCTGGCCTGACTGCAGGTGTTTAATAACAATAATAAAGAAGAAAGGATCGTGATGGTTTTGCAAGGGTTTGCAGGTTGAGGATAGTTTTGTAATTTTTACTTCTTCGATTTTTTTTAACCAGGAAAAAAATCTGCCTGTCTACAGTATGTACAGTATTATCTATTAGATATTTTACCTTATACCGGAGATTTCCAACCTTTTTTGAGTTGTGACCCCATTTTGATATCACAAATTGAAGCCATATTGTTTATTAAAGTGCACCACCTCAGACATTTCTATACTGCATTTTATTTGAAGATTTATAGATATAGATTTATATTTGAGAACGTTTAAGTATAGGATATACCGTTATTTTATGTTTATTGTGATGTGCGTTTGAAAAAGAATAAGAATTCAAAATAAATACAATTTTAATCCAATTACTAGACATTTCAGGCAACTCCACATGGTTAAGAAACACTGCCTTACACTGTAGTGCAAATTCCTGGGGTGGAAAACAGACATTTAGCAAGTATAAAAAAAAGGCAAACAAACTAACAAGGCTTATAACCTTACCTCATAGAATTAATTTAAATAGATTTTTCTTAATTTTTCAAATATTGTGAAATTGCCAATATGAATTACAATCTAGAAGGTAGCATTATTACATCTACTTGATGATGGCAAATTGAATTTGTGTCCAACCCCATTGGTGCTAACTGACCACTTCATTCTTCATATAGGATTACTTCCTGGCTAGAATAGGTGAGTCAGACAGACAGAAGGATGAGGTAGACAAGGGTGTTTGGGAATACAGGGGTATGACATCATTATTGGAACAGAGAGGATGCGTTTGAGTGGAAATGTAATAAAATTCAAGGAGAGTGCAGAATGATCTCATGGACACTGGAAGAAACATCCCCATCAATGTTTTTAGCCACAAGTGGGAACATCAATGTTTCAATTATTGATATTTTGTCTGTGCATCACCCTTGAAAAGTGCTTTGCTGTGATTTTCACCCATGAGACACACAACCTCCCATGTTAATTTTATTACCGCCGTATTATACAGTGAACCAAAGGTTAATCGTCAATGAAAATCTCATGTCATCACACAATCATCCCTGTAGATTTTTAAAACCCTCTTTTTCCTTCCATGTGAACCCCAGTCACGTCCGTTCCTGCAGAAGCTATCCCACCCTACCCCTACGCCTTTACACAGCACTTCATTCATAAACACAGCCCAGTGCAACCCAGTGGTACAGCGCCCTGCCAGGTACACGCCGTCTAATTGTTCACACCAAGACTGTGTGATGTATGAGCTCCTCCTTCATTAATGCTCAGTGAGGAAACATGGTTGCATTGACACCTTAACCAAACCACTGCCTGCGGTGTTTGAATGCAGTCTTACTGGTTGCATAGATGCCAAACAAAAAGTCTGAAATGCTTGCTAGTAGGATACAGGGACATCTAAACATGCAAACAGGTTATCTGAACTACAGAGTTCAAACCCATCCTGTGTAGTTTTTCTGTTGGGGGGCCAAATGGTTGCAGTAAAATGTTGCTCCGTCTTGTTCTGTCCATGAGTGGGCACTAGCCTCCGTGAGAACCACACCCTTAGTGTCAATGGCTGTAGCCTTTCTGCACACACACGGTAACCATCCCCCGTTTTTTTTCATGACTTGGTGGCACACATTAACCTCCTTCCCACCACCTCATCCGGAGTGCCATTAGGGACTTGTTTCAGTAGGGGTGAGGCAACAAGGAAGAGGAGGGTTAAAGTAATGAGGATAATGTTGGCTGGATTACCACAGAACAACCACTCACACTAATGCATACACTGGACGAAAACACGAAAATAAGCTCTTTTTTTATGTTATTCATATGCATTCCAATCAGGCAGGGGAGTGTGATATTTGCCTTGCCTCTTCACCCATGGACATATCAGATTATTAAAGGAAGATGCATTGATAACTGTGAGCTAAAGAACATTGCTTGAACCAGTCCAACAGGTGCATCTGATGAATTTCTGAAGAGGTTGGAATACTGAGCTCAAATGCTCTCATGGATACCCAACCCCCGATGAAATCTTTGTTCAAATAGACCATTTTCAAACCATAGAAAAACCATGAGATACCCCCACTTCCTGCAATGATAGCTCACTTGTGGAAAGCTCTGGCACGATTTTACTGGCTGTATGTCTGCCTTTTTCTGCATGAACCATCCAGACACTAAAGCCTGGCTGCTGTCTGAAGCCGCTGTACATGTCCCCCTTTTCTCTCTCTCTCTCTCTCTCTGCCGTCTTTCACTCTGCTAGCACCAAGCCTTCCTCTACCCACTCACTCTCCCTCTCTCTTACTCACACATACACGTAGACACACAGTCACAGTGGAGCACCACACCCTTTCAGCCGGCTATCTCCTGCAGATAAGGAGAGGGGGGCTCAGGTGGTTACCGCCTCTGCTCAACCTCTCTTCCTCCGTTTGACAGAGAATCCATGAGCGATGTTAGAGGAAACATTGTTTCTTTTTTTTTTTTTACGGTCACACTGGAGAAAAAATATGCCTCGCATCAACTAATAAGTGACCATATGCCAGCCTCATTACTGCGTTTAATTCAATTACAACCGGCTTTCTGCTCTGAACAAAGGCTCTGCATTAGCCGCTGATCTCATAGGGACTGGGGGATGAGCATGTGGGGGGGGGAGAGGAAAGTGGTCAGGGATGCTGGGAGGAAGAGAGGGCCCAGGGTTGGACATGTGTCCAGTATTTTGGGGGGTGGGGTTGGTAGAAGCAGGATTGGAAGAATGTGGGCTGTGGCTGAAGCTTGAAGCCTGGAAAGGGGATGGGGGGGGGGGTTCTTTTAGAGGAACACTAAAGCAAGTTTAGAACCAATGAAGGAGGAGAAAGACTGAAAATAAGATTGTAGATTAGACACAGTATTAAATAATATGCAAATTCAGGAAGCTTAAAATGATTACATGTGCAAATTTCCTGGTTCACGATAACAAAAAAAAAGACTTAAATGAACAGCTCATATAGCCACTCCCATCGTGTGGATATTTCACTTTACGCTTCACAATGGCGCGTCGCACAGCAGTGTTGTCACGACAACCATGCTTTTTGCTAATCCATCCGTGAAGACCACCGACTCCTGTCTGCATTCATCTATTCTCCCAAAACAGCAGCTCGAAGATAAGATGAAGATAAGTGCTCGCAGGCCACGAGGTGATTGAATTAATTTATTTATTTTTTCTCTCTGTGGTGAGGCGCGCACTCTCCAGCGTCGGCAGAAGCCTCACCCACATGGCTGCAGTGTGCCGGCTTCTCACCGCTTCCTTCTTCTTCCCTGTGGTCTCTACCACCTCCCTGCCTTTACTTTACTTCTCCAAACAGTATCAACACACTTTCTCACCCACACATCTTTCTTTTTACAATTTAAAAACTATCATTTATCCCTATATTCCTCCCTTATCATGCAGCGTGTATTCACCCTAATTTCAACCCCTTTTCGTGTTTTCTGCCTCCATCAACCTCCATGTGGACTAAACACACTCCACCCATCACCAGTTTTCTTCTTCGAAATGAAAACCAGCAACTCCTGCATCCTTTTATCTCTCTGCTTTAGCTAATATGACTCATCCGGACTGACATTTAAGAAACAATCGAGTGCTATCGGAATCTGGCATGGTGTGGCTTTGATTAAATCAAACCAGTTTGATATCAGAGCATCAGAAACCAGGCCTTGGTTATGGGTGCTACCTTTTTTTTTTTAGCGTATCCTCTTTAGCAGTGAGACCACAGCCAGGGGTTCCCAGCACCGCCCTTTAACACCCTTTAAACGAGTGAACACTTCATAGTAGCAGTCATTGACAGCAACCACTTATAAACCTGGAGGGCTGTGATAATCCATTTATACTCATTTATTCCCATTGTATTCCCATGAGGCCACTGACAGGACGGTGCTGCTCACTCAGTCCGTACCCCACCCTTTTTTTTCACCCCCATGCACACTATGGAAATGTGCTTTCCTGTGTTCTTCTTTAAGATAAAACCAACACCTGGTGAGGGAATCTCGAGGTACGTCTAATTAATCTGAAGCAGCACAGACAATGGCTCATAATGAGCCATCAGTGAGTGTCTAACAATACAGAATCTGTCAAGCACCACTGCAAACATCCTTCACTTTTTTTTTTTTTTTTTTTTTAAGGAGATTGATTAATAGCAGGAAACAAGAAGCCATCGTGTTCCAGGCTTATCCCCTCCTTCTATTCATGTACAGTGTGAGGTCTGGGAGGCATTGTGGCAACATCCATTCATGCAGGATAATCACATTAACAAGGCGTGTCTGAGCACAGGGGATAGGTTTTAAAAGGCATGCCCTGCTCAAGAGTCAAAGGGAAATTTACACCTTTCCTTTCCTCTGTTCTCTTCCCCCCTTTAATCTCACTACAAAAAGCATCTGTCACAAAGTTCAGAGTTGAGATGTATCGTTTAATCAAAAGAAGGAGCTGAGAGAGGAAAATCATTTTACCGGCTTGGTTCTTCTTATGCAGCACAGCATTGTTGGAGTTGAAGTATCCTCCCTTTTTCTTCTCTGTTCCTTTTTTCTTCCTTCTTTCCTCTCTTTCACTTCTTCTCCCTCACCCTACCTCTATCTCGCTCTGTCTATCTCTCTTTCTTGCTTGCTTTCTTTCTTGCACACTCACACACACACACTCTCCCTCGCTCTCTCTTTCACACTCTCTTTCTGGCTGTATCAACAGCTAAGGCGCCCAGTACATTTACTCATCCCAGTTTGCACACAAACGTTCTTCAGTCTGCTCTGCCTGGTTGAAACTCTCCGTCTCTCTCTCTTACTCGCCCGCCTCACAATGACTACAAGCCCTCCCTTTTAACCCCTCCCTTTCTCCTCGCTCCCTCCATCCCTTTTCTCCTCCTTCTTTTTCCCTTCACACCATCACCCTCCTCCTCTCCTCACTCACAGTGATGGACCCCCTCCTCAGCACCCGCACCTCCTTCACAACGGCACCTCCTCTTTTTTCATCTTCTCATCCTCCTCTTCCCTTTCAGTCAAGCACCAGCAAAAGAAAAAAGGATGCGGCCCCACCCTAAAAAAGCTCCTTAAAACCCTCCAGTCAGGTTTCACCTGGAATATCTTTGTGCAAACTCCTCTTTTTATGGGGTTTCACTCAAAAACACACACATTTCTTTGAAAAAACATTTTGAAGTGATTTTTAAATGAAGTCCAGGATCTCTCTCTCAGTCTCTCTTACACTTTTTAAGAATCACACACATTTAAAAGGAGCCAGCATACATCCATATCACCATGGCAATGCCAAAACTGTGTTTCCTAACCAAATTTGTCAAGAAGCTCCATCCTGGAAAGAAATTTTGCGATTTCATGCATGTACATACACAGATATACACACACGCACACGTACACACACTGTATGTTTAGGACACGTCACCCACGCAATCAACCCAACCACCCCCCATCACTATAACCAGCTCTCTCTGTTCTCATGGAAACACAAGCAGATAGACCAGAAAGTAAGTGTGTGTGTGTGTGTGTGTGTGTGTGTGTGTGTGTGTGTGTGTGTGTGTGTGTGTGTGTGTGTGTGTGTGTGTGTGTGTGTGTGTGTGTGTGTGTGTGTGTGTGTAATAAAGAGGATTCAAGGTAGGAGGAGGAAGAGGAGGAGGCATGAACGCCGGGTGTGGCAGACAGGCGCTTTCCTCCTATCTATTCTCTCTCTCTTTCTTCTCTCTCTCTCTCTCCCTCTCCTCTCTCTCTCCTCTCTCTCTCTCCTCTCTCTCTCTCTCTCCTCTCGTCTCTCTCTCTCTGCTCTCTCTCGTCGTCCTCTCTCTCGCTCTCTCTCTCTCTCTCTCCTCTCTCTCTCTCTCTCTCTCTCTCTCTCTCTCTCTCTCTCTCTCACACACACACACACACACATTCATTGGCACACACTCCAGTTTATTTGTGCAGGCTCTGTATATGTATTAATGTATTATTCCCATAACTACATATAAAACAATTACCATATAGCGAAGCTAGCAGGCGTAGACTCACGCAACCACACACTCCTATTTGTCTTTTCTAATGAAAACACACACACAGACCTGGTGTAGGACTGCTGAGTGGGCATGATCAGCAGTTGCCTGCTTTACATACCAGTTCACAGCTCCCTGTTCTCAAGGGTGCATCTGCACCAACACAGTGATCAGCATCAGCTATTAGCAAAAACAACCATTAATGGATACATATGTAGATATAACATTTCTGTAAACTCTGATGTTAGTTCAGCAAACAGTTGCACCTCATGTTTCCCCCAGCTTGTCCTTAAAGGGCGGTATTATGAAAAAATGACTTTTTAATGGTTTTGCTACAGTGATATACATTCATTTAGCCTCATTCAGAGGGCTAAAGATGGAAATGTTCTGTTTCCTCCCTCCCTTGTTATTCCACATTTTGTAAAAAGTCAGCTCCAAACAGGCGAGTTGGATTTTCCCCGCTACTTGACATCACATCGGGGAAACTCCTCCTCCTGACAATCCTGGCTCCTCCTACCCTATGAGAATGTGAGCTCCTCCCTCTCAAACTACCTCACAGCTAAAACAAAACATTGCGGTTAAATATAGAATATGTATTATACTTTATTGTTATGTATGTAAAGCTACATACACAAAATGTGTTCTCTGCATTTAACCCCACGCTGAGGAGCAGTGAGAAGCAACGGTGTAGAACCCAGAGAGCAGTTCCATTTTCAGTACCCGTTATATTGCCTCGTATCACCTTTGACTTGATCTGATGTGTTTGTGACACAATGCAAGGCAGCGGTTGGACAAAACAAATGATTATTACCTTAAATGCACTATTCCTGGAGTTAATAGAGATGAGGAGGAGAAGAAAGTGACTTAGCAACAGGGGTGGATTGGCCATCTGGCATCCCGGATATCGTTCCGTTGGGCTGTCGACCTAAAGTAAGCCGGTCCCGTCCGCTAGGTTTTTGTTTTTTGTTTTTTTGTTAACGAGTGAGTGACATGGTAACAGGTGGCTAAAAATGGTCCAAAAGTCGCAAAAATGTTGCAAGAAAAGAGAGAAAGTGACTAAAATAGGCCAAAAGCAGTTACAGTGGCCAGAAAAATTGCAAATAAAAAGGATCCAGGTGGTATTAAATGGCAAAGGGGAGCTTTAATAGGCAAAATGTGGCAAACAGTGAAAAAAAAGCAAAAATGTGGAACAAAAAAAGGCAAAATGTAGGGAAGAAAGAAACAAGTGGCATTAATTGGGCAAAAGTTATCTTATATGGTGATCGCTTTGGTGATCAGTGATCTCCCTCGCAAGAGCGAGGTATGAAGTCTGCGTCTGTAGATACGCCTACTCATGAATATGCATAAGTACGCCCCAAAACAGCTTCTTTATAGAACTGCTCAGAAAATGACTTTTCAGAGAGGCTAAAACTCTGGAAAACAGGCGAGTTTGGGAAAATAAACCTCAAATACTATGTTGTTGGGGTTCTTAGAACAAATGGAGATGGGTGAAAAATAGCATAATACTGGACCTTTAATGATCATCAGTCATTCTTTGATTGTACCACCATGCTGTTGTTTATAATATATTTGTAAGCCGGCCTTAATCCTGTCCTATACCTACCGAGAGCTACACTAAGATATTTACACCCTCTATGAATGATGTTTTACACATTTCAGGTGCTAAACTTTGTTTTTTCATTTATCAATAAAAAGTTGCCTGACAAATAATTATAGATGGGATGAGGTGGAAATGTGATCACTTACACACCAGTGTCATATGGTGAGGTTCATTGATGGTGACACACTGACTGTTTCAGAATCCCAATTACAAACACATGTATAGGGTGATGCTCTGTAAGCAGGCAGAGCCACACAGTAATGATCTTTTAAAGCAGAAGTATCATGACAGGATGTGTTAATTACTAATTTTGCTTTGTGTAAAATCACCTCATTCCCTACGTGAAGCATCAAAGGCTTTAATTATTATGATGCTAATAATAATATGGAATTGTATGTGTCAGTGTAAGATTTGTTGTATTGATTGAGTTGATAAGATTAATAAATAAACACATACAATTCTCCTCTCCGACTTTGCCAGCATGAAATGTCCAATGCAGTGTTAATTTTGTTGACTAAGCATTTTCCTTATAGTTTTTGTCAACTACATATTTTTAAGTAACAATAACTAGACTATGACTAATTGAAAAAATACATGTTAACAAAAACCATACCAAAATAAAAGTATATTTTCATCAACTAATTTAAACTGAACTATTATTTCATCACATGGGACAAAATCCAATTTGAACTCATGCGATCATGTGATCCATGTTACATTTATTACATCAAATCAGTGTCATGTGTATTCACAAACATTAACACGTCCCATATACGGTTGTTGATCAATGATAAATTTATCTTTTTTTTTTTTTTTTTTTAAAAAAGCATGTAAATGAAATAGTCCTGATGATTACATTTTGACTAAAACGAAATCAAAATTTGCTGTCAAAATTAACACGATTCCATTGTCAGTTGTTTCAGCACTTTTTAAAAATTATTTTTACCTTAAACATATTTAATGTTGCCATCACATATTTTGTGACTCATCACATTTTGATGAATCCTATGCTGTAGTTTGGTTTTGCAGATGCTGTCGTATGTCATTGCATCAAATGTTTAATTACCCTCAACCTTTAAAACCACATTGTTCAGAGAGATGTGATTTCACCACTGAGTGCCTTATTCCCCAGTGGATTACTTTGATTTTGTGCCTCACTGATGTTTGTCTCAGTTTTTAAATGAAGGAATTAAAAAAAATCTACTATTTTTAACAAAAAAATGACCAAAATGTCAGAATTTATGTGGAAAACGAATATATTAATGGATAAAACCTGACCACACATTGTATACACATTTCATGTTTTGAACAGGCTTTTAAAATTAATAATTGCTGAATGATTTCACATACCCCAAAATGATACATATTCCAATTATTGATCTAAATCAATATGATTAGTCACAATTTAAGGTTTAGGAAGGCATTTGGCTAGTATTGAGAAGGAGGTAAGTAATGTTTTATTTATATAGCACCTTTCACAGACAGAGGTCACAAAGTGCTTTACATATCAACTCAGGTGCGATACCCAAAAGGTAAAAATCATTCAAACGTAAAAAACTAAATAAAGGATCCTGAGAAAAACAGTTTACAATGTCTTGGTGTGGTATAGGGTGACTTTGTGTTATGTACATTTCTTACAATCAGGTGAATGTCCACCCATAGAGATTCTGTGCTAAATTGTCTACGTTTACACAAATAAGCAAGTAAGTAAACTTTATTTATAGAGCGCTTTTCACAGGTAAAAACCACAAAGTGCTGTACAAACATTTCAGTATCATCCCCTCTGAAGAGAACATGGAAGAACAGTCACAAATAACATGGGAGACAAGAACGGGAGAACTGTGGGTCGCCAAGGGCATTGAAGGCGCCCCGTATTTAGATGAAAAATGGGAAAACAACATAAGGAGAGGTGATAAATAAAGCTTCTTAGATGGAGTAGATATACTTAGTTGATCCCCAACGGGCAAATCGGGGAGTCAATTTTTGTGTTAAAGCTTAGTGGTGTAAATAGTTAGCAGAGGTGAAAGTCCAACTGGTGCGGCACATTTGCCTCAGTGTGTGTGTTTGTCGTATGACAGACTGGTGTTCAGAGTGTGTCCAGCACCAATGTTTCTTTCCACGGTTCTTGACTTCCAATTTTTGGATTATTTTGATAAAATGATATTGTTCCTTTGTGGATCCATTTGCACCCGCCTAAGCTAAAATAAGCTGCAGTGCAGCTCGATACGGACCAATACAAGTAAAAATAATAGATAAATAGTTAGATAGGTACATTTATTTTAGACCATCCAGTGCATGCGTAAAACTGCATATATTCCCATTGTATACAGTTTTGTTCTTATGGGCATGAATAATTAATACAGTAATTCATTAATTGACTAAATACTTAATGATGTAAGTTTTCTTTGTTTTAGCATTTCTTCTTTCATTGGTAATATTTATTGATCCTCTGTAAATAAGTAATTTCCCCCTGGATCATTAAAGTATATCTGATTCTGAGTCTTAAAGCCCTGGGGTGGACACCAGGGTCCTTTCTGTGTGGAGTTTGCATGTTCTCCCAGTGCTGCATGGGCTTCCTCCCACAATCCAAAAACATGACTATAGGGTTTATTGGAGTCTCTAAATTGCCCGTACAGTGACTGTGAGTGTGAGTAGTTGCGTCTGTGTTTCCCTGAGATGGACTGGCGCCCTGTCTAGGGTGTACTCCCAGTGTGAGCCGGAGATAGCCACCGGCAGACCCCCGCACCCCTAAAAACAGGAACAAGCATGTGTGAAGATGGATGGATGGATGATTCTGAGTCTGATTTATTTTTTATTCATGAATCCCTTTAAGTGAACCAGTCAGTCGAAACTATGCAGTTGATGGATCAACATTTGAAAATCACCTCATATTCAAACTTCACGGTGACAAATAAATCGTTCAAGAAGAAAAGACGAATGGTTGGATTTCAACAATGAAACAGAATCAAATCTGAAGCAAATCCAAGGCTTAGGCTTGGCTTGTGCTGCCTGTCTGAACAAACTGCACCTCACCGTGTTAATGTATGGATCACTTGTTCAATTGCTTTGCTAAGCAGCTACATCTGGCCACAGGGATCAATAACTGCACATTGTTCTGTAAGAAGTAAAGAAACAATGGTGTTCTACAGAGGGATGTGTTTCATGTAGTCTTACAACTAAATTCAAGACTTTTCTGATTCATCCACCAGAATCAAGACAATCTCAAGCTAACTCAGTGTGACATCTTGCTAATATCTTGTCCCAGTAACTCACTAAAAAGTCTCCAGTTAATCCAGAATGCTGCATCGAGAATACTAACAGGAGAGAGCATATTTCTCCAGTATTGGCTTCCCTTCATTTGCGTCCTGTTAAATCTAGAATATAATGAAAAATCCTCCTGTTAGCATACAAAGCTCTACATGATCAAGCTCCTGTACTGTCAATCTTAAAGTCCTATTAGTGCCCTATCGTCTGGGAAGAACACTCCCTTCTCAGTTTGCTGGCCTTCTGGAAGTTCCAAACGTGTGTAGAAGTAGAACAGGAGGCAGAGGTCCTCGCCTTTGGAACCAGCTCCCAGTCTTTGTACGGGAGGCTGTTACTGTCTCCACCTTTAAGGCTAAACTCAAAACCTACTTATTCACAAAAGCGTATACCGTATAATAGCGTTAACCTAACCGCCAGGAACCAAGCCCGACACTGAAAAATAGGAACTAAAAACTAAGATTCCATAGTAGAACACCAACACAATAGATTGATGCTTTAAAACAGATTATGTATGGCTCGCGAATTAATGCCTGTGGCAACATGTGGGTCCCAGGGTGAATCCAGTTGAGAACCCCTGTTCTATATCATTGTTAAAAAAAAATGTGTACACATGAAAAAAAAAATGTAAATGTTAAATAAATATCTAAATGTGAAATCGGTCACCAAGTGTAAAGATAAATGTTTAGAAATTATGCAAAGTGCACAAGTCAGTACCTGTCGATCACAAGGCCCCGCCCCCACACCACTGACTACGGCTCAGTGAGTGAGGAAAGGGAAGAGTGAGACCAAAACTGACAAACTAGAAAGAGCGGTAATGACTAATGCAAAGACAGTACCGGCATGCTGTATGTCAACTGACTTTTGACAGTGATGAAGACCTTGAAGGGTGGGGCGTGTGGGCGGGGCCTCGTGATCAACAGATGCTGACCAGCTCACTTTGTACAATTTCTAAACATTTAGCTTTATACTTGGTGGCCACTTTAACATTTAAAATCTAGATTTACATTTTACATTACATTTAAATTTTACTTTTAGATTTTTCATATTTACACATTAACAATGATATAGAACGTGCTGTTTGACACAAATTTGTCTCAAATTAAAGGAAAATTAGCTAAATGTGAGGAAAGTGAGCTAAATGTTCAAAATATGTTGGCTAAGAAACAGTTAATCTTTACATTCGGCACCCCATTCCCATAAGCTATCACCCCAATTGAGACATAACATTTATCCTTTATCAAATACTTTACATTTGATAGTTGAAACCTGGAATTCTTTACATCATCTCTTATGAAGAATAAATTACTCATGGAAGCAGCAAACTTACGTCATACTTTTCTGACACTGTAAATCAGCAACTGCTCTTCACTGATTGGTTAAAATAAAAACAGTGTTTTGTTCAGTCATTTTGTCTGGTACGTCTAACCACCTAAAAAATAAAAAATGTGTCACAAGCATTGTGGCTGAAATACTGTGAACCATAAAGGCAAAAGAGACGTTAATATGATCATCTTCAGCTTGTTGATCTCATGTCTAAGTTGTTAAGCTACAGTGTTGGCTTTAATTATAAGTCATAGTTAAAGACCGTTTTCTCCCTGTTTTACACCACTCACACGTTGCCATGGCAGTTCAGGCAACACAGGAATGATAATCGTTTCACCCAAGCAGTGTGTGAATTATTAAAACCCAGAAAGCCTGAATGATTTCACTAAAGAGCAGAAAAAGAAAGACTGATCACTTTCTGTGCCCCTTTCATTAGGAACTGTTTGGTAGAACTTTCTGCTCCTTTCCGCGCTCAGGGCTGTGTAGATGAGACAGAAGTTAACACATTTTGTAAGCAAAGTTCCAAGGCATGACTAGCCTGTCTTTTTAAAGGAATATTCAGGAACACTCATGAATAGTGCAGCAGACCAACAAAGACAAGCAGAGAAGGAAATAATGCCAGTTGCCTCCGGTTTTAACGATAGACTCCGTTTAGTGATGAAAAATTACATGTTATGTTGACAAATTGGTAGATAATCACAGATTAGCATGGTGTTTTTATAAAGCTCATCCTCACAGAATGCCTAAGAGGACATGGGCTGATAAAAAATGCAGGATGAAGGCAAAAGTCTTGCCTTCATCCTCAAAAACAAAATGAAATCCCGTTGGCTTTAATTTCAATAAATCCGCCCAGGAAAGACATCCCCCCAAAAAACAGGCCCATGAATAAAAATGGCACATGCATATTTACTGCTAATTTCACACAGCCAACAAAACAAAGAATCTAAATTATATTAAACATCTATAAATACTCTTCAGTGCACACAAACCACTTTTGTTCCAAATGTTCAGAAAACAACAAAAATGTTTCACTACAACTTAAAGACATTATCTACACAGCTGTTCAGACAATAAATTAAACAAGAGATCTGCTTCCTTCACGGTAAGATTGAGACACTTGGAAATAATCATGATGCAAAATACATTATGTGCAGTGGGTGCATTAGCATTTGAGGAGACTGAACAGAAAAATCTCCACATTTGGAATGTTGGTTTTTCACTTAAACTTTAGATATAAAAACCACTTTTTAATGACATCTGTCAAGTGTAAAGTGGCCATTTTATTGTCTTTCAAAGTTCTTAACATGAGGGTCAGCATACAAAGTAAACCCCAGCACCAAAGTGACCATGTGAGTGGTGTGCAGAGTTAAATATGAAAAATACTTCAGCATATATACAGCAATAATTTTCCATGGGCTTCAAAAGCTGTAGTTCCACCTCCTAGCCAGCAGGGTTCCCTAGCACTGAGATTCTACATAGTATTCATCTTGAGGAGGCATCTTTTTCAGGCTGTAGTAGTCTTCCTCTTCATCAGAGTCCTAAAGTAAAGCAGAAAACACAACATTGGAGAGAAAAAAAAAAAAGCACAGACATCCCAGAGGAGGAAAAATGTCTGAATATTTAATGAAGCACTAAGTCCTGTTGTCAGACATCCAGTGCATGTAAAATTAATCATGTGAAATGTATCTGGCAGACATGTTCTATTAAGTTATTTATGATCTGTGTAGAAGTGTGTTAAACCCAACATTACCATCAAATATAGGTCACAGCATGTTTGCCTTTTCACTTTGGGAGCTGCTCGTTGGACACCACAGTCATCTCTGAAAGACATGAACCAGGAAGCAAATCACACACTCAGAGACCATCAGAATACTCCTTTTCTGTTCTTCTTTCAGATTACATTTAATGCTGATTCTAGTCCAGGATTAGTTTAAAGACATGCTCAAGCTTATTTTGGAATGGATTATTTGCATTTTATTTAGATTTTTTATATTGAACCTTGGCAGACCAAAATAAATACAGCTGTTGGGACAAAATGATATTAAATACATTCATTAGGCTATGATAGAGAATCAACAAACACCTAATTAAGTGGTGGGGATGGGGGGGTCACCACAGCAAAACATTGCTGCACACACTGGTGACATGTCAGTTTTGATGATTGTTTTTACATACATTATAAAAAACAGGCTATTTCTTGTTTAGTTTTCCAGAGTGAAGTTATCTGGAAAACTTTACAAAGACTGTACCTAATCTAAATAAACAATCATTTCATTTGTGTCATTATATATTTTTTTAAAGTAAAAGTAAAGTATAATTATAAATTTTTTTTAGATAAGGGATCAAGAAATATGCAGCTTATTTTTATAGTCAACATTGGGTAATGGCAAAGGGATCACACTACAGGTCAATTTTAATTTTTTTTTTTTGTTGCCAATATCAGTTTTTTTTCATGTCTATGTGAACAACACAATAACACAATTATGACTTTTTTTTTTAAGTCCGACCGAGGCCACTTTCATATGCGCCTCCTCCTCCTCCAGCCTTGTGTATGTTTAGGGCCGGGAGTTTAACAACTGATTCACATTTGACGCAAATCGGAGTTCGTATGTGTAAATGGGAGCATTTTCTAAAAATTGAATATTTTGTCATTTTTGCCCAAAATTCATGGCTCCGCCCTGAAAACAGAGAGAGAGAGAAAATAAATAATCCAGCACAATAACAATGTTTCACCCTTTTTGAGTACCATACACTATACATTTTCGGAAAGCTTGGGGGCATGCCTACGATATGACAAGGGTCCCTGGTCACTGGCGGGTACATGGCGTTCGCAAAAGCTCCGCCTCTTCCCTCGTAGTGTGGCCATTATGAGCGCAAGAGGCCCTTTGCCAGCTAGTGGCGCTCGGGCCTAAATATAGGTTAACATGAGAAACTATTAAGATTAGATTAAAGATTAAAGATCTTTAATCCGGGTGATAAAGGAATATTTTTAGTCATCAGGGATGGAGAAGAGCAGTGGTTAGATTTATCCAATAAAGATTAAAAATAAAAAAAAAACCTAACAAATAAAAAGTCTACAAGAAAGCTAAATCAAGTCACAAGAAACTGGCACTAAACAAGACAGTAAATTAAAAAGAACAATAATCAGCTGAAGACACTTAATGTTGATAAGGAACCTTCCTGTACAAAGCAAAGTGTAACTAAATGCTGGACTTCTATTTAGGATCTAATTTTGCTTCACGACATAAACAATCCATATGGCAACACCAATATCTGTCAACACCTGCTAACACCACCACCACCACCCTCAGGAGACCTGCATGGGCGACTGCTGGAATAAATCTACTCACTCCTCTATGACCTCTATGGGTGATCTGTAGGTACTGGATTGGCTGTGCTGTTTCTTGGGACAGAGCATCCGTCCAATCAGAACGAGCGTGATGACAGCAGAGGGGACGAGGATGAAAACAAGGAGGACGGCAACATCTGAGAATCGAACGCTGGGTGCTGAGGAGGAAAACGTGCAATCAACCACCAGTGATTCATGAGAAGGACTTACCATATGTACCAGGGTTGGGGTCAATTATAATTGCCATCGCGAAATTGATTAGTAATAATAACTAAGTATAATTGAAAAACATGTTGCTGTTATTATCATAATTTAACTGTAATTGAGTCCAGATAATTTACTTTGTAATTGTAATTGTCATTTATAATTTAATAAAATGCAAACCTGAGGAAATGTGTTACAGTGCTATGACCTACACATACTGTTAATTATTAAAAATTGTTTACATCAAGTTTTCAGTTGTCTCAAGGGTAATTTTACCATTTATAAAACAAATTTAAATCTCGGGGTATACAGACAAAAAAAAGGCACACCAAAAATATTAAAAACAATATTTTCAGGGATAAGGAAGCCGAACAATGTCACCAAGAGATAAGAAACAAAATGGATGCTAGATGATAATTGTTTGTGTATTTTACAGTTGATATAAGTCATGGGTCAAAACTGACCCGTTATCATAAGAGATGCTAACAGGAGGAAGGTTATGTTTTATGGGGTTATGTATTTCAGGCCTGGTAATTATAACTAAATGAATCTTAAATCAGCTGTAATTGAAAATGGATGATTGAAGATGTAATTGTAATTTAAAATTTAATTGACCCCAACCCTGATATGTACTTCATTGTCAAGAAATACACCAAAAACACAAAAATTATTCACCTTTTTAGGCTTTACTCTAATTGGTCACAAAATAAGAAAATACTCTTGATTTCTCACTTGTTCAAAAAAATGTAATAAATTAAATAAGCACAAACCTCCCTTTGTATACACAAATATGTGTGGAGGACACCGATTTTCCCTTTGTTGTTCACTTAGAATTAAAACCACCTATACTTTACTATAAGGCACGTTTGTGCATCAGCTTACACTTGGGTGTAACAGTTAATACTGTTTGTGAATTGGGGAACCCATGAACATCAGGAGGATTTCGGACAGAGCATGTGTACGTCCCGTTGTCGCTCAGTGTGGCGTTGATCAGAGCTATGGAGGCATCGCCGCGTGCTGGGCCTCCCTTCCATTGGATACGACCTCTGAACTGACCGTCAAGTGGAGGGAAGGCTTTCGAAGAGAAGTGGAAAAACTGCAGGGGGACAAAGAACAAAAGAAAACTGCTCAAAACAATCCGTGTACCTTTCATTCTTTAGTCATTCTGTTTTAAAACCAAATCAAAATAACAAATAAACAGTGTGGTTATTTTGTTTTACTGATTTAAAACCAAAACAGAAATACAGAAAAACTAAAAACCAGATAAGGAGCATTTTTCTGTTTTTGTTTTGTTTTTTAAACTTGTTCTGTTTGTGTGATATTTGGATATTTACAGGGAAATTAGAGCGAGAACTCCCTCCACAGGTCCTGGACCAGGTCTAGTCACACAATAGGATTGTTTAGGATTTATTTCAGCAATTTTCTGGTCCTGCTTCTGTTTTCATCCAGTCAGTGGATGTTTTAGCTGTGGTGTTACGATCCAAATAGTATCCACTTAAACTGGTGACTGACTATCGACTGTGAGGCTGGTGTGAGGAACAATAGATGTTAGAACTTCTACCATTTGACACTTTTTCAAAAACAATTACAGCTTTTTTTGAGGGCAGTAAAAATGTTAAGTTTGCACGTTATAATACCGCTAACAGTAGCCATCAAGGCACACGGAAGTTGATCACAAGAAACGAGGAGCACCAGTAGATTCATTACCTCTGGTTCCACATATGTGCATGTTTTACATAACATCCATTTTTTGGTTTTGATTTATTTATGTATTAATAACGTTTCAATTCACCAGTAATGTGACTTATGTGTTGCTTCTTTTTATGTCCGGACCGGGAGCAAAAATCCGTCCAGTCACCAGTTTATCTGGATTCTATCAGGACCGTAACACTGTTCGGTAAAGTTGGCAGATATTCACAGATTCGGACTTTCAGCATCAATAACTCTAAGGAAACATCATCAACACACACATTACACCTCTGCCATTGGTGTGAGGTGGACTATATGATACAAGATCATTTTATCAAACGCAGCAGAGTAAAAGTCCGTCTGTGTGTCTCCTCTGTGTGGTGAGATTAATACGTGAAGCTCTCGTCCGAGTTTCCCCGTAAATATCCAAATATCACACAAACAGAACCAGATTTAATTTTAAAACAGAAAAATGCTGCTTGTTTGGTTTTTGGTTTTTCCGTTTTCCTGTTTCTGGTTTTAAATTAATTTAAAAAAAAATGTAATTTGGTTTTGAAACTAAATAACCAAAGAACAAAAGGTAGCACTCACAGCTACACTCATCTCTGATCACCTAAATATCCATCAATACAAGAAAAAACAAGCTGATTCAAAAATCTTTAAATGTAGCAAGGTTGTTGCTGCCAAATAAACCTTTTTTTTTCCTAATACTTTGATGAGTTACCAAGATTTTCCACATCAATCTTCAATGTTTCCAAACAGCCACTGACTGTGAACATAAGAGGAGTTTAAAGTTTAAAAAAAGATGAACATAAACACTATTTGTCACTGCTGAAGTACACGCTCTTATAAACACATTCATCTTTAGTCCAAACTATCTACAAGACATCTTAGTTTCCACTGAGCGGCATTTTATTGAATGAATAAATATCTGTTGTTGTACTTTTCTTTTATCCTAGACAAGGATGTATTTAAACAACATTAGCTAATTCATGCTAAGCACGTTTTCTCAGCGGTCGAGGGTGTTTCCAAACACAAACCAGTTCCACATTTGTACTGTATTTACAACAGGAGATCATAAAGAGATTTAGAACTTGTGTAGTGGTTTGCATATTTTATAACCTTTATGTGTACACAAAAGTAATCATGCTGTCAGCAGCGATAACAGTGTATGACTTTCAAATAAACTAAAGAAAAAAAAAAAGAGAAAAGGCAAACAACACAGATCACAGACATGGATATTGTTTTATTGTTTTACAGCCGCGTGTCTATTAGCTAGAGGCTCTGATCACAGCGCACAGAGAGTGTGCCAATACAGCGATTGTTGGATGCATCTCGATTCGACACGTGACGATTCAATAACAATTCATAAATGTTCAAAAACGATTGTTTTTCATCATAACTAAATGACAGGAACATAATCAAAATTAAATTACGATTTTGATTATTATACCCAACGATTACAAAAACAATCGAGAAAAAACAATTCTAAAAAAAAAAAATATATATATATATATATATATATATATATATATATATATTTTGTTTTTTACATAAGTTTTATTCACTAAATAAAACAAAACAAATATTTGCGATAGAATGTTCTATAAAACCCGGAAACGACCCGCGACCCAGAACTGCAAAGCATTCTGGGGGATGTCGGCAGAGGAATGGCTTGAGCCGCTCCACCTGAAATGATAACCCGAGCAAATGCAACGGTCAGTGCGCACTGCAGTAAAAACACTATTGGAATTATTTTTCCTTTTTTTAAGAAAATAATTTCATTATAAATGAAGAAATTCAATACATACCTTGCTGTTCATTTCATGTCAGAGATGTTAGTTCTACCTCAGGTGTGCACTGATTATTTATAAAATGTGTTGCACATTTTGTTTGATTAAGCATTTTTTTAATGTCTATATTTGTACATTGAACAGTTTTACTTTTTGAATTGAGGTTTTTTTTGTTTATTGCCATAGTTTTGTTGACCTGTTTTTATATGTTAAAGATTACATTTAAAATAAAAGTAATTAAATTTGGCCTTTTTTCTTCTGGTCATTATTTTGAAAAGAATTTAAAAAAGAAAAACGAATCAATAATTATCAATATCGACTGATATGAAGTACTTATATCGTGATACATACAGTATTTCAGGCACATTGCCCAGCCCATTAATGAGACAAAACTTGTTTAAAAGTATGAAATAACCACAAAGTGAGGAGAAAAAAAACCATGAATGGGGAAAAAATAAAGATACATTGAAAATGGTGATAATCGTTAAATAATCGAATCGTAGCGACCTGAACCATAATCAAATGGAGTCGTGAGGTTCCTTAGATGGCACACCCTAGTTACTATTGAAATTAAAATACAACATGAGGCTTGGCTTAAAACATCACCGATGACTGTTTTCAATAGCCCCTTACCGACCAAAAGTATTTGGCTCAAGCTCAAGATCTTTGCCAGAACCCGACAGGTAGGGTTGGATTTGGGTTGGGTTCATTCTTAATTTCTATATTTTATTTCACACAGTCTGTGACCTGACTAAATAGTGGTTCCGGTCGATCCGGTAGCACAAGGTGGCTGAAGTCACGAGTAAACGCAGAGTCCAGTTGCCTTGTGTAAACCACTATCAGTTATGGAAGCCGGAGGCTGATAGTGGCTGACCAACGGCAGTAGACCATAGTAAAAGACGACCGTAATTTCCGGGCTATAAGCCGCTACTTTTTCTCACACTTTGAACCCTGCAGCTTAAACAATGATGTGGCTAAATTGTGGATTTTCCTTAGTTTTATAAGCCTCATGTCACCACAAAATTGAGCTTCGTCACATTAGACCAGGTGAACAATGAAATTGTTAACATCAAATCGCTCTTGCTTCATTTTGTCATGATGCACACTGCCTCATCATAGCAACGACGCGGAGAAATGTTGTGAGAGAAAGAGAGCGAGCAAGCGCCCGCAGGAGCACTAACGTGGATGAAATAAAAGTCAGCCAGTTTGTAATAAAAGGATGAACATAATAAAGTTGTTAAATCACGTGTTAGGTTTGTTCAGTATTGATCGGTGCTCTGGACTCTGAGGCTGATGAAGACGCTTCCGTAAAGGCAGCCATACACTGCGATTTTTGGCCCATCACATCGCCATCTATTGTTTTTTAAAGCTCTTTTTGCTGAGATTTGCGAGTGTCTCTCCACTTCCGGGTTTTTCTTCTTCGTCTGTTTTAATGGCAACGCTTCAGTGTTCTTCTTCTTCTTCTTCTAATTTGTACATTGCATTTCCGTAAACAAGACCCCAAAGTGTCGTGTATGAACGTATAGTGTGAGCAGTCAGATAGTGTCAGAGTGTCGGTCCGTACAGTGTGAGAACACGAATCGTGAGCTGCGCACATTTGGGCTCTGCGTCTGAGTCGCACAGTTTGAGCTGGAGCTGAGTGCAAAGATTGAAAAAAAAAAAAAACGCACAGTGTATCCCAGCCTTAAGGAGGACGGACAGATGGAGTGGAGATCAGAACAGCCTAGATCCAGGCTGTTCTGATCACTGCTCTGTCTACAGTAAAAGTCAGTAGTAATAGTAGCATAACAGCATGAAGTTTTCAAATCACCACGTTGGATTTGTTCAGAAGCGATTGAGTCCATATTCTTTCCCAGAGTCCGACTCGCTGTGATCGCTCCGCGGTAGTTCACGGTAAGAAGAGCGGACAAAGTGGTGTATCAGTCTGGTTCCAGTAAAAAATTACCATAAAAAGCTGTAAATGGACTGATATGTAGACGTGGGGCAGTGAGGAGGAGACTTCATGTAGTAAAGAAAACTTATCAGTTGAAACGCGGACATTTCACTGCAACCTAATTTGAGTACAGCAGCCCGCCTACCTGCCAGTTCTGATTGGCCAAGTTGTCTGAAGGGCACCCTCATCAGCCAATAGAGTGCAGCCTATGTTAAGCTGCGTCATTTGTGTAGATTTTTCTTAGAAAATTGCTAAATTATTGGAATGCGGCTATTAAAACAGTGCGCTTTATAGCCCGTAAATTACAGTAGAAGGTATTTTTTTTCGCATTTCAAAAGAATCATACATAAACATGTTTCTCAGAAACTCCGGATATCAGCTTTAAAGGAGATTTTCTGACAGAGGTATTTGTCTGATATACAACTATGGATGCACGGGTCAATGAAGTGATCAAAAATGCTAAAAGTATGGAATGGTGAGTAAATAAACACTTAAAGATTGAAGTTGGAAACTTTAAATCTGGGTTTCATGAGCTTTGATGATTCTTAAACTGAAACAACATAAACACGAGTCCTTCTCGTTAGCAGGAGACACACCCTTTGGTGAGGAAATACCACGATGACACACACACTACATGCTCCTATTACATGGAGCATGTCTTTTTCCACCCTTTGCCTACTCTGAAACCAGACAACTCCATCCTAATGAGCAAACCAACAGCACTCCATATCAGCTGAGCCACAAAACATTATCCTCCACTTAACTCTGAGTGAACCTAAAGGGAATGATAGCACATACAGCTCCAGCTACCGCAGTATGGATTCCCACTGTCCAAATGCAATCACAAAGAACCACACTTGATGGCTATCTCCAAGTATGGAAGTTCTTAAATTATGTGGTGCATTTTCCTGGGGTTTTGTCACTGACAGAGTGCCGCTGTTGGTTAGATAGAAACATCTAAATGCATCTCAGACGAAACCACAATAACATCACACAGAATACAACTTTGTGTGAGCTCACTGAACAGGGTTTGGTGAGAAAGCCTTTGGAAGATGTGTGAGATATTCCAGCTAATTATTATACATGTTTCATCACTGACAATTCAAAGAAATTAGTTCAATAATAATCTTTGGCAGCAAGACTGAAATTAGATTTCTGTAGGAATTTCATCACTTTCACAGCAGGAGCACAAATTAAAAAATAAAGATCTCTGCTGATAGCTGAATATTCAAACACTATTTTAAAAAGGTTAATGAAAATCATAAACCTGTTGAAAGAACATGCTCTCGGAGCAAGATTAATAATTATACGTTTGGATGGAATAGTAAATACCTGTCACTTTAAAAGGAAAGTCAAAGAGTTTTTGAAAGGTGGAGTTCAGTGTTTCATTTGCTGAATTTAGAGATGAATATCAAGAAACAAGGCAGCACAGCATAACATCATCCAGCATAATATCAACCATAACTCTACATCCGGCTGGACGCAAATATTTGTATAAAATTTAGGTGAACAGAGTAATTGTTGTACTCGCGTGTAGGGAGAGATTTGTTTTGAAAACATCTACATATTTAAGAAGACAAACCAGTATATCAATTTGGATGTAGCACTAAGCTAATGTTTTTTGGGTTGGGGTAACCTAGGAACCTAAAAAAATCGGTTTTATTTCTTTCCAAATTCTGTTTTCCACATTAAAATTTTGTAAATTAACTTTTTTTAGAAATATTTTTCATTTTTTCAGAACATATTAGTTTTTAACTCCTGTGAGGAAACAAAATAAATACTAATACAAAACCCTTAATTCAACAAAAATGTGTGTCAAAAATAAAGCAAGATACAATTAAAAAGGTAGCTATAAATTGTTGCTCCTTTCTAATTATTTATACAGTATGTCATATAAAGCTATATGAAAACAACATTAATGTCACCCAATTTCACCCTCAGGGATCAATGGTTTACTGAATCTGAGCAGGTTTATTGTTTACCTTTTGATCAACTTAATTTAAATTAACTTAATTTACTTTACATTATTTCACCGCTAGAAGCCAGAATATTTTACAGTATCAGTAGTTATCATTAACCTACAATGTTTCAGAATCTACAATCCCTGGCATCGGTGGTCTCGTCCACAACAACACGCAACTTTTCCAACGGATCTTCTGTAGCTGATGAGATGTTGTTCAAATGCTCTGAGCAGATGAAGCTGATTAAAGCTGACTCATGATGTTTTCATGGAGCGATGCTGCGCTTGACAAGAAACAAAAGGAGCTTCAGAGGCACAGCAAAGTTAAGCGGGCACTGGTCGGCTCTGTATTTAGTAGTCAGTGATGATTTGCGTTTTTTTTTTTTTGTCCGTTTAAACGGTGCTCACCGTTAATAGCTCTGAATCTGTATATATTTCCCTCTAAAAGGTGTTTGGTTAAAATGAGAAGTAAACAAGAAGGCACTCATCAACATCCGACGCCAAATTGGTTCTCATTATAATTCACAACCTTTTCCTAAATGTCCTAAATCTAAAAAGTTAGATGTATACATAAGAAAATATTATCATATCAGAATATAAAATTACTAACTATCTTAAACGGTTTCTAAGAAAAGCTGTCCCCTTTGAAGATACCTCGAACAGAGTCCAAAAAATGGAACAAGGGCAATAACTCTGGAAAAAATAATTGTGTGGTTCTCATTTTAGAACTCCATCAAGGTATTGATACCCTGAAGACACACACCGGATTTGGTTATCCTATCTTAAACTGTTTCTGAGAAAAGCTGTTCCCTTTAACTTAAATGGACGGACACACGAACAGATGGAGCTCAAACCTATCCTACTTCCACACTTTGTGGCAGAGGATAATAAATAGTTGGATAGTGAATTTTTAAATTGATTGCGTGGCGGTGCATCGCCTGACATTTGCACACTCACCGTCTGTGGCGGCCCTCCACTCTGAGGCCTGTACGACCAGTCCACAGTCATTTTACTGGTTGGACTACTGGTAGAAGTAAACGTGCAGGATAACGCGACAGTCTCCCCTTTGGATGCATGGAGCTCTGATGGAGTCTTTACTGTGATGCAGGAGACTGATGAAGGACCTGGTTGAGAAGTACAAAAATAAGTAGTAGTAGTTCTGAAAACATTAGGAAATGCAGAATATTCTGAGATGTGATGAAATAAAGAATTACATTAATATATATGAAACACAACTAGGAGACAATACAAACCTTAACGTGTGTCAAATTTGTCAATTCAAACACTGATTTCATCTATAAATGTTCTCACTGGAGTGGAATGACACTCAACGCAGAGCCAGCACTGCAGAGTCTGGTTTTGATGATGATTGAGTGACATTCCTAATCTGAGTTTGTCAGCAGCCTTTGCAGATTGTGACTTGTTTGCTGCACATCTGTCCATCCAAGGCCGTAGACTACAGAAAACACTTCATCCCAATAGTATTAACATTGTCACTTCCTTTATAACGCCAAGGGCTGTCCAACCACAGTGCACTGCTTACAACAAAGGACTTCAAAAAGCCTTTGTACAAATAATACCTAGACAACAACACTAGGAAAAACCCAAGGCAGTGTGGTTTTAACATTGCATAAAAGTGTTAGCCTAGTTGGACAAGTTTACATGCAAAGGCTTTCTAAATGTGCATTTTTTAGTGCTTAGTGAGGCTTAAAGACTACGGCCCTCATGTGTCTCAAGTTTCATGTTCCTCTCACTGTTCATAAAACCAAACATTTGGCAACAGAAAATGGCAGCGCTAAAAGACAGAGGCTCAGAGAACAGCTGTAGACTGTATGTATTATCATTATCAGGCAGTTTTCAGTCATTCAGAGCATAGAAAAAAACGAATAAAGAAACAACTGATTCATGCAGCAAACAAGTGTGTATAAACAGTATAATAAATATAATAAACAGTAGAGGCTCAGATCTTCCAGCTTTAATATTTTCACAAATGTAATTTCAGTTTACCTTTTTCCATTTTGTTTCTGTTTCAACAACTTTCCCTAATCAGATGTCATTACAGGCTTTTAAACTTCCCAAAATTATGCCAAACATGCTTAATACGGTTGAGTAAACAACTGTATTGAATTTCATATTTCTCCACTGTATTTGTGCTGAATGCACACACTGAAATCACAAGATTCTACACAATTTGGACTGTTTGCCAAGGTATTACAGTGGAAAATTTAATGTAAAAGCGTGATATTGTTCAAAAAATGTCAGTGAGAGTTTAGTCTATGTCATACTGCTATTTCAGTAGGTGAACTCTGTCATAACACGCCAGATTAAATCTTACTTTGCGTGAGAATTGAAATCTCTTTGCCTGGCCATATACAGTAAAGAGTTGTGTATCAATGCGTGACATAGTCATAAAACATGAATGTGAGGATGAGGGTGTACTCCCTCTCATATTGAAATTTCAGCTTGATTTTGTTTAAAAAGATAAAAATAAAAACAACATATTGCCAATTCCATTTCAGGAAGTGAATTTTGCTTTTTCCATCTATTTTCAGTGATCATGGAAAACCTGAACCTCTACTTCTAGTGGTTCATGCTGTAATTTCATTACAAGTGAATGGCTTTAGGGAAGTTTGCAGAAAATCAAAATTGACTGAAATTGAAACAGAACCCTAATACACGTCCTGGTGATGCATACCTAATATACCTGTAATAACAGGGCTCTCAAAACAACAGTGTATCTAGAGGAGTAATATAATTACAAAGAGAAAAATGGTTGTTTTAGAGAAGAGGTTAAAAACTGACAGATAAAAATGCACCATTGCAGACAACAATGAAAGGTAACATTAAAAAAGGGCAAACTGTGACTAACAGACTCAAAGCCTGCAAGAGTATAAAGGTTTCCTTAATCAGGCCACATTGTTACAGTTCTACAATGGATGAAAGAGGACAAATACAGGGTTGTCACGGCGCGTCATCACTGCGTCATCTGACTTCCGCACCATATTGGACGCACTCAGCAGCTAAATAAGCAGATCCCGAATGTCGAACAAAAAGGAAATGGTGAATTATTGCGGTGTTTTGGGCTAGACCAATCGGTCAGACCATGAAAAACATTTGGAGTTTAATAGACTGCCAAAAGTGATGACAAATCAGGGAGAACAATGTCAAAAGTTATCAGAGTAAAGGAGGCGCTTGTGTAGGGCTGGGAGGTATGATTAAAAATGTATATCAAGGTATTTTTCTAAATTCTATTGGTTTCATGGTATATCAGGGTATTTTTTTTTAATGAATAAACCGGTGTTCACAGCATTTTCTACTGGTTCAGAATTGTTTATTTAAATAAAGATAAAGATAAGAGAGGAATTACTGCAGTAAATTGACTTATGATGGTCTATTTTACTGTCATGATGAGTGAATATTGTAGAATAAATCCACACTAGTAGTAATACAAGTTTGCAACAGCAGCTAAATGGCTCTTTGCCGCGCTAGCATAGCTTTAGCATTAGCTTGATTTCTAGCCTTAAATGCTGTATGCTAAGTGTGTGGTGGTTTGTTATGGTGAATAAGGTAAAGTTTTGTTTGCAGCTCCACCAGGACTTATTTACGCGTTATAGGAATTACAAATTGCGATCCTTTGCTCTCTTTTTTTGTGTATTACTGTCAACTAGGGATGGGCAATATTGACAAAAAAAAGATTTATCCCGATAATTTCTGGTATTTATCACGATGACGATAAAAAATCACGATAAATAAAAACTATTACATTTTTTTTTTTTTTTTAAATTTACAACTTAGTGTTAACAGGTTCGTTACAAACACATTTATCTGAATACATCAACATTAGACACATTAAAAAAGGCTACAATAGTTGCTGACTCAGAGTTCATGAGCTGATATTTTTAGTGTATTGTATGTCATTCATTTATTTCCTCACTTGAAATAAAATTATTTAAAAAAAAAAAAAAGCACAAATAACTTCATTAGTGTTTTTACTGTTGCTGAATCACTTGTTTCATTTATCTTATAATGAGTTACATAAAGTTATGGTTAATAAATAACTGATTTCCTATAATTAAACCAGATCAAGCTGATGATTTAATCATTCAGTATATTTTGGTGTAATAATCTCAATAGTTACATTAGTCTAATGCAGGGGTCTGCAACCTTTACTTTCAAAGGAGCCATTTTGCCTAATCTCTGGATTAAAGGTCTTTACGGAGCCGAAAAAACACTTTCTCAATAAAGATAATATAGTGTGTAACATTTTACAGTTCAAATTATATGGAATAATTTTATGTAAACAATATTTTATCGAGTTAATATTTGAAGGGCTACAACACATGATCATGTCGGTCAACACATGCTAAGTGATCATTTCTTGCAACATCAAGCATGCATATATAAATTAGCTAAATTAAAAAATATATATTTCCCCACACAAATAAAATATACATTTTCTCCGAGAATATTCTTTGAGGGATATAAAACCTAAGGTGGGCCACAGGTGCAATTAAAGTTGAGAGATTACAGGTGACGTAGGAAGGTGGCAGAGTTATTGAACAATGTGATTTAGTTTTAGGTTAACAAATTGTTTCATCATAATTCTATTTGAAGTTAATGTAATTAAACATTAATACCCTCTGTAAGAAATAACAATTCATTGTTTTATTTTTTTAATTTTTTTAAGCTATAGGGAGCCATTCCAAATGAGTCAAAGAGCCACATGAGGCTCCAGAGCCGCAGGTTGCAGACCCCTGGTCTAATGGGACCAGCTTTGTCCTGTGAACATGTGAAATATAAAAAAAAAGAAATAGTGAACAGTGACATTAGTATTTATGCTAATATTTATTTCACACAACGTGTGACATGTTTAGCTTTTTTCTTCCATACAAGTGTTAAATCTGACCATAAACAAATCGATGGCACTCTGTTGCTTTATGACAATAAGGCGTGTTCTTTTTACTTGGTCTGTTCCTTATATTCAATTCAACTTTATTTATATAGCGCAAAATACAACAAAGTCATCTCAAAGCACTTATATGGCTCAGTTAGCGTTAGCTCTTAGCGCAAACTGTGTGTCAGTGAGCTAGCTTAGCATGGTTAGCTTTAGTTGAGTTTCCAGTTCATAATCGTTGCTACAGGTTCATCTCTATCCCTGTGTTTGTGGAACTTTGGGTGGATCTGACGAAGGAACTTGAATTGATTCTCTCTGTTGGATGGTTGTCTGGTTTTAATCAAGTAGCGGCCCATGCTGTATCGCAGCACGGCAGCTTTAGGTAGCCGTGATGAACACCTCACACAAAGGCGGCGGTGTGTGAGGGGGGCGGTGGCGGTGCAGGTGCACGGCAGAGCTTCCGTAAACAACGTTCCGCTCCAGAGAATAATAAGTTGTTAACAACAAATAGGGGCAGTTTTGGTCCGTGGAACACGTTTTTTTTGGGGCATTCTTGGCTAAATTGAGGGACAAATGGCCTGTGGCCCTCGCTAATTTCCGACATGGGAATTTATCATTCATATCGTGGGACATATTCTTACCGATAAGAATATTTTGGACAATAAATCCTAAACAGCAAAATATCGCACATTCGTACTGCCGACATGCTAAGCTAACCGTGCCTCCATGTCCGTGAGTGTTGTTCTCCCGTAGCAGAGGCATGCGTACGCAGGCACATGCTCACATGCAGCTTAAGAGCTTTCAATTGTGTCTTTCTTATCCATTTACACGTATGATTTACACCGCAACTAACACCAGAGCGCTACTGTTTAGCTTCCTATTTAAAAGTGCAACGTTGAAAAGGGTCCGGTCTGAAACCCGGCGCAGCGTTCTAAAATTTGTGTAATCAAATACATCGGTATGGCGGTATATTAAAAATTTATATCATAACGAAAATATATACCGGTATTCAGTATGGACCGGATAAAACGCCCAGCCCTATGCTTGTGGTTAGCAAAGCTAAACCAGGATCTACGAGACAAAAATCTGGACAACTCGTAAAGTGAGTGAACTGTTGATAGCAGCAGCTCTTAACTAATTTTCTAGTGTGATGATGAGAATATAATTCATATCAAGCTACTGCATGTGGCAATAATGACTTAATATAATCACATTTGATAGCCTGCTGCAGTAGAAACACAATCCTTAAAATGTAGAGCTAAAATGTAATATATTTCTCATTGTATTCCAGGTAAAAGGTCTGACCTTTATCAAAAGGATGACCCAGATTGGGTTACAGTTAAAACCAGGTACTTGACTATATCAGGATATGCAATATATGGAAGACTTTCCTGTTCGTCATTGATCCAAGACGAGGGAGCCAACTCGTATGGATCTGGAACTACCAATAAAACGTAACTTTTCCAAATATCGTGCCCTTTTCTGCGGACCAAGTCCTTCCCTGTATGCCTTTGCATCTATAATACAAGCTTTTCTGTTGTTTTGGACATTTTTCCATTGCAGTGTTAACCTTCGAGTCCAATATGGCCGCACATCTGGGTTACTGCCCAGAACGTGACGTGGGTGAAAACAATCTATAAGTACAGAAGAGCTATTTCAAATGCTCACAAAAACAATCAGTTCTAAAGTAACTACTTCTCTATGGGTTTTTACATTTGAAAAATGTCAACAGTGCATCAATCATAATGTCTATCACATGTATTTTCCACCCTATGAATACTATTTGAACAGTGGGTTCAATAATCACTCATAATATCACCTTGTTAATTAAAAAATGTATCTCCAGTTTTTTGAAAAGTTTGTCCAATGACCATGAGAAACAGGCAAACCTAAAATAACATTTAATTCAACAAACTATCAAAGGTTCACGAGAAGTTTATCTTACCCAAACAATACAAAATGCTGTGTCATCAGTGTGAGTACTGGTAATAATACTCCTTCTGGAGAATAAGTAAAGCTTTAATACTTTGAAATGGAAGCCTTGAACCTTCTTCTCACTCAACAACAACTCACCCAGACTCTAAACATTTTACCTACAGCATCTTTAAGAATGCGCCAAACAACATAACTTGCACCAGTGTAGTGCATAAGGAAGCTGTAAATTGAACTTGTGGTCTTATATAAATACAGTAGGTGTAAATCATGGGTGTGTTCTTCTAAGTCTAATTATGTGTGTCTTTGTTGTTGTCACCTAAGCTGTCCAGGATGTATGCCAAAAGATCTACTTTGATGTTTGTCAATCCAGTCATCATACTCCTTATTGTGTGGTTGTCTGTTACTGGAACCATGTCTTCCCTGGTAGCAATAGATTATTATTATTTTTTTTTTTTTTTAACTGTTTCAAAATCAATAAATAACCTAATAATCTGGATCAAATCACGTGTGCACCACAATAAAGGGGCTTTTAGGCCTTGTTGTTACCATGATATGAAAACTAGCACCATCTCTACAGAGCAAGTCAAATAAAGTGGAATGTCGCTGGTTTTGCTGGTAGGCTTGGCCTTCCTAGCATTTCAGCTTTGAACTGTTGTGATGCGTCATGGAGCACAGAATTAACAAAATAATTTAAAAACACACAACATATAACTTTACCTACATAAATACACACAAAACAACAAAGTAAGGGGCTTCCGGTTGTAGAGAACATAAAATTAGACTATATTATAGAAACACTCACCGAACCCAGCGAGAAGCACACACACACAGAGCTGCCATAGCGCGTGCACAGCGCCGTGTCCCCGCTTCAGCTTCAGCTTCAGCTCAGACATTCTAACAGCTCCGACTCAACTTCTCCCCCAGTGCTCAACAGTTCCCTCCTTTAATTTACGTCGAAAGCACCCGTTAAATCCCGTCCATGGCTTAATTCTTGGTCATGACTCAGTTTCTCCGCGTCGTCCGCTGTGTGACTCTCCCACCTGTTGAACAGGTGGATCAGGAAGTGGAGCCTCACGCGCTGTGTTTAATCTAACATCCAGTACAACACCAGAGTTTAAAAGCCTTTACATACATTACATGAAATTAGTGGCTAGATTAAAACACCCAGTCATGAGAAAGAAAACAATAATAATAATAATAATAATAATAATAATAATAATAATAATAATAATAATAATAATAATAATAATAATAATTAAAACACCAAGTCATGATTAAACAGACAATAATATTATGCAACAGCAATACAAAACTAGCCATCTAAATTTGTTTTAGAGTTAAGGTTATAGAGAAAAGAGTAACCTGCTCACTATTATTATTATTATTATTATTAGTAGTAGTAGTAGTAGTAGTAGTAGTAGTAGTAGTAGTAGTAGTAGCAGTTGTAGTAGTAGTTGTAGTAGTAGCAGTAGTAGTTGTTGTAGTAGTAGTAGTTGTAGTAGTAGTAGTAGTAGTAGCAGTTGTAGTAGTAGTAGTAGTAGTAGTAGCAGTTGTAGTTGTAGTAGTAGTAGTTGTAGTAGTAGCAGTTGTAGTAGAAGTTGTAGTAGTAGTAGTAGCAGTTGTAGTAGTAGTAGTAGTAGCAGCAGTTTTAGTAGTAGTAGTAGTAGTAGTTGTTGTAGTAGTAGTAGTTGTAGTAGTAGTAGTAGTAGTAGCAGTTGTAGTTGTAGTAGTAGTAGTTGTAGTAGTAGCAGTTGTAGTAGTAGTTGTAGTAGTAGTAGTAGTAGTAGGAGTTGTAGTAGTAGTAGTAGTAGTAGTAGTAGTAGCAGTTGTTGTAGTAGTAGTTGTAGTAGTAGTAGTAGTAGTAGTAGCAGTTGTTGTAGTAGTAGTAGTAGTAGTAGTTGTTGTAGTAGTAGTAGTAGTAGTAGTTGTTGTAGTAGTAGAAGTAGTTGTAGTAGTAGTAGTAGTAGTAGTAGTAGTAGTAGAAGTAGTAGTAGCAGTTGTAGTAGTAGTAGTAGTAGCAGATGTTGTAGTAGTAGTAGTAATAGTAGTAGTTGTTGTAGTAGTAGTAGTAGTAGTAGTTGTTGTAGTAGTAAAAGTAGTAGTAGTAGTTGTAGTAGTTGTAGTAGTAGTAAAAAGGTAGATTAAAAAATTGGCCACTTTTTAATCCAAATAAGCTAACATTTGCCAAATAAATGCCACTTGTTTTTTTCCCGACATTTTGTTCCACATTATTGCCCTGTTTCAGTATTGCTTACCATCCATCCATCCATCCATTTTCATACCCGCTTATTCCCGTTTAACAGGGTCGCAGGGGTCTGCCGGTGCCAATATCCAGCTCTCATAGGGCGCTGGGCGGGAGTACACCCTGGACAGGGCGCCAGTCTATCACAGGGCAACACAGACACAGACAACCATTCACTGTTATTCACTCCTATGGGCAATTTAGAGACTCCAATCAACCCTACAGTCATGTTTTTGGATTGTGGGAGGAAACCAGAGTACCCGGAGGAAACCCACGCAGCACGGGGAGAACATGCAAACTCCACACAGAAAGGACCCAAGTCCACCCCAGGGCTTGAACCCAGGACCTTCTTGCTGTGGGGCGGACGTGCTAACCACTAATCCACCGTGCCACCCGGTTCCTCTTTATTTGCCCATTTTTTTGGCTACTCTTGAGTACCTCTGGCCCGTTTTAGTCATGTTCACTCTTTTCTTGCCACGTTTTTGCCACTTTTGGCTCATTTTTCGCCACGTTACCATGTCTGCCTCCACTTGCTCGTAAAAAAAAACAAAAAAAATAAAAAAGGCAATGGCTATTTGTTTGGGTACCATATCAATATACCGACATTCTATCCGTACGCAGCTCCCCCTTTTTGGCCAGTTTACGTCACGTCATTGGCCAGTTTAGGTTGCATCACTAAGACTAAACCTTACCCTAAACCTAAAAATTGTTGCGATATTGGGTTATAACCTAAACCTAACCCTAAGATGCTACGTACGTGTACTTTGGTAACCGTACCAATAGCACCGGGGGTTGTCCGTACGGCAACCATTCAAAGAGACACTTAAAAAAAACGCTCACCGGGACAATGCCAGGTAATTATGCAAGATGGCCAGTCCACCCCTGGTAGTAGTAGTAGTAGAAAGTGGAGTAATAATAATAATAATAATAATAATAATATTTGGAACTCATCCATCAGAAATTACAAGATAATCTCCCTTGTAGACCAGGGTCAACTGGTCTCACCCTGGGACCCACATTTTGCCATGGTCTATAAATCTCAAACCAACTTTTGTTTTGAATTCAACCAACCAAGTGTATTTTTTTCATATATATATACTGTATATATATATATATATATTTCCCGGTGCAATATCCATTCCACAGGTCCTCGACCCACTTTTGGGTCCCAACGCACCAGTTGAGAATCACTCTTCTAGACAATAAATCAAATGTTAAAAATTGTACCAAATATTCCCACAGTTCATATTCTACACATATCCACATTCATTGGTGTGTTAAATTATATTTTTGTTTCCCAGCCTTTGCTGGGTCAGTTCTGCTGAGGATGAACTGTAATGATTTCTTCTGTACATTCTGTTAGCACAGAGGCTAATAAAGCCTGATATCTTTATGGGGAGCTAATGGTCAGATGGATTCACACATCAATGATGCAGCCAGCCAGGTTTCATAAACCCATTTCATGACACAGCAGAAGATGTAGAAGGAAAGCTGCAGCTTTTATTACAGAGTAATACTCTGGGAGTCCCAGCTGAATGCTGCTGCAATGTTAATCAGTGTCTGACAGACTTATAGGTGATTTACTGAGATGTCTCACATCAAGTTAAACGTGCCTCTGAGGTCGAACTTCACTTGTAGGTTTTGTAAAAAAAAAAAAAAAAAAAAAAAAAAAAAAAAAAGGAGTTAGAAACAGCTTGTTTTATTTATTGTTTTGTTTTTCTCACATTTAGTTTTTCTGGAAGGTCAGTTACTCTCAATAAACTCATTGGAAATTGTCCAAGCATCAATATATTGAATTATTTCTTTTCATTCTAAGGCCAGCTGAATACCTAGATTAAGAAGTAATAGGACATGCTGAGGTGGAACATACTGTACAACCTCTTCTGAGAAAACCGATAAGGCTTTAATTAAAAGCCAATGGCAGGATTTAATACTGTATATTAACAACACAATCAAGGCTTTTAGAATCTATTTTATTCACAAATGATTTCTTTAAAATAAACATTGATCAATAGCTGAAAATATGCAAATAATAAGTAGTTGTAGCTCTTGTGAACCTTTATTTATGAAGAAAAAACACTGCAAACTGAATGTAAATAAATGAATGACGAATTATACTTTCAGTGAACACTAAGAACGAGACAAAAAGGCTCTGAAAGATTTAATTAAATCAGAGTTTTTAGTTTTTCTGAGATAGAGTTAGTGTGACATTAGGGCAAGCTTTCTAAAGCTAACATGGTTTAATGAGCGACATGTATCTGTTGTTGTGACCCATAATGTGTCTCCACTCTCTTGTAAAGATGAGTTACTGATGACATTTACATTTAGGAGCTTATAGAAACATAACAGATTATAGACAATCTAGTTAAAAATGATTGCTGTGCATATAAAAAAAAATGCACAACTCTATCATCTATTCAACTTAGTCAACTAAACTCAAAGTAAAATATGAGCATTGAATTAAGAATAACACTATAGATTATTAAAAATTGAACACATGCTTTTACTGTAATATTTTGGGTGAACTCAACTGTAATCATATTTCCCTAACTATTGCTAAAATTAGTAACACACATGATTTTTAGCTGGTATAATAAACCCAATGAAAAGTAATATTAGACTTGTTGGGCCTGTACTACAAAACTGGATTCCCTCTTATCGCGCCTGATCTAAGTGATCTTTAGGTGTTGGTGTGATTTTTCCTTTGGATTATTTTCTTATAATTTAGGAAAGAATATGAGCAAAGTTTATAGATGTCCACAAAATACCTTTATCGGTCCTTCACCATCATTCCTGCCTGGTTCCTCATAATCTCCACTGCTTTTAGGTAATTGGCTATGTGAAGAAAATCTTTACTTGTATGTTATCAGTCAGTATTACTTTCACAGTTATCACAATATGATAATTTATTCAATCAAGTCTGAGCCATATTATATTTTGTATATTCGTTTCAATTTCAGCAAATGTATTTATTTATTTTATGTAGGTTTTTTTGTTGTTGTTTTTACCTCTGTTACTGTATAATGTCAGTCACTACACATTTCTTACTTGCACTGTTATGTATATATTTATTGACGTTGAATTATTCTATATATATTGTTTTTCTAGTTACCTTATTGCACTATTATATCTTTATAGTCTATATTCTTGTAATCTTGTTTGCATTCTACACTTGCTTGTTTGCTTCTGTAATTCTGTAAATGTCCGTGTTGTGGGATTAATACATTTATTTTTATGTATTTATTTATTTATTTGATGTGGACGTCACAATTACATTAGTTACACAGATGTATTGTTTTAAGTGTGTTAGCACATGTGCTAATTTACAACACTTGTCCACAGGAGGCTTTTAAAGGGTTAAAAGTAACAGAAATAATTATAAAAAAAAAAAAAAAAAAAAAAGCCAGGAGGAAGAAAATCTCTGTACAAAACATTACAACAATAAAAGAAAAAACACTGTTGTTTTGGTTTTAGCCAATTTTTAAGTCCATTGGGTAGAGAGTATAAATGCTTCTCTAGTCCTAAATAATGTCTTTGGATTGGATAAATGTATTAGCATTAGCATATTTTATCATTTTTGTGTTGGCCTAAGAAATATATGACCCGTTGCACTTTGAAAGTGAATTTTAACTGATGCCGAAGATGAGGAGAAAAAAGGGAAATAGAGGATTGATCTTTTACACTGTTATCATCCAACATAAATACCAACATTGGTATTGATATTATGTTTTAGATCTATCCGCCCACCGCTACCCTGGGTCGCTTTGACATTTGATTTCTATCAATATTGACATTTCCTTTTGGCTGTTCCCTTCTGAAGATGACACAGCAAATCATTTGCATGTGTAATGTGGCACGGATTCGGATGAAAATCACCCAAACATGTGCTTAAAAGAAATAAGCATTTTGTGGAGTAGGAAAAACATGCAAATCTTCTAAAACATCAAAGCCGATACTAAAGCTACCCATGACACTCGGACAAACGCAACATAATTGAAATCATGTGAACAAATTTGCATGTGTGAAAATCACTCATGCAAATTTGTTCCAGGGCAATGGTTCCCAAACTTTTCACAGTCCTGCACTACTTCAGATATTTAACCTGAAACCATGTTCCCCTACACTTAAAAAACATAATAATGTAATGTCAGATACAATGGAGCCCTACAGTGAAATGTACCTATCCTGTTGAGGAATAATATGTTTATTATTATTATTAATAATAATAATAATAATAATAATAATAATAACTAGAATACTTGCATTTCCTGAAGAAAATACAAGTGAGGATGCAGGTAGTGGCCGCGTCACACTGCATTAGCTTATCATTGGAATTAGCTAGCATTAGCAATAACCTAACAATAGCATTAACCAAGCATCAACATTAACATTAGCATAGCAATAGCATTAGCATAGCATTAATATTGACCTAGTATTAGCTTTAACCTAGCATTATCATTAGCCTAGTAATAGCATTAGCCTAGCATTAGCATTAACCAAGCATTAGCCTAGCAATAGCAATAACCTAGCAATAGCATTAACCTATCATTATCATTAACCTAGCAATAGCATTAACCTAGCATTATCATTAACCTAGCAATAGCATTAGCCTAGCATTAGCATTAACCAATCATTAACCTAGAAATAGCAATAACCTAACAATAGCATTAACCTAGCATCAAGATTAACATTAGCATAGCAATAGCATTGGAGCCTTAACCTAGCATTAACATTGACCTAGCATTAACTTTAACCTAACATTAGCCTAGCAATATATTTAGCCAAGTATTAGCATTAACCTAACATTAGCATTAACCTAGCAATAGCATTAACCTAATTATAGCATTAACCTAGCATTAGCCTTGCAATAGCAATGACCTAGCATTAGCATTAACCTAGTGATAGCATTAGCCTAGCATTAGCTTTAACCTTGCGTTAACATTAACCTAGCATTATCGTTAACTGCTCTATTTATTATCTGGTTTCCTATGTTGTCAGTGTTTTTATTTTGATGACATATTGCGTACTTTGGGAACATAGGCTCTAGGGCAAGGGTCACCAACACGGTGCCCACGGGAAATGTAAAGAAAAGGAGATATGCATCATACTGACACTTAGTAACCTCGTGACCAAATTTGCCTCATTGACTCCCATTGTAACCACATGTTTTCATATACTGTAATCATGACATATCTCAACGCTTTTTCATTTAATACATAACAGATCACAGCCTCTACCTTCAAAATAAAGGGAAATACTGTATGTTTTAGGTGTAATGACCCCCTACCAACCAGAGACCATTGCATAAAGTTTAGGAACATTTCAACGAAGGCCTGGATTTCTTAGCTTGCAAAAAAGGTGTACAATTGTATTTTTTTCTTAAAAACTGTCCTTTTGCCAACAATAATAATGAATTATAATAAATTAATGACACAGTCAAGACTATAATAGTTTCATTAAAATATATTTCACTTTGGCCATTGTTTTTGGAAACACTGCATATTTAGTGTTTTTCCTGCTGAAATAATTAGAGGTTTTCATGATGAAAAGTCCATACAAACATAAAAAAAAGCTTGAAAATTATAATACATTTTATATTTATGAATAGGTCTGAAGTAGTTGAAAAGATTTGACGCGGTGGAAGTAAAAAAAAAATTCATGGAGTACCTTTTTAGTTTTTATTGCACTTATATGAGACTGACTGTTTGTGTACACAAGGTGTACAAGTGTATGTAATATTAAATAAGGGTTAAACATTATCTTACCCTCTAATAAAAGAAGTGCTTTTCTAACTGGTAGCCCTTTGAGCTATACAGTACCTACAAAGTAGCTCAGTTTCAGAAAGGTTGGTGACCCCTGCTCTAGGGTTAAAGCAATGTTATACCTCATGGCAATAACATGTGGAAGGTATAAAAGTCAGATAGCTAAAAAGGAACTTTATTGTTTAAAGTTGATATCTGGAGTTTCTGAGAAATCTATGTTTTTGTATTACTCTTTTGAAATGCGAAAAAATACCTAACTAGTCTCTTACTCTTGTCTACTGCCAGTGGGCATTCATGTACATTAATGTATATAATTCGTCCATAGACCCCTATACAAATGCAAGAAAGCGCCGACTTTGCCCAGCCAATAGGCTTTGACTTCCTGGAGCGGGCCACTGTCAATCAAAGTGACCGTCACAACAGCAAATAGGTATCACTGAGCAGCATAGCATCATGGAGAAGCGCTCCGAAACTCCAGTTACCCATTCCACGATTGCCAGCGTGTAAAGCTTCTACTAAAAAAGCAAATTAAAGTCCAGGTACAAAGCTTGTGGATAAACGTCTTTGTGAACACCACAGAATTGATCTCAGAGCTGCTTTTCAAAGGTGGAGGGAGTTGCTGCTTTTAGAAGGATTCCGAACGGACCAGGATTTGGCCACATTTCTCATGGACAAGTAATAAACATGTTTTAATCAAAAGTTGTGGCACTCTAACAATAAATGTGTAGTTTTTGTCGTTATGCGCATGCTCAAATGTAGAGGAGTAGCTTGGAGTAGGTTGGCAGAGGCAGAGGGAGGAAGTAGAGCTGTTGAGGGCGGGACATTGAGACGTTCTCTCAAAAACTCCAGATAGCAGCATTAACACGATTAAACAAGGAGGGAGACCATGTTCTTGCAGTAAGTAACCACGAGTTGGAGTAAATAGAAAGCCAGCAGCAGACACTGAAAAACATGAAGAAAAAACAGCAGCACATGATTAGTTGAGCTGTCACAACACGACTACTTCAGTGAACAGCAGGGAATCCCAAACAAAGCCTTCCTCCCGTTGCATCCATCCACAGGTCTGTCTGTGCTGTGTCTGTTGACATCATTATGTAAGAGTTCCCACACTGAAGCCAGGAAGAAACCACTCCCTGACTTGAATAGAGGACTCACCTTACTTTGGACAGGGTAACATACTGTAGTGGATAATCACACACACACTATTATACATTGTTGTAGCTATTGTAGAAGCAAATACAAGGGTCCGTCTGTGTGGTTACAGTAGCATCGTCTCAGTTTCCAACCACAATGAAGTCTCCCCTGGATGGTTGGGTTCTCTCAGTGACTGCGATAGAGAGGTCTGTTCTTCTGTTGTCAACACTGTGGAGCAGCTGAAATAAAGGTGATTTAAATCGTCGGAGCCAGAGTGTCTAACCATTATCTACATAAACGTGAGAGTCCGGGAGTCATCTGTCATCAGAGTATAGTTTATTTAGTCCAGTGGTTCTCGACCCTTTTTTAATCTTTTTTTATTATTATGAGCAGCTCCTATATTTGTATACTGTTTCTCATTTGAACTAGATTTATATTTGAAAAAGTGAAAGTATAGAATACAGTTATTTAAGATTGTGTTGTGTTTTAGATTTAAAAAAAATTAATTATATATTTTTGTGTGAATTGTGTTGTCTTTTTTTCCTTGATTTTGAATGTTTTTTTAAAAAAAATCATTTCATGTATTTTTCATCTTGTGCTACTTTTGGGTAATTTTGTGTGTTTCTGTTCACAATTTTGATTCCCTTCATGTTATTTTTTTCTTTATGTTTGCTGTCCTTATGTATTTTTCTGTAATTGTATGTATTTTGAGTTATTTAATGTATTTTTGTTGTCATTTTGTAAATGTATCTATTATTTTCGTGATTTATATTTTTGTGTGTATTTCTTTTAATCATTTTGTTGCCTGTTGCCCATAACTGAGCTAGAGGTGATAAAATGAGCAATATATATATATATATATAAATATTATTATTGTTATTTTTTTTTTTTTTCAATCAGTAATTACTGGACATGTCAGGTGACCCCAAGGTTGAAAAACACTGATTTAGTCTATTCTGATGCCCTCGTACAGAAAGGGTTATGCTCTCATGGCTGCTACAAACAAGTGGAACAGCATTTTTGTGGCTATAGTAAATCCTTCTTTAGACAGTACACAGAGGACAAAGCTGACTCCACACCTTTACGATGAATACATGAATACAAATTAACAATGTTCTTTTACTCTTTGTTATGCCCTGATAATTTGAGTGTGTGTCACCACATGTGAGGGAGTTGTGTTTCTCTTTACGTGAGTTTGCTATGTGCCGTACAATCCACCCTGAGGTGTGGAATGTGGCCTTGAACCAATAGTTAGAGTGAGATTGACTGACTGAGACAGTGTTTTTAGGATGTTCCTAGACAAATAAGGCCCATGGTTACGTTGAGTTATTTCTCAGATGTGTGTCTGGGCTATTTTACTATACATTTTCAAGAGGTGAAGCTGTGAAATTCCAAAAAGTATGTCTTTTTTAAAAACTGAAGTTGATCCAGATTTATGTCCCTTAAGGCAGGCATACACTGTGCGATTTTTGGTCCATTTTGAGTCGATTTTTGACTTGTGCGTCTATGTTTTGGGATCTTGTGAGTCTCTGCTAGATCATGTCTTGTGCATCGTGTAGTATACGTGCGGTTACGAGAAGCAATGAACACCTCACGACCAGCTCCCGATCAGCAATCGTACGGTCGTAAGGAAATCAAACATGTTTGAAATCCAGTTGCTCCTCGTGAGGGTATCTCACAGTTGAAGCAGTGCCACGGACGGGCTTACCCTAAACTCCTGGTCCATCACATCGCCGTCTTTTCTTTTTTAAAGCTATTTTTGCTGAGATTTGCGAGTATCTCTGCACTTTCGGGCTTTTCTTCTTCGTCTGTTTTAATGGCGACACTTCAGAGTTCTTCTTCTTCTAATTTGTACAACGCATTTCCGGAAACAAGACCCCGACGAGTGGTGTATGGAGTGTTAGAGTGTTGGTCCGTGTAGTGTGGGAACATGAATCGTGAGATACACACATTCAGGCTCTGCACATGAGTCGCACAGTTTGAACTGGAGCTGAGTACAACAATTGAAAGAATTGCACAGTGTGTCCCAGCCTTTATTCAGGCTAGAAGCCACAATCGATCCTAATCTGCACAGGACAGGAATCATTGCCAGGAATAATATAGTAGCATGACTTAAAAGAAAACACATGCTGGCACAAGAATAACACCCATGCTTGCAGGCATACACAAACGACCTACCTTTAAAGCAACATGGCTTTATATGGAAGAGGATTAGGGCCAATATTGAAGGAGAAAATAAGTTTGAGCGAATAAAGAGTAAAGTATAAATGTCAAGAATAAAGACAAAATGTTGAGATTTAAGTTGAAATTTCAAGAATAAAGTTGAAATTTCAAGAATAAAGTTGAAATATAATTTCGAGATTAAAGTCAAGAAGACGAGATTAAAGTCAAAATTTCGAAAAAATAAACTCAAAATACATTATTGTGATAAAAGTCGAAGGTTTACTATCGAAGTCAAATGTATGGAAGCTGACGAGGGCCAATTCACCATATATGACAACTGTTGGGATCTTTGATTTCAGCCCTCCAAAAAGGCTTGCCAGCACACAATGTCATAACTGGTGTGTTTGTCTTTATTGAAACTTCAATGACCACAGACCACAGGTTATAAACCTGAAACCGAATAAATGCATCATCACACTCATCAAACACCTATCACCAGTGCCATCAGGCTCCTTCAGTAGCCTTTACATACCAACGAGATGTGTGCTCCTGACAACAATCTGATTCCGAATTCAGTCACCTGAATGCAACTGGCTATGCCTAGGCATCAGTCTCCATCCAAACTGGCCCTTATCTGTTTCCGTAGCTCCTCAATAGCCACAATCTGCATTTCCATTACCCTTGGAAATGCGCAAAATCTAAATAGCGCAATAAAAACTGGTAATGGAAACACCTGAATTAAAAAAAAAAAAAAACACTCAAATATTGCAAACAAGTTTTTACGCTTTCATGAGGAGGTATTTCAGACGTTTGGATATTGAAATGTGTTGTAAAAGCGCTATGGAAACACTTTTTCCGCAAATGTCACAGGACGTGACGTACTTTGTCACATGACCACTTCTCTCCGAGTAGACATGGCGCGGTACGCGTAGACAAAGGAAGAGACCGGGACATTTATTAGTGCTCTGCTTAAAAAATATTACTGCCACATTAGGCGTGAAACAACAAAGCAATACTGATTGTTATAAGGAGGTTCTGAGGGTTCGTTTTCCTGCAGCAAAGTCTCGCGGGATGAGATTTCCTGGGAGTTGCAAGGCTCCTCCCCAAAACAACGTTCAATAAAAGACGTTCTTTTGTCGACGTTTAGAAATATTGCTTTTGTTTTGCAAAAATCTGTAATAGAAACCCAGCTACAGATTCAGTTTTTGGCAATATCTCTTCAAAGTCCTTAAAGAGATTACAATCCCCCTGTTTATGAGCTAAAACAAAAAGAAACTCTTTGTTATTAAACTCAACTTTGAAGTATAATTTGACGCATTCATTGATACACGGCATTTTGTAGATGGCCACAATCTGCTGTTTGTTGTCATATGGTGAATTGGCCCTCGTCAGCTTCTGTAGATTTGACTTCATCAGTAAACCTTCAACTTTTATCATGACATTATATTTTGAGTTTATTTTCGAAATTTGAACTTTAATTTCAACATTATATTCAACTTTATTCTCAAAAAGTTTACTTTATTCTCAACAATTTGACGTTATTCTTGATTTGCCCATAATTTATTTCCCCATCAAATTTGATGATAATCTGCTTCTGTAGCTTTACACCATGACTTACTGTTCAAATCTTTATTGTGTATTTTAAATTCATCTGCTTCATGCATCCATATTCCACACCTAAGGCTACGTTCACACAGCACGTTTTCATGCACTATTCATATTTTATTTAGAAATCATTTGTTTTCGTGTGTGCTCATTTATCTAACACATTAAATGTGACTTCTGTCGGTTTAGAGTATGAACTGAATGTGACCCTGAAGTGACCCACATGTGCAAAAGAGGTGCTGTTTATATATTAATTTTAAGAACTCATTCTCCTTCCACTTTCTGTTTATCGCATTGGAGAAATGTGATCTGGCCGTTCAGACAGTAGTCGCATTGCAAAATATCAGATACGGATTCAGGACCACTTATAAGTGTTGGTATTATATAAATTAATGTAATTAATTAGAGACTTTGAAGTGAATTAATCTGGAGTGATCTAAATTAATTGCATAACAATTTTTTGACACAAGAAACATAGTTTTTTTTTTAATTTGAATAGTTTAAGTTAGTTAATTGAAGTAAGCTATATTCATGGGTTCAGGCTGTTTGGAGTGAATGCAATATTTTTCTCTAATTGACCTTTTGCAAAACCTCGCCCACAAACAGAAATTGTCCAACCATACGTGTGACCAACCGTTACCATGTAAACAAGGTCCGACATGCTCAGAGCAGGCACAATGGTGAAGCGGTGTGCTCATGGCATGTGCAAGTCGGATACCAGGTAGCGCAAGAGCTTGGCTGGGGGAGTCGTATGCGTGTATGTGTGACAATTAAGATTGATTTGATTTGATTTTTATTAAATAAGGTGTTGAAAGATATGACAGTGCCTTAACATAACTATACATTCACAAGTTAAAAGTAGGGGCGACGACTGGAGTATACAGTTATTAGCATGTTCACTATCATGTTACCATATTATTATTAATATTTCAGTCAACATCCTCCTGAAGCATACAAGTCTCCAATCTATATTAACAGGCTTTGTTACTACTTAGCAGCGTTAATGGCTGCTGTCCTATTAGCCTTGGGTCAGCTAGCTAATGTGCTAACAGTTTGTTTTATTAAGATCCCCATTAGCTGTGGTAACACTCTTATAGCTTAAGGAGGATATGAACAATATAATATGAGAATGTTTACCTAGCACTTCAGGAGCATGAATGGTCCGGTATGTTTTCGCTTCGATAGTTGTAATGTTCCCTTTGTTGTTTATTTAATATGTTGAATATATCACTCCACTGCATATTGTAACCCCTTTTGCCGGAATCTGGAGGATATCATGCAGGTGTTGCTCCAAAAAAAGTCACTAACACGCACTGGTAGACTTCTCCCAGCCATTACAGACGAGACCAGCTCAGAAACATGATGGACATAGTAAAAGTAAATAAGGGGGGCGGGGCTTCACAAGTGGCCTGGGTCTGTTTTGAAAAACGTCAAATGTCTTTAACACATCAGATACAGGTCGCATATGGGCGAAAACAAATCACATTTAGGCCATATTTTCCTGCAGTCTGAACATAGCCTAATTTATTAACATAACGGTCAAAAGTCACCAGTCCAGCTCAGGGTTAACACACATGTAGACCCACATAAATGTTAAACTACAGTCACATAAAAATCTAGCAAATATGTTTTAGGACTGGTATGTAACCAGAGTATATTAGCCACCACCAATAGCACAGAGAATCTACAACCTCTATGTACGAAATGCCAGAGAAGATGTTGTTGTCAGACAAGAAAGTTCACCTCAACTCTGCTGTGCATTACATTTGCCTGAGATGCAAAGTTGCATTGACTGCAGTTGAAGAAACAATTACACAAAGGTGACAAAGGGACAGCGACTTCCTTTAAATAAGTGACATAATAAATAATAGCTTGAGTTTTTTTTGTTTTGCATACACAGAAACACACAAACTTATCGCCTGTCAGTCAGTAACTAATGATCCACCCACTGGAGCAGACTTTGATCAATGCACTTTGCTTGGCTGCAGGAAAAATTCACATACACAGGTGCAAAAATCCCACACAGTGACGATGATTCTGGGTAAACTCGTTTACAGATCTAACACACATCTGTACTCTAACTTTGTTTTGACATTTTCTTGCTTGATTTATTACTCACAACTTTGTAAATAATTGGAAACAGACACACAACAGTGTGTTGACACACTTTGCACAAGCAAGCCCAGGCTGAATGAAAACAGCAGGAAGCTGGAATATTGAACCAACCGCAGAATGAATTAGAAAAGCACAATAAAACATAAATAATGAATAAAAAACAAATAAAAACAATTAAAAAACAATAAAACTTTTAGAAATAATAACAACGTTGCCATTTCAGTTTCAGGATTTTCATTCTGTATTTTCCGTCGGTTTTAAAAGGAAAGCTTTAAGAAACTGCAACCTGACAATGAAGCTAATGATGATTTCAGGAAGCTTTTTTGGGCCTGTAATGAGTCTGATTCATCACATGAACGAGTGTTTATTCATCATAATCTGAGAAACACACAAATTACAGAAAAATATCAAAAAACACAACAACAACACACTAAAGGACCATTCAAAAAACAAATTCACTCAAAACACACCCAAGACGACAACACATATATACACAAAAATGACAATATAGATAAAAAAATACACAAAAGAACAATAAAATATACAAAAAAAAAACACTAAAGCATCATTAAAATGACAAATTCACCAAAAAAACACACAAGATGATAACTTAACGTAACTCCTTTGAGATTGTGTCACACACAATGGCTACATCTTCGTCTATCCACCACAAATCCAGAATATTTCCAACTTCAATTTATATCCTCCGGGTCGTCAATTTTGACCTCCGAGGTAAATGCGTTTTATTCAGTAAGCTCAGAAAACATGGCTGTCCACAGCAAGATGATGTTTGTATTTATAATTTTTGAGGAGCAAAAACGCTTGCTGGAGAAATATATTAGCTCCTTGGGTAAGTGAGAGAGACAGAGAGAAGTCCTACACTTTAAATAAGACTTGAATGCACCAGCGGGGGAATCCTGCATGCTTCATAGAACCATAGACTGTAGAGAGTACATTGATCATTGAGTACAGGTATCATTACTTACACAGAGTGGCGTTCAAATGAACAAAGTGGGGATAGCACTACATAGTTATTCTTCACTTTTAATCACACACATGCCAAATTAGACGGCACATAAAAATAAAAGTTGAGGAGAAAGTGATGGCGGGAGCCGCCATTTTGCTAAAACGTCATTCCGACCGACTCGAGGTGCTTGGATCCTGCCCGAGTTCCAGAGTCGGGGTTCCGAGCTCAAAGCCGTTTTACTGCACTTTTCCGATTCATTCTGTTGGATTCACCCGAGTTCCGAGTGCAATCGAATGCAGCATGAAGACTTACTGTAATATTCATAACAAACAAAGGAGCAAGGAACTCCGTATAGATGCAACATCAACCTGTAAAAGTGTATTAAAGGTAATCATTCACGAAATCATGATTTTTGTATTAACCAACACAGTCAACCCACAAACAGTTCATATTATTAAAGGTGACAAAATAAAGTGAAGATGGCACCATGATTTTAGAAGAAAATATTTATTTTTATAAATCCTACAACAAATAATCACAGCGTGATATTCAACAACATGATAAAAAAAAAATCTTGTAAAACTACAAAATGCAGACATATCTATAAACAAACTGGAAAATATTTATAATATGTAAAAAATCTTGTTAACGACAAGTAATACAATCATTTGTTAGTAAACGTGATGCATTCACAGGCATATGCAACAAAATTGGGCTTTCAAGCGTGTTTGGCAATCAAAAGGGTTTTCAGATCTGGCTGCACACACACCCTCTCTCTCACAACATTCAGGGGTGCACGTGGCTGCTGCTGGTAGATCCAGCATTTGGCCTTCACACACCCGATAGGAAAACATCACATTATTGCTTTTTAATCTGAGTAACCTGACGTGACACCTTGTGAGCATCTCGCTTTATAGATGAAGGTTGAAAGTGCTTTTAAAAGGAGCTCAGACAGAGAAAAGCATGATGATGTTGGAGAGTGAAATGTAAGACGTGCAGTTCTTTGCAGTGGGTCTAAGATGGTCCTTAAAAGTTCTTCAAGGAGTTTGTCCATTATTTAACAGAAAGTAAAACTGTTTGTACAAGTTTACGCTAAAAGATACAAACTACGCATGGCTCATCTTGATATCCAATACTTTCCTCCTCATACAGACGAATGCATGTCAATGTCTGGATTGACATCAATCGCCTCCCATATCATTTGCTTCCTGCACACAACAAGGCCCATGGTTAGCCCAACAAACAGTTATTCACCAGAATGGAGCATTCCGGTCCCAGATTCTGCCCCTGTCAGCTTCACGATGACACAGTTTCTCTGTTCGTAAGCTTTTTAGTCTCTTAAAAATAAAGTTGTACCATTTCAAAGCCTCGCTCTCCAGCGGAGCCATTGTTACAAATTCACTTCCTCTTCAGAAAGTTCCAACCTTTCTATTTTCCGCATTTGTGCGCATTTTTTTGTTCACAGCAGTAACCTTTTCCTTTTCCTGATTTCAGATTCTTGGGTGCCATCTGGGCTTCCCTCCAGAAAAGACTTGTTCCCTGGCTTCACATCGAAACCGCTCTTCTGTCTGTTACCTCCCTCTTCTTCTTCTACTGTCATCAGTCGGAGTCGTCGTCTCCTTCGTCCTCGTCTGAGCTCGGCTCCTCTTCCTCCGAGGAGCTCGAGGACGGCGTGCTGGGGCCTGAGATCATGCCGTCTGAACTGTCAATCTCTATGGACGTCTCTGATAAGTAGAGGTGCATTGCCCGTGCTGGGTGACTGGGACACACACACACACACACACACATCCACCAGGGAAAGGTAAGAGCGACAGCCACACATGGAGACGCACTCGTGCATGACACATTCATGAATCATTAATGTGCATGAATGTGTGTCGCGCACAATGAGGGCCAAAACCTAAGAAAAGCAGCAGGAAAGCATTGACAGCATTGGAGCTTCTGTCATTGACTGTGGTGCTCATTAGATTTCATGGAGGCATCACATTTGGCTGATTGTGCAGTTTCACTATTCAAGACCAAATTACCCTCTATTAAATATATATATATATATATATTTGCAGTTTAAAAATATTATATATCCTCCTATCTCCTAAAGGCACCATCTCCAGATATAACTATGGGCACAGCTTCACTGTGATATAAATAAATCGTTAAAGGCAAATCAAAAACACATGGGCTGTGTTCGAAATGGCATTCTCCCTATTATGCACTACAATCTCAGCGAGTGTATACTGTCTACTATATACTATTAGTATGATTAGGATGATGAGCGTTCCCACTGAAGTATATTTCCAAGTTTCCCAAATGCATTTCGAACCTACAACGACAAAACCCAGAAGCACACTGAGGCTAAAAATCTCCGTTGATTCGCCACCTTTGAAAGTTCTGAAAATATTTTAAGCGAGAAAGTGACCAAGTAGAATATCAACATGTACAGTAGTTGTTTGATTTATGAAACTTGCGTATACACATTTCATGCCGACATTTCAGAGATTTTCGGAGACCCTCCATTGTGCTACTGACAAAACTTCCGGATAACTTCAAAACAAGAGCCCTATTTACTACAGGTGTTGAAAAAAATCTATTTGGCGATGTATGGCAATATTACGTCGCGCGATTCTCAGATCGATTCAAAATGCATCCATATCAATTTTTACATTTTTTTTCTACCTTTATTTAACCAGTGAAGTCTTTTCCACTGCAGGAGACATTGTAACTGCACAAAGAAGTGCTCTGAAACCTGGACATGTTGACCAGCTTGTATTTTTTCAATAAAATCTAAAAAGAAAGTACTAACTTTCTGCATTTATTTGTTGTTTCAGGCATATACCTCAGTTAAGTTACACTAAAGTCATGTTGCACTAAAGTCAAAGTTGTTTTAAAAGCCACAGGCAGATTGTATTTTATTTTTTATTTTAAGTTGTTGGCACATGGCATGTTAAAGCCAATGTTTTGAGTGTAAAATATGCCAATAAAAGATATTTCATACATAGTGTTCTCATGAAGGTGTACACATTTACAGATTAGTTGTTTCTTTCATCATATATTAAAAAAAAAAAATCAATTGCCTATAAGAGATGCTTTTGTTTTGAAAAGGGGATGTTCAATTTTTAGCTTGAAGCCGGTTCCAGGACCACTGCAATGCATCATGGGGCGGTTGAGTATGACTAGTGAGTGAGCCCACCGTGCACACTTGAAAAATGTCCTGATATAGTATATATGCAGGTATTTCTCACATACTCAATCTTTCTATACTATCTAATATGAACGCACATTTGTCGTCAGACTTAGGATAAGTAGTACGTTAGTATTAGAGCTGAATGATTAATTGCAGTTGCGATATTATCGCGATATCATGAAATGCAATTTTCTAATCACAAAACCTGCAATTATGATTTTTTTCATCATTTTATTTTCCTTGTACTGTCCTGTTAAAGTTCAGAGACTGTTTAAGAAGTGCAGTCCACATGTTTATATGTTTCATGAAACGTGACGTTAGTTAGATGTTGAAGAGGTAAAGCCACAGATTTGTTTGCTTCATTGTTGTAATTTGTGCTTTAAAATGTATGTTTTATATATATTTTAAGTTTATAATAAGTTTGAAATTGTTTATTATGAAACAGATGGATTTATTGCTTGTGTTCATTGAAAAATACGCGACAAGAGGCTCTTGAAAAAATAATCGCATATTAAATCGCAATTCCAAAATCGTTCAGCCCTAATTAGTATGCAATTTCCAACACAGCCATGCAGTTCTTTATAGAATAATTCAGTTTTTCAAACCAACATAAGGTCAGTACCTCCGCCAAAAAGGTTATGTTTTTGCCGGCGTTATCTCTGAATAGTCTAACTCAAAAAGTAATAGGCGGATTTTGATGACATTTTTAGGAAATATCTGAAATGGGATAAGGAACAATTCATTAGATCCAGATCAATATACTAATGCTGGATCGATACATCTCTGTGTTCAGCTTTTTGAGCTGGTTCTACAACACTGGTGACTTTGACCATTACATACTGTGGTGAGCATACAACAGCACTGCCAGAATTCTCACCCAAGCCTTTAAAGTGTGAATAATCAAAGTGTCAACTGCCAATGTCTAGCAAAGAGGAGATTTGGAGCTTGGTCGAAGTTTGCGATCTCTGAGTGGTTTTGTTCATTATATTTTTATAGTAAAAACAAGTGTGTAGCATCTATCGTCCAACTGGGAAAAAGAAAATGCTGAGCATAACCTTTTTTGTTTGTTTTATATTCACCTATGTATCAGACAGGAAGTCACCCATAATTAGACAGTAGCGGCTCTAGGAATCATCAGGTATGACTAGAAATGTTTCAAATGGAAAAATAAATCTTTTTTCACACGTTTCCACATATTGAGTGCTTTGTGAAGGCTTAAGTGGTCCCAAGGTGAAAGCAAAAACTCTACATGTTATTGTACAAAATTATTTCAGTCATTTCTCACATTTCCTACTGACAGATTTTGTTTCATTTACAGAACAAATGAGTTTTCGGTTCACACCTTTGGGACTGAACATTTACAAAAAACCCAATCATTCCACCCTTTTTGTGCAGACAGATCTGAAAACCCAAAAGAGAGGAAAAGTTGCCGTACGAGCCCAAGAACAGTGATTTCTGACATTATTGCTCATTGTTGGAAACCATTAGAAAAGGTAAAAAGAAACATAAATGTCAGTTAAGCAATGAAATTGGCTTTGCTAAGCCTCTGTGGTTTTATACAGAAGGTCTGAACAAATTACTAACCTGTGCTCACCCTTAGGTTTAAACCATTTCATAGCACCGTGATTATATTGTATTATATATATTATATTGCAACAGTCATGAAATATGCAGTCTTGTAAATTTACAGCAGAAATGTCAGTAGTGAAACACAAAAACACAAATGTGACCCAGCGTTGTGCTGCAGATTCAGATGAGCCACAGTAAATTGGACTTGGCAGTGGAAATATAAAACCCTTATGTTGCCTGTGTGAAGTTTCATAACATTTTCCACTATAAAGGAACGGAAAACATTCAACTGTTCAGTCTTTATATACTGCCTCTAGTTTAGGTTAGAAATAATGGATCAAGGGCTAAGCTTTGTTCTTAAGTGAGGCTTTGAAATGTATTAGTCAGGAAGTAAACAGCAAAAAAACACCATTGTTCTACCTCTACAATCACCAAAGTCTAAACAGGAAATGTTCTTGGAAGCCAATTTACTTAAACAGAAGCACATGAACTGATAAAACAGCTGTTGGTCTCCAAAAAGGCACATAAGGTCATATCATAAAGCTACTTAGCAGTCTGGCTAATGTTTGATATCTGAAGCTCTTCACAGAAAGGCACAGTCTCCATTTACCACTGCTCACTGACAGCTGCCCATTAGTGGTCCAAATGTGGGATCCAAAGACAGTTGGAGAGGAAGGAAGAAAGTGAAGCTTCCAGAAGGGAAGAAAAAGGCCCAGGCCCCCACAGAGGAGCACCACATGCCCTGATTCCCCCAGTCAGATGAAGAACGAGAGAGAGAGAGAGAGATTCTTCGGTTCCTATCTCCATCCTACACCTTCACCGCCCCTTTGTCTTTCCTCTCAGTCTTACCACACGGTCGGGTCTTTCCTCTCTTTGCTTGGAGCTTCTTCATTTTCTTCAAGCTGTCTCTGTCTCTGTCTCTTCTTCCTGCATCGCCTGCAGGACACGACGATGATCATAAGGATGACCATAACAGCAATGCCGCCTCCAATGGCTAACGCCAGAAGAACAAGTCCAGAAAAGGAAGCTGCCAATGAAAACGAAAGTTTTGTTACGGTACAGACTGTAACAAAACATAACATAACAACTAACTGTAATTTTTTGTCATGGAACCTTCACCCTAACCAAATAACTAACTAACTGACTGACTAACGAGCAGTGTTGTGCTAGTTACTGAAAAAAAGTAACTAGTTACCGTTACTAGTTACTTCATTAACAAAGTAACTCAGTTACTGTTTTGATTACTTACACCAAAAAGTAATGCGTTACTGGAAAAAGTAACTTAGAATTAAAGAGTGTATTATTTATTTTGGGTCATTTGTGTCCATACAGCTTCATATTAGTGATGTAATAATAAAATAATCCACTGTTGATCAACTGCTATAAAACAACCATAAATGATGTGCATATAAAGCACAAAACAGCTGCTCCAAAATTAAAACAGTAATTTTTCAGCCTTAGCACAGTAATGTAAAGTAAGCTGTGCATATTCCAGGTGCACATTCTGCTGTTGAAAATGCTTATGAAAATAAATGTGGAAAAAGAAATTCACAGCATTTTTCTCAGCTACACAATGCTAAACATATCAGGTTAATGAGCTGCTGTTAGCAGTGACTCAGCAGCAGTGACAGGCAACAACATACCGTGCAATAGTTTGGCTGACCTGTCCCTGGATAACAGTCACAGTCCATTAAAATCCAGTCGCAGCGTTAGCTTAGCTTCACTGATGCATCTTTTGGAGATAAAAATGAATGTGCGTATATCCACTCTGAGAAGCTTGTCCTGCTCTCGCGTTGACTCGCCATGATTGCCGCATGTGATGTAAACAGAAACACGCTGACAATGCTTCTTCTTCTACTGTTTTACCGTGTTTGGCACGGCATCCCGCAAAAACAAGTAACGTGTTACCGCCCAACACTGCTAACGAGTCACTTCTTCAACACAAAAAAATGAAACAAGCTAACCTTCGAAAATTGCTAAATAACTACTAAATACTATAAAGCAGTGCTTCTCAAAGTGTGTGGCACGCCCTCCTGACGGAGAATGGAGAAATGACAGGTGGGGCACGACAAACAGAAGAACGTTTTACATTTCATGCAAATCTTCTTGAAAATCTTTTTTCATCGACAATAAAGATCATTAACAGTACAACACGCTTACACACAAAGAAAGAAAGAAATTAATAGAGCACTGAATTATTAGAATGCATTAGATATGCCACCAGGAACAAAATGTAACGTGGAACTACTGTGCATAAATAATGATTTACATCAGCATGTGAAGTGGAGCAGAACAATAAATAAACTTTAATTAGCCGAGAAATATGGATACATTTGTGACAAGGACCACAAAAGTTTGCGTGCCAGCGTGCGCACTCAGGTGTTTTGCAGATATTACATACAATGTTTGATTATTTACTGTATTTTTGACTACTGCACTTATACATTTGTTTTTTATGCAGGTGATTCGTTTAATTTAGTTTGTGATTTTTTTAAAATTTATTATGATGCTACTTGTTTCCTGTCCGTTCAATAAATTAGAAAATGGGGCAAAGGATGAAGGTGGGGCTTGAAATTTAGTTCACTTTTGGTCAAAGTGGGAAATACCCAAAAAAGTTTGAGAACCACTGCTATACACTAACACCTATAATAACTACAAAATCTCCAAAGAACAATCAATGCTAATATGCTAACTACCTACTCACTACTCACCATAGCTCTCCATTTACATTTCCTTCAATCGCCACAGACTGTTGAGTTGACAGGCGCTAGTTTTTATACGAGGGGCGGGGCTAACAGTGGTGGTCTGTGATGTAAGAAGTCACCAAAACAACAATGGCCTGCATCTCAGCCAATAGCAAAATTAGCGGGTTTCAAATCAAAGAGGGCTGTCACATTTTCACAACAAAATAACCCAAATTTAGTTGGACCAGAATCAATCAACAAGCATTGAAATTATGATTCCTTCTTTGTTTGGAAATACAGTATGAAACCTTTTGACATTGGATGTTCCCATTCAGTCTATGATAACGGTGGATTGTATTTTACCGCCTAAACTGCCTAATTGTTTAATCAGATTTACAAACACATCAAGGTTGGATGTGTTATCCATCCACTAACCTGTGGTGACAACCCGGAGTTTGATCTCTCCAACTGTGCCGTGAACGTCAGGCGGATTCTTGACCTGGCAGATGTAAGTCCCGTTGTAGGTAAACTTGACCTCTCGAATTATGATGGAGGCATCTCGACCCATGATGTCACCGTCCCAAGAGATGCGCTTCCTGAAGATGCCTTCTAAAGGAGGATAGGGCTGATGCTGGTAGTGAAACACCTATAAATGTAAACGGTACAAATATAATGAGTGACAAATATTTGATCAACTTTCAACTTACAGATGAATCAAATCTTCTGCTGATAAAGACGGTAGAACGGAAAACAGTTTGAAGCCTTGACTCACCCAGAGATGCTGTTGCTACTCTATATGATTACTAGCAAGTGCACACACATACACCGACACACACAGGCTGTCTTAGCAAACCAATGACTCACTAACACTTCTGCGGGGGTGGATGCTCCCTGACTTATTGAGGGAGCCTTCATCTCATATTGTTTCAACTAACAGAAGCCCAGGCACTCACCGACTCCTCTCGTCCTTGTGTGAGAGGTCTGAAGGTCCAGGAGATTGTAACCGTGTTAGGGTTGATGGGAGCCGAACTCTGGAAAGTGCACTTCAGGCGGACATCGGTACCATTAACTGCCTCCATGCTTCCAGATGTGTATATACGGATACCGCTCACCTGCAGCACACCTGGAACAAAAGAGCATGAGGGGCGTCAGACGCTGATATAGTTAGAGAGAGGAAACACAAAGTATACCATAGAAAAGCCGTGTGTATTAAAAGAATAAGAAATGTGGAAAAGCCAAGCTCTACAGCTGCTGTATGACTTCACCTTCAGCTGTAAATTCTTGGTTTGTGTTGGTGTGCAGCGTACCCAGTGACCCTACTTCTGCCTACGCAGTGCTGCTGCTGCGGCAGGAAAAATTCAGCAACTTCAAGTTGTCACTAGAAGCGTGACAAATGAATGCAGTATGCTATATTACGAGCAGGGTTCCTACAGGCGGCTTTAAATCCAACAAGTAGGAAATTCCATGTGTTAACACACCCTCACAATTAGCTTCTCATGCACGCAAGCTAAATCTGGGGCATTGAATAAATAATAGTGGCTTTGCTGCACAGGATGAGACCCAGATAGATTAATCTTTGTTGAACACTAGAGCTGTTAGGTGCAAAATGAATGGACTGCACAAGCAGAGGGGGATGTTGTTAAAGATTTAGCTCCTCTGGATGATGGATGGATGGAGATCCATTGAATAGGGTTAGCCCAACAGCACACCATAGACATTATGCACACGATAGTTTGAAAATAAAAGGTACAAGCTGATTTTTAGCCTGGTAACCATTGAGCATTGACCAGAATCTAGCTGATCACATCTCACTGCACATAAGTTTACAGAGCCTCATATTTACACTCTCACTGATCTAATCACACATAATAGGCAGATTGATGACATCACCACTTCTCAGGAGATTATCATATCATCTGTGCTGTATATTAGGAGCCTTAAGGCTACATTCACACTGCAGGCAAAAGTGGCCCAAATTTGATTTTTTGGGGGGTCAAGTGATGAGATCAGATTTTTTAGAAGCAGTGTGAAGACTCAAATCACTTCCATTTGTGGTCCTGAATCAGATACAGTTCTAATGTTTTTCAGTGTGAACGGCCAAGGCGGTTTTAATGCACGGTTTTATGCGTTGACGTCAACACAATTCATCATTCTGCCCAACGGGAGCCTTGCAAAAATGAATGATAGCAATGATGGAGCAAGTCAATGGAGGGACAGCGAGGTCTTGTACCTAATATGTACATGGGTTGACACTTCCATACAAGCAAAGCTCAAAAGGTCTATACCATATCTGGTCTGTGTTTAAAAGCATGTCAACGCTGCAAAAAGACAAACAAATAATTTGGCTCTTTCTTTATCCTCGTCCTCTTCTGCACCTGCTCATTCATTCTCCGGCTCCCACTGCACAAAAACTTTGAGACAAATGCGAAAATGCTAACTTCCTCCATGTTTACGTTTGTGCAACAGCGTGCAGCATCTGACGTCATTTTTACTGTTCTTTTGCGCATGTGGGTCAGTTCGAAGCCGCAAACAGGTCACATTGGAATCTGATTCAGGTCACAGCCAAAAAAATCACATCTGAGCAAAAAATCTGAAATGAGCATAAAGGTGAACACAACAATCCTTGTTTTTTGGTTGTTTTTTTTGTTTTTGTTTTTTTAGTTTTTTTAGAAAAGGTGTTTTTTGTCATTTTCACTCTGCTAGTTGTCAGCTGACCAAGCTAAATATGGAGGATATTTCACCAAAAAAAAAAAAAAAAAAAAAAAAAGATTGTGCTTGTTTATGAGAATAAAGTTTTTTTTGGCATTCTAAGAACCCCAAAAACATAGTATTTGAGGTTTATTTCCTCAAGCTCGCCTGTTTTCCTCTGAGTTTTAGCCTCTGAAAAGTCACTTTATGAGAAATTCTACACAAATGTTATGAATATTCATGAGTGGGCGTATCTATGGACGGGACACTGACTTCCTCCTCCCCGCATGGTGACGTAGGGCCAGAGGACGGCATCCTCCCACCCACTCCGTAGCCCAAGCTCATGCTCAATGCGCACATTCGTGGGCGTGTCTGTTTACATGTCAATCACAGCAAAGAACTTCCAGTTCAGTGCCACGTCAATCATCATCAAAGTGGGAATGCGTCATCAAATAGGAGCGAGGTGTTAGGGCTCGCCCTGCAGTAAGAAAGGAGCAAATCACCCTCTAACTAATGATTGAGGAAATCAATGAAAAAAAACACTTTGAGCATGTGTGTGAAGCCCAAATAGCACTTTTATGATGTTTAAAGCACAGAAAAGTCAATTTAGCGTAACATGTGGCACATTATCATCAATTGGCATCCCCAACACGCCAGCTCAAGGATGTGTCCAATCTCACCAGGATGTTTACAGATCTGACTCTGTCCCGACCCCCCCCACCCCCATCCATAACTGCCAGCTGAACTCTCGGCTCTGAACCGTAACAGTCTACGCCTTCTGTTTGAAAAGCACTATGTGAAAAGAGTTTTCTAAATAAAGATTACTTACTGGCACAACTCCAGCCAACGTTGGCATTCGTCTATTGAATGGATCACTCAAAAAAAAAAAGATCATCAACATGTAAAATTACACAAGAGGTAAAGAATGCATTTCAGTGTGCTGAAGATGGAATGAACCACCACATATTGTGTGTTCTGATTGACTCTAGAGCTGACATTCAGTAGTCAGATTAAATCAATAACAAAACAGGCTTCTACCACCTAAAGAACATCTCCAAAGTGAAATGTTTCATGACTCAGGAAGATAAGGAGAAACATGCATTTATCTCTAGCAGATTGGACTAATGTAAAAAAAAAAAAAAAAAAAAAAAAAAAAGCATCAAATATGTACAGCTGGTTCAAGAAGACGCCGCAGCTCGAGTCCTAACCAGAACAAAGAGGTCAGAGCACATTAGTCCAGCTTTGAAACCAAGCACATTGATCCATATCATGACCACTTCCACCCTTTTCACAATAAATGGAAGAATGACAGTGTGGGTTTGGCTGCTCTGTTTCTTATCAGGGCAAAAAGAGTTTCCTGTGTGCTGGGATGAGAGCGCTGGGCATATAGACATCCCCCTCTTAACCAGGAGGACTTCTCTCTCATCAGTGTAGCCCTGACAGCGCTCGAGCAGACGAATGTGTTTTAAATGAGCCTGATGAAACCTGGGAGTGTATAAGCAAGATACATGGGCAAAGAAACATATGAAAAAACATCCACCTTTAGATATTGTGACGTTCTGCCCTGCCTTTCTCTACCTGGTTGTCAAGTTTGCATATACTGAAGTTAAGTAATTTAAATGGAATGTTTAGGATCATTTTTGGATGTATAAGATATGACACGGACAGTATTGCTACTGCTAGCAATAATTCCTCTTCCTGACTAAATTGGGAGTGTCTGGTTTTTATGAATTGAATTAAAAAAATATTGATTTCATCTTAATATTGGCCAAGAAACAGAAAAGGAAATAATAATGTGGGATACATTGGTGCTTTGACATCAGTTGTCTCACATTATTCAAGTACCAGATATAGATTATACACTGATAACTGTACTCAGTCCCGGATAAAGCAGTTTATTTTTCAAGCTAGGCATTTATAACACATCATATAATTAGGGTGATCAGATTTTTAATAACCGGGACATAAAATAGCAAAAGAAACTATTTGCATACTCTTTTATTTGTAATGAAAAAAGGTCACATACTGTAAATTACATTCTTTTTTAATTCCTTTTGGATTAAATGTAATATTACGGCTAAATCAAATTTAAAGTGGCCATCAGTCAAAAAAGCAAAATTTTAAGATAACATGCAATTGTTGTAAATAATCAAAAAAACTTGTTTTTCTTTTGGCATGTTGAAAGTGAAAGGAAGCAAACAAGTAATTTTGTCAATGTCATTGAGTTTTTATTGGCTTTATAATCTAATGATTTGATGCCTGCTAGAAAAAAAAAAGTGTTTTAAAAGTTCAATTAATTTAAAGGTTGTGCTCATTTATTGGTATGTTTACAGAAATGTGCTTTTGCTAGCAGTCTAGGCTAATTGTTAGCTTGCGTTAGCAAAGCGTCATTTTAAAAGCTTTACAGAGCCACAGCTTGTGAAGATATTGCATGTCATTTTTCGAGCATTAGGCAACAATAATAGCTACTCAGAACAGAAGGAAGCGTTAAAGAAACACAATGCTTTTCTTTTAGCGTTGGTGAAGCAAGATGAGCAGAGCGGCGTGCTACAGTGCACTCTATCCTCCTCCACCAAATTGTTTAAAAGCTCACTAAAGTGATTTGTCATGCTTCAAATATCAAGACAGAAAGCAGCTGCTTTGGGCCAGCGTACTTCCTTTCACTTTTCACCCTTTAACCAAGTTTATGCGCAACGCATAAATCTAACCAAGTGTTTCTAATCTGCTCCCAACATTAAAAAGCAGCATTACATGGTCCTAATGAGTGTAACTGAGCTGACTTACGTTAATAAGGCTGTTTTTTTTCAAAACAGAATGAATGATAGCTGAATGACTACACTGTGTATGTACATAGCCTCAATTACTAATTTGTCCCATGGCTAAACGCACATGATTACAAGTTAACCAGCCATTAGCAGGTCGCTAATTGGAGAAAAAAATGCATGTCATTACATTAGCGAAAGTATCAAGCGCAAAGAATCTGAATAATTTAGAGGAGAAGACGACAGATAAACAGGCAGAAATGGATGGTGGGTAGAAAATAGAGGAAGAAAGTCTCAGCGTTGATGTTTTATGCCCTAGGTTCTCAAAGTGGGGTACGGGTACCCCAGGGTACGCAAATTGTCATGGGGGTACGTGAATGAAAATTAATAACAATGACAACATTGGAAGCTAGAATATAAATAGAGCAGTTCATCTTAATGTTGTTGCTAATGCTAATGCTAAGTGAATGCTGATGCTAGGCTAATGCTAATGCAATGTTATTGTTATTACTAGGCAAATGTTAGGTTATTGCTAATGCTAGGTTAATGCTATTGCTAGGGTAATGCTAAGTTAAAGCTAATGCTAAGTCAATGTTATTGCTAGGCTAATGCTAGGCTAATACTATTGCTACGTTAATGACAAAGCATTATTAAGCTAATACTAGGTCAATTGTAATGCTAGGCTAATGGTGATGCAGGGCTAATGCTATAATTATGTTAATGTTAATGTTTATGCTAGGTTAATGCTATTGCTAAGCTAATGCTAATGCTAGATAATGGTATTGCAGCGCGGCCAACACCTGCATCCTCACTTGCATCCTCAATTCTGGTTATGGGGGGGGTCACGACCCCAATGTTGAAAAATTATTACATTACATTACATTATTATGTTTTTCAAGTGTGCGGGAGTAGGGGTTACATGTCTGAAGGGGTATGAGACTGTGAAAGGTTTGGGAACCACTGTTTTATGCTAAAGAGCCACAGTAATGATGGAAAATGTGTTTATAGACCAAATTACAGAAGATAAGAATGAGATAAGACATGAACGCCTGTTTGTTTGCTTGTTTGTCTATCCATTGTTCAGCTCTGGTGTGATTTTTCTGTTCCGTTTGAAGCTCTAACTTGTTTATATCTCAACATCCTGCCAAGTTAGGACCACACCCAGCATCAGAGACACAGAGAGCGAGAGAGAGAGAGAGAGCGATAGAGAGAGAGAGAGCGATTAAGAGAGAGAGAGAGAGATAGAGAGAGAGAGAGAGAGAGAGACTAGCTTTTATAATATCAACCCAACCAGGATAAAGTTTTTAACTATGTATAGGCCTAAAAGTACTCAATTAAAGTACTGAAATTATAAAATGCAGTAAACTCACTGTAAAGAGGCTTTTCACAGCCCTCAGTTAACATTATAAGAACATGTTAAGTAATATGACACATATAGCACTTAAATAAACTTATTTTGTGTGATCTTGAAATAATTAATCCGAAATATATTACAAATGAACTTAGCATGTGCATGTTGTTGTTGTTTTCCAGTTAATGCAACTTCCAGATGTTTGTAATTTGGCTAAAATCATTGCATTTAACAGGAACAAGTCATCCCATCTTTTATTGTTGAGTGTTTTCCAATGTGTTTGCCAGGTTCGGATGCTCATTTACACACACACACACTAACACACAAGCCCATTTTACATACTAGTGTTGGCATTAGTCCATCACTTCACTTTTGTCTAATATATCAAGTTCAAATTAACTAACTGAACCATACATTTTATTCTTTTCATCAACACTACTTACAGAGAAGGACACTTGGCAATGAGGACAAAGATTTAAATATACCATTAAAAAAAAATAAAAAATCGAGCCAAGCCCATGTGAGTTTGATAAGGTATGCTTGACTTTTGGCAGTCGTCCTGAGAATGTATAAAAGCCTTCCAAAGAACGAGAAGAAATATCAAGTGCTGCATGACCTGTAGGTATCATATTTCACCCAGTGTCAGAAAGTCTTGGCAGCTCTTAAAGAACCAAACACTATCCATAAATGCTATAAAGTGACTCCTGTTGGCGGATTTATGTAGTCCAGCAAAGCGTGTACAATACATGCAAAGACAATAGCAGTAATATATTACCTGTTCTTAGACTTTCAAAATATGTGTAAGCTGTAATAAAGAAGAAAAACCACTACCATGATTTAGTGTAGGGCGTTGGAATAACTTGTTCTTTAGTTCTGTGTGTTTAGCCAAAGAAGTGTCTGAAAACACAAATATAACTCAAATTGTAAAAGGTCCAACACCTGTAGAAGAAACATACTTCTGTGGTGTTGTAAAAAACAAAGCTATGGTTGAAAGAACACAGCTGAGTGTGTCCACCCCTTTAATAAAACACACTCACAATCTGCAGGCGCGAACATGTGCTAACTGACAATGATGTTATCTCATCTTATTGACCAGCTTGACTTCGACGGTTAGATGGAAACGATAAGGACTATTATCTGCAAACCACCAGGAAAAAAAAGATGTAAATAATGCACAAATCACCTGCTCAACATGTGATTTTGTTCATAATTGTGACATGCTGTCAGGTAAATAGATAAATAAGAAAGTGCCTATTTGTACGGTTGCTGTACAGACAACCTCCGGTGCTATTGGTACGGTTAACGAAGTACACATACGTAGCGTATTAGGGTTAGGATTAGGGTCAGGTTTTGCATATAACCAAATATCGCAACTTTTTAGGTTTAGGGTAAGGTTTAGTCTTCATCAAGTGACCAAAACTGGCCAATGACTGACCTATCACGTAACATAAACTGGCCAAATAGGGGCGCTGCGTACAAATAGAATTTTGGTATATTGATACGACAACCGTACGGATAGTCACTGCCAATAAATAACAGCAACAATAATGAAATTAATCATGCAACAAGATGTGCTGCCGACTCAATATTGCATCTTTTTTTTTCCTTTTCTTGCAGAGACATAAAGCTATAGATTACCAGGCTGAGTAGCTACATAAATAATAATATCTTTATTTTTTAAAAAGCACTTTTCAAAAAAACTCAGACAATTTACAATGAAAGTACAGATGATAAAAAGAAAAGAGTGCATGTAATAATGACAGTTTTAAGTTATACAGTATTCTATGTATGTTTGTAATACTTTGTTAGCATAAAAAACAACAATAAAGAAATCATGTAAAGAAGTAGGCATCACCGTCGCCTCCATATAGAAGATATTGTGTTATTCAGACAGTTACTGTACATTACAGCTTGTTTTATTTTAACTTTGCTCTGTATCACTGCATGCACTAGCCCCGAGGTTCCCAAAGTGCGGAACGGGTACCCCCAAGGGTACACAAATTGTCAAAGGGGGTACATGAGTGAAAAATAAAAATTGTAAACTAGAATATAAATCAACCAGCAGTCAGGAGCCTACATGAAGTGCCATAAATTACACATTAGTCAATGTGAGACTACCCATGGTGACAGAGAAACAATCTCATCAAAAAAGCACAAATATGGCGAGAACAACATTGCTTTACTGATTTACAATCCTTACAGATTATTAATATTCTTTTTTTATTATTATACATTCAGAGACACATTTTACTGTTGGGCTACATTGTATGTGACATTACATCAGTGGTTCTCAACCTTATTTGGCCTTTCCTTATTTTTTTTCTAGAACGAGCTTTTGATAATGTTTGTTGTTGCCAGGATTAGTGCACAAAGTGACAAGATGCATTTTATTTGCACTAGATTTATATTTAAGAAATTAAAAGTATTAAATGCAGATGATTAAGATTGTTTTGTGTGGTGTTATAATTTGAAAAAGATTATTATAAATTACTAGACATTTCAGGGGACCTCATTTGAATTCCAGGCAACCCCACATGGGGTCACGACCCCAATGTTGAAAAACACTGCATTGCATTATTATGTATTTTTAAGAGTAAGGGGTACGTGGCTTCAGGTTAAAGGTCTAAAGGGGTACGGGACTATAAAATGTTTGGGAACCACTGCACTTGCGTATACAACCTGAGCCAGAAGAAATCAGTTTATCTTTCATCAAACCTTTATACTATTCCTATAGTTAAATATTAACCATAGAAGCTTTCATTATAAAGTTATGTAACAAAGAACAATATGAGCTGTTCAAATATGTCTAACAAGATACGGTTCAAGAATGCTTTACAATTTTTAGCAAATGACAAAACAAGGTCAGATGTAATGTGTTAAAGTTAATGTACCGTCTCAACTCATAGACACTTCATCAGTTACAGTAGGCCAGAGAAACTCTGCTGTGGTGTCATTACATCCATCATCTGCCGAGCAACCGTTAGCAGGCTTAGAAATGAGGACTTCTGGCTTTTTTAACTCACACTTTGAAGCTACAGCTTTACGAGAACTTGCTTATCAGAAGCTGCCATAACAGGCTTCATTTTTATTGACTATAGGAAAACAACAGACTGACAGAGTTTAGTCAGGGATGGCCATTCAGTGTTAGCCACTTCTTTTGCCTCTAATACCTCCTACACTTGGTGTGTACTGATCACACTCTTAAACTGGATTAAATCCATTATCACAGAAATAGCCATGTTAGAGCCCGATATGTAACACCGACTCAAAATGTAACAAGACCTGAATTGTTATTAAAAAAATATATATATATATTTTTCCCCCAATAGTGTAATCATTTTATTACATTATAGAGTGAGTCAATGATTTATGGGTTACAGGGCTCATTGTGTGTGTGCGTGCGTGTGTGTGTGTGTATTTCTTTCATTTCAGCTTTATTTCAGACGGTTCCTAAAAAACAGAGGTACAAACAACAATAAGTACTATATATAAAACTTTTATTATTATTATTACTATTATTAAAGCCTTTTGGAGAACTTTGATATTTTTGGTAACTTTTTTTCTACTTCTTATCTATACACTTTTATATTGTTTATATCTATAAAAAACGCTAAAAGTTTTAATTTTTTTGGCCTCAACATCTTGTTATACATTATTGACCAGTTGTCGCATTTTGGGCTCAGCACTTTTGTTACATTATTGACAGGTTATTACATTTCAGGTTTCATTGCATTTTTGTTTGAAAACAATTCTATAACTACAACATGCGCCTTTTTTAAAATGTCAAACATATTTTTCTTTAAATTTCTGAAAAGTTCTCAGAAATGAAAAGTTCTCATAGTATAATAACTCTGTATTATGGCACAATACACTCCCTTAATATCTGCAGGATCAATTAAGAGAAAAAAAAAACAAGAGTTATAAGCTGTCTATTAGAGAGAATACAAGCTTCAGAGGTAAAGACTCATTTGAGTCTCCGTATGGCACCTCTTGAAATTCAGACTTGGTGTAGAGATCTACCAATCACTGACAGTCTTAACATGGGGTATAAAATGTGTTCTACAGAGAGCCCCATTAGGCTTGAAGGGAGAAAAGGAAACTCAGTGGGATGAATCAGGTAAGAGGCAGGACCCTCCAAATCAGGAAATTGGTTTCATTACATGTATTCCTAGACGGTTTGTTGATGCCTTTCCTCTCCTCATTATGGCCAAGAAACAAATGGACCACCAGAGGAAACCTGATTCTCTGTAGCGTTGATTTTGAAGGAAACACTTAGAACATGGAGGCAAACACACAAAGAGCTCAGTGGGTTACTGGGAGTCTCTTATTTTCTTTTTGAGAGGGTTCACAAGCCCAAGTTGTATGTGAGCTTGCATGTGTGTGTGTGTTAACAATTAACAAGGCCTGTCTTTCATAAAGAGCTAGACCGGGGGCTGGGAATAGCAGTTTCAGGTAACACACAGGATTGAAAGAGCAGGGAGAAACATTATGAGGGAGAAGGAAGAGCCGCTCATTGGTGTAATGGGAGGAAGCCTCTGAGATACACACAAGCTAATTGTATGTTTTCTCTGCCCAAGGTTCCCATTCTTTTCACTCTATCAAGACCAGGACATTGTGCCAACACAAGCAAATGTATGGCCTAAAGTATGCGCTCATGTTCCTTTTGTTCTGCTGCTGTTTTTAAAGCTTAGTGGAACCGCCATCCGCTAGATTTCATCAAACACTTTCTTGGAGTTTTGTAGAAATAGTTTTGTAAAAATAATGATTAAAGCAGTGCTCAAAATGGAATACTAACGTACTACTCATACCAAGTTTGATGTCAAAATGAGTATATTTATGTTTCATTAATAGTAAATGGCGGACAATAGTTTTATGGGTCAAATGACCACATATTGATTTTCTACTTGGTCACTTTCTCACTTAAAATGCTTTCAGAACTTTCAACGGTGGAGAATCAATGAATATATTTAGCCTCAGTAGCTGTGTTTCCATTTCAGATTTTTGCAAAATAAAAGCGATATTTCTAAATGTCGACTAAGTATAATTGCGCTTTGAACGTGTTTCCATTGAAGGTTGTTTTGAGCTGGAGCCTCGTAACTCCCGTGAAATCTCATCCCTTCGCTGCAGGAAGACGGATGCCAAACACTCCCTATAACACTTCATTTTTTTAAGTATAATGCTAAGAAATGTCCCAGTCTCCATTTCTGTATACATGTACCGTGCCATATTTTCTAGGAGAGAAGTGGTCATGTGACCAGGTACGTCACGTTCTGTGACGTGTATATGCAAAATAAGTGTTTCCATAGCATTTTTGCAACAAATTTCAATATTGAAATGTCTGAAATTCCTCCTCATGAAAGTGTAAAACCTTTTTGTGATATTTGAGTGTTTTTTCAAAATTCAGGTGTTTCCATTACCAGCTTTTATTGCGCTATTTAGATTTTATGCATTTTCAAGGGTAATGGAAACACAGTTAGTGTACTTCAAGTTTTTGTTGCTGTACGTTCAAAATGCATCTTGGGAAACTTGGAAGTATAATTGAGTAGCACCTAAAACTGTGGTGCTACCACTTTGGGCTGCTTCCTCGCCTAATGTTACCAATTACCGTCTATGAAGTCACTATGTCCCATATCAGTCGACTGGAGAGATTGGTGAATGCACAAATAAGGAAATTGCTTGGGCTGCCAAGATGCATGAGCAGTGTTGGATTGTATGCAGAGTGCAGGTGCAACACCAGCCTTGAGAATGGGAAGGAAGTGGTTACCAAAGGCAGCAGTAGCAGATGCAAAGGCTGCCCTCAGACATCGAGACATAGTGGGACATGTCCAACATGGTCGAGGAGGCTTTGGAACAAGAGTTTCAGCTCCTACATGGCGAAAAGCCTCTCCAGCAGAGTGTCATCAAATGGTGGTGGAAGAGGTCCGAAGCTGCCAGGTGTGCTAAAGCAATCAGCCAACCACAGCAAGGTCAGTGGATGAGATGGGAGGAGAGCATTACCAAAAAAAAATCACGTGAGAGCGAGCTATGGAATATGGAAACGTTTTTGTCATGACATCCTGCCATCTCCAACCAACTTAAGTCTCTGGCTTGGAGAGGATCCTGCATGCTCTTTGTGCCCATCCTGAAACACATTATGGTGGGTTGCAAGACCTCTCTGATGCAAGGCAGATACACCTGGCACCACAATCAAGTGTTGCGATGCTTAGCCTCAGCCACTGAACAAACATCAATAAATCCCACCCTATCAGTCAGCCAACCAATTCATCAAAAACTAATAGCCTTCTGGCGAGATAGTAAAAAGCAGCCAACGACAACCAACAACAGTCTCAAGCCCATTCAACGCTGCCAAGGACTAGGAAATGTGTGTTGATCTAAACAAGAGTCTTGTGTTTCCATCCAATATAGCTGTGACTAATTTGCACCCAGACCTGGTGCATTGGTCCAACTCCTGCCATCGAGGTTTCATCGTTGAGCTCACGGTCCCCTGGGAGGATGGTATTGACAAGCGCAAAAAGCTGCGTTATTCGCAACTGGCAGCTGAGGCAGAAGAGAGGGATTGGTGCAGCCGGTAGAAGTGCAAAGGTTTTGTTGCAAACTCCACGACTAGTTTCCTGAAAGAAATGGGTATCAGAGGGCAGGCGCAGAGGACAATAGTCAAAGAACTCGCCACAGCTGCCAAAAAGAGCAATCATTGGCTGTGGTTGAGAAGTAAAGAGAGAGAGCATGGGGGGTAAAATGACCGCTCAGTTCATACGCAGCCCCACGCCTAAGTCTGATCAACCTGTGGTGGGCCTGCCTCAGCAGAAGGTGTGTTGTGATTAAAGGCAGAAACACCTAATGATGTTAAGTTACACAACTGACAATGGGCTGCATAGGTAGTAACACCTCCGAGGAAGGTCCTGGAATCAAAACAGTTTCTCCCGATCCAATGCAGAGAGGATTGAAACAACTAGACCTTTGATTATTTCTCCAGTGGGAACAGACACCATCCTAATCATACTCATAGTATATAGTAGACAGTATATACTCATTAAGTTTGTTTTCGTTTGTTCAAACACAGCCTAAGTTCTGAATTTTAAGAGGCCATTTTTATTGTAAAACACCCAGATTATTTAGCAATGAGAAGTCAATATGGCAGAAAGTCATTGGATATTTGATATTTTAGCTAGCATCAACTATTCATACTGTCTAGCATAGTGTTGGTTGGCAAAATGTCATTTCTTGTCTGTTTGTGGTCTCCAATGAATGCTAAATTTGGTAGCCACTTTATCAAAATAAGCTAATTCTAAAGGAAACTGATGCAAGTTCAAAGTAAAAAAAAAAAAAAAATGAGAAGGTATTTTGGATTACTTTTTATTTTCCAGGTCATTGAAGTTGATGTCGGTGAGTGTGGGTTGTTGTCCCTGTAATAAAACCAGGTGTAATGTGTGCCCTGCCTTGTGTCTGGTGAAGCTCAGACAGAGTCCAGGGCTCTTTGAACATGATTTAGTCTAAACTAAAGCTGGTGCAGAAACCGGATGGCAAGATCATACCTGTCAAGTTTTGGATTTGAAAATAAGGGAAATTTTCTGGCGCCCACTACGAGCCGTCCCACCCGCCCAACCAAGCTCCAGTATCCCTTATATTTTAAGACAAGTGTACAAGAAATCTAAAATACCCACTTGCAACCACTTATTAAATACAATTATGTGATTAGAATCTAGTAGGTCGACCTTTATTAACATTGAAATGCTGTGAACATTCCTACTAGGGATGGTGATATGGACCAAAACTCATATCTCAATATATTTTCTCTAATTGGTGATATACGATATAAATCTAGATAATTTTATCAAATAAAGTCTGACCAGAAAAACAATTCTGGGTTAAATTTGCCACAAAATGCCACACAGGGACATTTATTCACAAACAGCTGCACAATATGTGCACTCAGAAATTAACTGAGCTTTACATGTTGTTCTGAGAAGTAAAAGCAGCGACTCCTAAAACTAGTATTTTGATACATAATAAGCTATTATATATATTGATATATGAAATATTATAGTTTTCTATATCACCAAAATAGAAAACTCGATACGTCTTGAATCTCGATATATCACACAGTCCTAATTCCTAAATTATAAAACAGTCTAAATAAAAACATAAATGTGTATATGAAGCACATGTTTATTTAATATACTTACAGTTTATATACAAATCGACACATTTAATATTTACTGTTAATTTCACGTTGCTTATCTTTAAGTTGGACATTTACATTTTATTTTCATTATATATTTTATTATAATTTCTCATGCTCACTCATGTGGTTCTCTGGTATTCACTAATGACTTATTAGACATATTTATTACAGACTTTACATTCTTTATCACTTTATAAAGCAGTGTATATTTGTGGAGCTTGTGATTGGCTGATTTTTATGCTGATTTACGTGGTTTCTTCCGTTGTGGTAGACGTTAAATGATGAAAGCTAATGTTTCAATAACCTAAATGTGATGGTTTTATATAAACAGGTTTAGCTTATCACTACCTTAAGAGGTCATCCTATTTAAAGCTTATTCACTCCCTCTTGTTCCAGCTGAGAGAATCATGAGGTAGAAAAAGTGTCTACATAGATACTGTACATAAAAATCAGTTGACATTGGTAATGTATTATTGCTAAATGCTAATGTAGATTATTAACAATTCAAAACAATTTCTGAACACAAGACAGTGACTGGCAAGTTGTAAAACTTTCAATAAATGATCCTGCTTTAGTTAACGCTTATAGCAATAGCATTGCATAGTCCAGGGGTGTCAAACCCATTTTAGTTCCGGGGCCAAATACGTAGCAGTTTATCTTAAATGGGCCACAGATTTTAGCCAGAAAAATTAGCAATTTAACCATTATTGTGCTCTAGTTTGTACTTTCACACAAAATCATAAAAATAGGTAAGGCATCAATAATATCAAAGCAACAGATATCAGTCCCTGCACAATTTTCATTTTAAATGCACTTGATTTTGTGGTAAATTTTTATGTAATTTTGGGAGAATTTGTAGAATCATTTGAGGAAAATTGCAGAATTTTGAAAGAATTGAAAGTTTTTGTGATTAAAAATGACTGTCATCATGTGATCTAAGCATGGGGAAATTGTGAGCCCTGCAAATATTGTGGAGTTTCATTGAATTTGTGTATTTCTTTGCAAATCCCACAAAGATGTTTACAACTGAATTAGTTGTTCATTCACACAATGATTCATAGTTTCACTGACTCTTTTACTTTCAGCTGTGGGCAGGATTGGATGGTTTAAAGCAGTGGTTCCCATCCTTTCTTGTCTTGTGAACCCCTTGAGGCTTCACAAGACAGTAGAAGTAGAACATAACACAACTGAATATTCAACGCAAGTCATTTTATTTCATCTTCTTAAATTGAACAATTATAATCAGGCATTTTTTTCTTATTTAACTCAGATTAGACATAAAATGATGTTGCCTTCAAGGCAATAAAAATGATAAATATAAGAAATAATATTATAGTAAATGTTTGTATCATTAATAGTGTATTATTAATACTCATATTTTATGATTTATAGTGTTATTAAATAAAAATAATAAAGTTGAAATTACAAAAAATATAATAATAATAAGTAATAAGTAATATAAATAAATAAATACAAAACAAATAATTAACCTGCCTGTGTTATATATAACTTTTATGACAATTACCACAAAAGGAGCTTCTTTGAAATGACTGAGAATATTTGTACTATGTTGGAAATACATTTGTAATTTTTCCATGTACCCCCTGCAATGTGCTCACGTACCCCTGCGTACCCCTGGTTGGGAAACACTGGTCTAAAGGGCCGGATTTGAACCCCGGGCCTTGAGTTTGACACATATGGCTTTGTTTCTTCTTTAGCTATAGTGCATTACCCTTACTGCCTACAGGGGGAGCCATTTTAATTCATTTACTGTGTCACTTCTTTTTGTTGAGACGAGAAGAAAACGTAAGGCGAGGGGTTCCCTTTAAATGAGAGACATGCCAGAGACCACGTGTTTGGATTAACAGCTTCTAAAGCTTCCTTTGAAAGTAAATTCTGCCTGTCATAATGATTGTTCTATTCTCACTTTACTGTCCACGGTCTATAGCTGTATGAACCGTGCTCAGTTCAGTTCAAACACAAACCAAGCATCCGTCTTGTTTTGAACACTTCTTCCCCCTCTTCATACAATTCCACTAAGCCAATAGTAAATCATCAGCCAATGGTCTTCCAAGGAAACGTGAGGCGAGCGAGTGTGGATAAGAGTTTAATCCATCAAACCTCTCCCTCCCTCTCTCACCATGAGGCTGAGTCAACAACTTCTCCCTGGGATTACTGGGTCCCAAAGGGAAAATGGCTTCACACACACTTCCATCCACTTCTCTCACTGCCCACTGACTATAGACAAGCCTGAAGTTTTTCGTATTTACTATGTGGGGGTGGGACTGCCATTATTTTTCACCAGTGGCATGAGTCACAAGGGATCCAGATCCCACCTCTGCTCCACAGTGCATGAATCAATCAGCCAAGGCCAATATATGCAGATATGAAAATATAAACTGTGGAGCAGGCGGAGACTAACTATTTAACCTGGCTTATGAGGAAAAAACTTGGTCATTTAATCAGTAGAAAATGTTTTGCTCATTGTAAAAGCATTTTTACATGCCTGAGGTCTTTAAAAAGAAGTTTCCATTTTCCATCTAAAACAATAGAGATACTCAAGAAACGTATTCTAGTGGAAACGAATAACTTGTGAATGTAAACGTATTGGTGTAAATAATAACGGTGGTGTGAAGTGAGTAAAGAACTGAACAATGACATGTTTGTTGGATAATTTATGCCCTTTTTCTTTTACTTATCTACCACATACCAGTGAAAAAACATTTATTTTTGGCTTTGGAAACTTAATCACACAAGTTCTATCTGAACATCTGATCTATTAAAAGAATGCATACAGGTGAAGAGCAATTCATACTTATTATTTGAGATTATAATCAGGTGGGAATCACTTTTTTTAATTACCTATTAATGGCATTTTGTAATGGTTTATTCTAATATTTTGCTATTGAAGCTGTGCTGTCACTACATTTATGTTTTTGTTATGTCTGTTTCATTTTAAAGTGCCAATGCAGCTCATCACCTGATGTATGTCTACAGTAACCGGCCCAATGAATTGACCAAAACTAACAAAGTTTGATGACTCGACAGTTGTAGCCTAGAGTTTTAACCTGTTATCAACTAACCAGATGGTAGATAATCAGCAACTACTGTTCTAATAAAGGATGACGTTTTAAGGAAATGGGCTTGTAATCTGAAGGTCACCGGTTCGATTCCTACCCAAGCCATCACTGTGGGATGTCGAGCAAGTCCCTTAATAAACCCTTACTACTTGTGTTTTACGTCACGTTGGATAAAAGCGACTGGTAAATTAAATTGTATTATGTATTGGATTTGTATTTTACTGGCTTTAAAAAAAACAAGAAAATAAAGGTGTAGGACATAGAGCTATCAAACAGAAACATTAGGGTTGTTATGGTTACTAGAAGTTTTAAACTTGATACCGATACACATGAAAATATTCATTTACAAAACCACAGGGTTTAAAAAAAAGGACCCCAACAATTAATATAAATATTTTTATTAACAAGAAACAAATCAGAATCAAATCAAGTAACCTCTACTACAACATGTTACAATTATTACAATAACATAATAATAAGGAGCTGTGCAAAAAAACAGCTTTAACTGTAATAGCAAGTAAATATTAGGTAGGGGAGATACACAGTGTACTGCTGTTGTGTGTGTGTGTGTGTGTGTGTGTGTGCGTGTGTGAGGAGAGGAGGTGGTGGGTGGTGTTGATACTTTTGCAAATTAATATTGAACTCAAGGTAGGACATGGAAAGAGTTGATTATTTTAAAGTGAGAGTGACATGTGATGTTGTAGTTGTGCATATGGTGACAAGTGTGAAGCATAGGTATAATGGTGGTGGCTGTGAACAGAGGGAAGGAGTGAGTGGTTATACCTAAAACAGGTATGTAGTTTAAACCCACTACTTGCACATTACACATTGTTGTTGTGCTTTATATATATAAATACACATTTATATCACATCTTTCATAATCAATGTGCTTTAAAAAAAAAAAAGTATATCAGCCTCAAATATCAGCTTCCAAAATCGGCTTTAGATATCGGCTGAATTTTTTTTTTTTTAAATCGTTATCGGCCTTTGAAAATCCCATATCGGTCGACCTCTAATCCAGATGTTTTGTTTGAGTATTGAAACTTTTGAAAACCCTAAGAAACATCACATCTCCACACATAATAACCTATTGTTGACAGTTTTCAACTGCCTACAGTAACTAGAAATAGAATAAAAGAGCTTCTTTTAATTAAACATTTTCCACTACCGTAGACAATAAACCTTCAGGCAAATTGTTAGACACAAAAACAATGAAGCGTAAGTTGTACAGTACATTAGTCTGTGTAAAACTGAACCACTGTTCAAACACAGAATACAAAGCAATTTAATTTTCCATCTAAACAGTAATAAGTGAGAAGAAGGCAGCCTGTCCTAAAACAACCTGTTAGTAAATAGGATGTGTTCTGTAGGGGTGTTCCGATTCAATATCGATATTGGATATCGGTTCGATATCAGCCTGGAAACGAATATCGAATATCAGATTCAAATTTCTGAATATTTGTTTTGTTCAAATTCATTTTTTATTAATTTTATTTAATTGTAGAATACTGTAGATATGATGTTGAAGGTTAAAATGTATGTAACTAATTGGTTAATAATGGTTTTTCTCATACCTACTGTTGCTGACTATTGTGAGTAACATCACTAGATCAAGCCTTTTCTAACATTCCACACTAGAAAATAAGTAATTATTATTTTTTCATTCAAAAAAAAAAAAAAAAAAAAAAAAAGTAATAAAATTATGTATGATACATACTGATATCAGATCAATATTGGCTGATACGCAAGTCTGCAACATCGGTATCATATCGGAAATTAAAAAGTTGCACCGGGACGTCCCTAGTTCTTAATTTTTATTCATGTCAGCTAGTTTATATGAAAAACTAAAACATTGCTATTTTACACTTTAATTCTAAAGAAAGTACAAATGTTTGTATTAGCTATTAAAAAATTGTTAGCTCGTTATTATCTAGGTCTAAGTAGAAGAACAAGTGTCTGCCTTTGTTGAATTTTTAAAATTTGTTTGGCAGTAGCCACCGATAGTTACAAATCATGTTTGTGCATTATTTCTCCAGTATCCAACAATCTTATGGATAAAGAGGGGATACAAAATGTACATTTAAGCATACATACAAGGTATAATTAATCTTATAAAATGTTTCTATTACATCGCTTCCTTTGACAGCTGCCAGGGGCTTTCCTGTAGTTTCTGTTTCTGGTTAGTACTAAAAAAAAATAAAAATAAATTAAAAATAAATGACAGGATATCACTTCTGGTTTCATAACAAAAAACAGACTTTGAAATTAATATAATTTTACATTCATGTTTTACATTATATCATAAATAGGTCGTGGGGGTAAAAGAATGAATGGATGGATGGATCTGTGTATTGATGTAGGCTGGGTTAACGTTCCTTTATTGGAGGTTGTTCCAAATAACGCATTAAATGTCACTAAATCTAAAGTGACTGATCTAAATTAAGCTGAGTCGTCTCCTTTAATCCTCTCCACCCTCTTCTCACTTTAAACGCCCGTTCACTTTAAATTGCTGAGTTCTCTGTCAGATCATTAGTGGACAAAGGCAGATAAAGGAGAGGCTGTCTGTGCTTTCAATCACACTGACTGGATCACCCAAAGCACTTGAGGAAATGGACAACTCTGTCTGCCAGGAAAAATGAACTCAACATGACTCAGTGATAAATTATTCAGCTAAAACCAGATGACCCAGAACAGGAGCAACACCCTATAATGCAATAGTTCCTAATCTGTAATGTTTTTGTTTCACGTGTGGATCCGTTATTGTTTAAAATGGCTCTGAGCAACTTTGTTGACTTGTGTTGACTTGCCGTAGTTCACAGGAAAAAAAAGAGGACGTGTGGATAAAGGAACTTCTGTGTTTACATTCAGAGCTGAAGTGAGTTTGAGGGTTTGAGCGCCACATAAGGAGCGCCAGTCCACCATCGTCAAACACTCTGCTTTGCGCCTCAAACACGTCATTGTTAATTCAACACACTCTCGGGCAATCCCATCCACACAGCACAAAGACCTGGCTTCCTTTGAGGTGTGTCAACGCGGGACACAAAACCACAGCCGTGTTTTGTTAACCTGACCCATTATTGTGGGGAGATTAGAGGCACCGCGTCTGAAAGATAACTCTTATCCCCGTTAAAATGATACAACACACTGTTTCTCGGGTGTAAGCCTGAAAAGTAGTTTGTTTGTGCCTCGTCTGCTGCAGTCAACAGCAGCCATCTGTTCTGTTCACATGTGTGAGCTAAACCTGTAAGTCAGCACAGGCCGACACACGTCAGCCCGGCAGCGTTTCTGGGTGAGGAAGAACACGACAGGAAGAACAAAGTGAATTAAAATATCAGAGAAAAGGTTTTTCGAAAGGTCTTCTGTCTACTGAGTGAATGTGGAAAGGGAAAAGAAAACATGTTGTTTTTCTAATGAATAAACTAGTGCAGTGCTCGTAGGAAGTATGTATTCCTCTAGAAAAGTGGGAGGTTAAGTAGCTTTTACATGGATGGTCAAATGAGGTTGTGTTTGAAGGTGGGACGTCAGGGAAGTTATGTCTGGAGAGGCATTTTGAGACACTCACGTTTACATGGCAGCTTTAATTCCTCTTTAATTCATAGTAAAAGTTAAATCCTCTTTAAACGGATCTTGTAAACACTTGATTATTATTGCAAATTTTATTCTATGTTGCACACACACTAGGGCTGCTCAATTAGTCGAAATTCGATTATGATTTTGATTATTACACCCAATGGTTACAAAAATAACATAATCGGGAAAAAACAATTATTAAAAAAAAAAAAAAAAAAAAAGATTTATTTTTATTTTTTTACATGTTTTATTGGCTAAATAATACAAACCCACTATTTCGGACATCGACAAATAATAAAGCTTGGCACACATGTTATTAATTCTAACTCCGCGCACATGCAAGCTCCTCCACTCCGCCCCGCCGCTCTCAAAGCCAAAGTTACCTGCAGGCCAACACGAGGAAAGTTGTTGCTTGTGGTCTTGAGACATGGCAGGAGAAACGCAGCAAACACACTTGGTAAACAAGTCAAATTGTCTTTTACGGGAACACATTGGGTGGAGATCAGACACGTCCCGTGCAAGAATTGTTTTGTTTAGTGCAAAAGTGAACATACTTGATCTCAGTGTTTGAAGGATTTTTATTTATGTTTAAAGAATATATTTTGTGTTTTTTTTTTTTTTGTACAAATAATAAATAACTTTTTGGTTGACAAATAATCGTTGGAATAATCGTGGTCTCAATTATGACTAAAATAATCGTGATTATGCTTTATAGATAGAGACCACATATTTAGATCCTAACCACAGTTGATTCATTTTACATTGTGGTTTTATTGATAAAGAAACAGCAGATTCTGTCTTTTTAATGTTGTTGTTGTTCTCAGGCTTACATGTTTTTCCATCATTTGTTTATGTTTTTCCAAAACCACACTGTGCTTTAAGCAGATTAGTAATTCAAAGCTGGTAACCAGGATGATTTCTATCAGATAATAACACTTAGCGGTATTAAAATGTAGGCCTCACAGCTCAATGAATTGAACACCATTTACTTCAAAAACAAAGAAAGAAGGTCAACATTTTCCAATTGAAAGTTTGTTTTCACCTACACCCCAAACACACAGCTTGTCAACATTTTCCTGCATTGCATTGTGGGATGTGAAGTCCCGTAAATAAAGCTGGGCATCATGGCCAATTTCCTGAATTGATTTTGATTAATAAGGTTTTGAAACGATTAATAATGATTTGATTTTGATTATTTTATTGATTGATTTTACCTGGATATTATGAAGATGTTTCCAAATTTCTGACTTCACTTAAGTTGGTGGGGGGGTTACCCAGCAGTTATTATTGTAATTTCTTGTGTTTTTCACCAGTCAGAAAAGACAAAACCTTTTGTGTTCTAGTTTGTTCCTGAAACTCCCTGAAATATCAGAAAGAATGGTGATTTGTGATTTATATATAGCATTTTATCCCCACCACGGTAGTCTCAAAGCGCTTCACAATAACAGCTCATTCATCCATTCATCCTCACATTCACACACCAATGGGACTGAGTTTCCATGCAAGGCGCTAATCAACCATTGGGAGCAACTTAGGGTTCAGTCTATTGTCCATGGACACGTCAACACATAGACAGGTATAGCCAGAGGGAATCGAACCACCAATCTCTTAATTAGAATACGACCTGACCCAAGAGCGCCCAAAAGTAAAAAAAACAAAAACTTCTCTGAAAGGGACTCCACGTCCCACAATGCAATGCGTGAAAATGTCAGCATTTAGTACGTTGAAGGTAAAAACAAACTTTCAGCCAGCAATATCAACCTTTTACAACTTTTTTTTCTTCAACAAATGATCTTCAATGCGGTTTAATATAGAACATACATTATTAGGGATGTAACGATTAATCGTAAGACAGTTAAAAATCGATTCATAGGTATCGATTTTCTGAAAATTGAATCGCAGTACTATTTTTAACCAGCAGAGGGCGCTATCCGGAAGTGTTGGCGGCGGGCAGAGTCTGCTAATACTTTCTTTCTGGCTGCCTTCTACTTTTAAATATGTTAATGAATGATTTATTACCCCTTTAGCGCGGAAAGAATATCTGTAATATTACTTGAATATCTGTAAAAGTCACGTTTTTCTATTAGCTCTGTCTGCTAGCATAGCTTCTCTTCTTCACTGCAAGATATCTGCATGCCAACCGACCACTGAGTTACCAGCGCCCTCTGCTGGTCCAAACAAATATGATGTAAATCAGTGCAATGACGGTTTTTTTTTTTTTTAAAGTCCAATTGTTAAGGCACAAAATACATTTTCAGTTGCACTTTTAAAAGAAAAAAAACTATTATGCAGTTTTGCATTATTTATTATAGAACTAGAATTTAAATTAATAGGCTTCATTTTAATTTGTATTATTCCTTTATTTATTTGATTCAAGATTTATTTTTAGTTAAATTGCATTGTTTTGAATAGTTTATCAAGGAATTCTTTTGACAATGAAAAATAACAGGAAAATAATACAGTATTTTCTAGTTTTTTTTCCCAAAAAAAAAATTGTCTACAGTCCCATTTTGTAAATGTAAAAATCGTGAGAGAATCGTATCGTGAACCCAATATCGTGAATCGAATCGTATCGGGAGTTGAGTGAATCGTTACATCCCTATATATTATACTTTATTGTCATATATGTTACGCTACATAAACAAAATGTGTTCTCTGCATTTAACCCCTCCCTGAGGGGAAGTGGGCAACGACGGTGTAGAACCCAGGGAGTAGTTACAATCAGTTCCATTTTTAGTATCCGTTATACTGCCTCGTCTCGCCTTTCAGATGATCTGTTGTGTTTGTGACCCAATGTGACGCAACTGTTGGACCAAACAATGGACTATCACTGTAAAAAGACTATTCCTGTAATAAGTAGTGGAGAGGATGACAAGAAAGCGACGCAACAATGCTCCGGTGAGTGTTTGAAGCAGCTGAAACGGTTGATTGACTCCGCTGCTGCTGCTGCACAGACACCCTGAAACAGTGTTTGTCTGACTCACAATCACAATAGCCGCTTAAAGAGCCATGTGTTTTACTGTAATGTGCAGTTTTTTTGGCTGAAAAAAATAACAAGAGTGTGTGGATAGCAAAAGAAAATCGCGCGTGATCAGCTGTTGTGTGGAGTCAGCGTCTACAGACACGCCTGCTCATGAAAATGGATAAGTAGGCCCCAAAACAGCCCGTTTTTAGAATTGCTCAGAAAGTGACTTTTCAGAGGGCTAAAAATAGCATAATACTGGACCTTTAAGGTTTAAACTAGCATCACATTTGCTGTATTGTATGTATTTATTGAAACATTGTACTATATTTTTGTAGAATGGTGCATTTTAAGTCATTTTTTTAGCCTTTTCTTTTTCAGGAATGTGCTTTACCTGCATTCCTCTGTTATCAGAGGGCTGGTTACAAGTTTTGTAGAGCTCGATTGTTATCAAGACCACATTTTTCTCAATGAAGTACATTTCCATGCTGTTTCCTTCTGACACCAGGAAGGAGGAAAGATGTTGATTATTTTTGCCCTGATCCTGACTGGAGCCCTCAAATACAACAAAAAGTCAAAGAATTTGAGAAAGAAGAGGTTAGAAAACAAGGTACAGCATAATGAAAGGATCCTATGATCTCCCCCGGCTTTGGTGTCTGGAAATGATTACTTGGATCACACAGCTGGCAGCAAATGCAGGGTTTTTTAAGGAGAATATATTCTGTGGTCATGTGGCTTTGCTAAAAAATGTGCAACATCTCCTTTGAGCGTCACGTGGCACGCTAGCTTTTATGTAATCCAACGTTTACGATGCACTTGAGACAGGAAAAAAGAAGTTTGGTAAACATTCGTCCCAAATGACTTACGACAAGAGAAGGAAAACACACAGCTGAGGGGGTTATGTTCAGAACGCTCACTGGAACAGTTGCTGGGATTGTTGTGTGCAGAAATGAGAGCAGAGGGAAATTAATTCAGCCTCTTTAAAAAACATGTAAGTCCACATGAACACGAGCTGTCTCTGATCCATGGCGTGTGTGGGTACATGTGTCAGCTCTCTCAGTGTAAACATCCACCTGATGGGAACTCAGATGGTAAAAAAGAAGCTTGAGTTCTGTGTTGAGCTGGGCAATATATCAAGTGTCAAGATATATTGAGTTTATCGCAAATTATATTATCACCTTTACCAATATATATTTTATAGCTTATTTTGAATTAAAACACTGGTTTTAGGAGTCGCTGCTTTTGCTACTTCTCAGAACAGCATGAAAAAGCACAGTTAGATGGATTTCTGAGTGCGTCCTAATCCAGACCTTCCCCAAAAACAAGCCATACCATAGAACTCACTCACACGTGCTGTCCCTAAAGGCGGGCATACACTGTGTGATTATTTTAATCGTTGTACTTAGCTCCAGCTTAAATTGTGCGACTCAATTGCAGAGTCCGAATGTGCGCAACTCCCGATTCATGTTCTCACGCTAGTGATCGACTGATACATCGGCCGGCTGATATTATCGGTCAATCTTTGCGTTTTTTACGTGTATTGGCATCGGTCGATTTACAGAGAGCAGAAATATTTTGTACTTGTTCTTGTTTTACATAACCTGTTTTTAATATTTGTTGAATATTTTTTAATTGTTGTCATTCTACCTCATTTTTGTTCATTTCAATAAATGTTCCTTTTTTCAAATTAGACTCGTACCATTTGTTATCATCATTGTGTCATTTTTTAGATGTAAATTAAAGGAGCAAAAGTAGAATCGGCTTCAAATATTGTCTCAAGAAAATCGGCAGTCCGACAGACGTGGGCAGTAGGTGTGTCAATGCTACAGCGGTCCTACGGTGTTTGTGAGTCCTCAGTGTGAGAGGTTGAGGTAAGCCGGTCCGTGGCACTGCTTTAACAGTGCGATACACTCACGAGGAGCGACTGGATTTCAAACAAGTTTGCCTTTCTTGCGACCGTATGATTGCTGATTTGGAGTTGGTCGTGGGGTGTGAATCACTTTTCGTGACCCTGTTTATACTACACGATACACGACACCTGATCCCAAAAATAGATGCACGAGTGAAAAATCGTCTCAAAATGGGCCAAAAATCGCAGCGTATGCCCGACTTTAGAGGAAAAATAGCCCAAAGTGGTATATATTGTGTGGCTTTTTTCATCAGCAAATCTAACCCAGAATTGTTTTTCTGGTCTGATTTAATTTGAAGTAAAAACATTGAGATTTATATCGTATATCGTCATTTTGAGAAAAAAATATTGAGATATGAGTTTTGGTCCATATCCATCCCTAGTTCTGTGGTGCATTATATTTTCATACCACAAACAATGGAATGAGGTGCCTGCTTGTCTCATCGTGCCCTCTCATTTTTCCTGCCCACAGAAGCCAAAGGCAATGGAAACAATTACAGCAGAAATGCACTTCGGATACACTTTCCAACATGTTGTTTTTTTTTTTTTTTTTTCTGTTCATATTCTGCTTTTTTGATCATCTGCTTGTTCTTTAGCTCAGTCAGTCGTTCCTCATGCTCTGTGCCACTGCCAGCCATGACAGTGCTAGGACTGAGCTGGAGGCTCATTGTAAACACCAGCCGTGAATCCCTACATGGTGCTTTGGCAGTAGATGGACATGTTCAATCAATATAATCCACTTAACCGGGGGTGGGCTGAGATTACTCCAAGGTTAAACAAACCTGCGTCTTATGAATAAATTGGCTGTGTTAGTTTTATTAGTGGAGCCATTAAAGCCTTTTATTGTGAGGAAGAGATGTGTTACTGTTACTGTTACTGTTACTGTTTGTCTGCGTGTTGTTATGATGACATCCTGTGGATCCTCTGAAGGGGAAGCAGGTGGAACACTTCAGGATCTCTTACAAATGTAAGGAAGGAGGTTGTATAACGAATCCCAAACACAATAGGGTCATGGTATGTTGACGTAAATGACAGCAAAGTCTTAAAAGGACTCCCATCTCTGGCTGTTTGACTGGGAAAACGTGGGTTCCATATGCCAAGGTTTCCACTTCCCAGTGACGCACGCATGGAGCTGTGAGATGGACCGTTAAAGGCTCCCAGAGGAGCTTTCACTAATGCACACAATCAGGCCTTTCACGTTTACTTTGAACATCAATGATTTGAGTGTGTGTCAGAGAGATGATGTTCCTGTTATGTCTCTAATCCCTCCTGGGAAATAACGCAGTAAACTTTTTTTTTTTAAACGCACAGAGCGCAGAAGACTTTCAGCTTTTACGCAGTTTGAGATTAAACGAGTGATGGAATCTAAAGAATGTGTTGAAAACATTTCAAACAAAAACTCTTAAACAGCTCTGTCAGGTCACAGGGTAAAAAAAAAAATAGTCTCACCTAAAGCTGCGAGTCCCGACAGGACGGTGAGGACGTGGACGCCTTTTACGCACATCTGATGGACGTCGCGCTCCTTCTCACCCAACAGGACAGAAACACAGTCCGCTTCTGATCCAGTAACGATCTACACACAGACAATAAACCTGCTCCAGGATCTCCAGATCCTCTTAAAGTCTTTCCAGACGCGTTCCGACTCGTCTCTGAACTCTCCCTGGGTTTCCTGCGCCCTCCCTCCCTCCCTCCCTCCCTCCCTCTCCCTCCCTCCTCCACCGTTTCTTTTCGGGCGGAGTAACCGAGTCCTGTCAGCCTGCCTCAGTCTCAGACTCTCTCCAACATGTCCAACCCCAGACCTGCTGGATTCTTTCTGTGATCAGACCTGTTCTACAGCTCCATGGCTGCCTGGAATCGTTGCGCAAGCAAACGATAAAGCCTGACATCACAACACGTCACAAAGTGCTTATGATCCGATGTCATTCATTTTATTTATCAGATCAATGACAGCTCAATGCGCTATGGCTGACCTCTTTATTAGGCACATGCAGCACATTCATTAGTTTTCCTTCACATCATGTATATAGACTATTTTCAGACTTTCATTTCTCGTATTCAGAGTAAATCGTATATAAATTTATATATTAGGGTGTAACGATTCGATTCCAATCACGATTCATTGTTGCCAATTCGATTCAAGGACGATATTGGTTAATCTAGAACGATTCGATCCGAAACGATTCAGTGACTTGAAATCAAGTAAGTAAGTTATCTTTATTTATAGAGCGTTTTTCACAGGTAAAAACCACATAGTGCTTTACACAAATTCCAGTATAATCGCGTTTATAGAGAACATGCAGGGAGAACAGTAACAAATAACATGGGAAACAAGAACGGGAGAACTGTGGGTCACCAAGGGCATTAGAGGCACCCCGTATTTAGATTAAATCAATTCAGTTACTCTTTAGCCAAACTAATAATTTTACCAGTGCAAGTGAAATAAATTTGTACTGGACAGTGCAGGTGAAGTTTCATAGATTCCTGATGTTTCTTGTAAAGAAATTGCATATACAGTACATTTAATATGTATATATACAAACAAACATTTCATGGAAAATGTATTCACATTTTATTTGAATAAAATCCAACCAACACTTAAAGGTATTGTGGACGATGTTTAAAAAAGAAACGCCCTCGCCACATTTTGAAAAAAACACGCTTGCACAACACGCCTACGTGTGCGGGAGAGCGTGCACGAGCCCCGTTTTCCTCCTGTTTTACAAGTTGGTGTGGACATCGGTCACAAGCTTACCTTACATAAGAACATTTGCACTTTTCCCACTATGTCAGACTCGCCACCAGTAAGTGAAAATCCATTTTCAAAGGACCCGGTGCGCACCGGGCACAAGCACGAGCACGTACGACGGCCTGTCGTAAACATGATTGACAATTAGGAGGACCAATAGTCTGGATGATCCACCCAGAAGCTAAACATCATCTACAATAACTTTAAGTTTAAATCAACAGGATTTGAAGCTTTTCTGCTTGTTGGGTTTGTGCTTTGACCCTTTTGCTTATGCTTAGACTTAGACACACATGATTGTCATATCATTGTATTGTCTGCACTTAGGTTGCAATCTCAAAAGTGTCCCGAATGCTTCCTCACAGAGCAGACATCAGAATTTCCAGGTTCAACACACACACACGCACACACATAGACACACAGTTTAACAGCACACAGATGGCACACAAGGAATGGTTGGAATCCTCGTGTTATTGTTAAATAGACCAATTGCATGAAGTCCAACCCATTGTTCGGGGCATGGCCGCCCAAGAAGAAAACTGGAATGGTAAACAATGTCTCAGCAACCCTGTCCGGCGTCGTCATTGCATTTGACTGTCTTACACAAATAAATAAGGAAGTGTCTATTGGTACGGTTACCAAAGTACAAATACGTAGCATTAGGGTTTGTTATAACCCAATATCGCAACAATTTTTAGGGTATGGGTTAGGTTCAGGGTATGGTTTAGTCTTAGTCACGTGACCTAAACTGGCCAATGAGGGGCGCTGCGTACGGATAGAATTTCGGTATGTTGATACGGCAACCGTACAGGTAGCCACTGCCAATAAATAACCTATCACAGAGTTTGTATTTTAGTAGCCAAGCATAGAGCAAAGACCTATGAGCTTAGGTCGCCGGGGAGCAATCCTAACGTGCTCATTTTCAATACTCAGTATGTTTTCAATAAAAAATACATATTAGGTTTGCCTGACTCTTCTGCTTTATCTAATACATAACAAATAATACAAACGTAATATAAAAAACTAAGTGCAAGCGAGATCTGTTGAGGTTAAATGAGCAGTGGTTAAACCTGGTACTTAGGGTTAGGGTTAGATTTCTGCAGAGCTAATGCTAACGAGCTAGCGCTAGATGTGCTGCTGCTGCAGTGAACGCCGCATGAAGGGCCTGGTGGTCGACGGTTGACACAGTGAGCGACTCAAGCCAAAGTGTTTCCACACTCTGGACCATAAAGATGGATTATTGATCAATTTCTCCTTCGCCAGCTTCTCCGATTTGTTTGTCGACCGTAATATTAAAATAGCTTTTAAAATACATCCATATAAAGTCTGCCGTGCTTAAATCCAATGCGTTATTTCCTTGTATCGATACAATCTATTGATTACCTTTTAAAACGATTTTAGATTGATCATTAAAGACATCTGGAATGACAATTTGCTGAACACAGAGCGATGTAGTTGGATGAGAGGAACCCAAATTGATTCATTAATCTAATGGATGAATCGTTACAAGCTTTTTATATATATATGTATATATTAGCCCCGCCCCTTTTATTTACTTTTGGGATGTCCATCATTCACCATAGTGCCTGCTCTGAGCATGTCGGACCTTGCTTGCATAGTAACGGTTGGTCGCACGTATGATTGGACAATGACAGTTTGTGGGCGTGGTTTTGCGAAAGGTCAATTATTGTTGATTGCAAATTTTAAAATAGAGTTTAACACACACATACATGTATCCTTGAGAACCACAGCTTAGATGTGATTCGGTTTGCATTGTGTCTGATCAGTCCTGGTTTTTAAAAGCCTTTCGTCGCAGCCTTAACAGGACATTTATTTATTCTCAATTCCTAATTTGTATTTCATCAAGTTGTAATGTATATGTACAGTATGTACCTATTGTAAAATCAGGAGCTGTGTGGCTGGGTGGAGTTTTCCAAAAAGGAGGTGATGTTGGCTGCATTTTGTTGGATTTCTGACTGTTTACAGGTGGAATTATCTTCTCTTAGTGAATTTGTGCAAAATCAATAGTAATAAACTGAAGCTTATATATATATATATATATATATATATATATATATACATGTATTTTTTTAGGATCAATATTTTCAGCAGAGCAGATTAAATAATCACTTAAAAATGTATACCTGAGACACTGTAACTGAGCAGAAGGAAACTGCACTGAAGCTAAAACATCTATCGACATAAATTATTGTTTTCCATACTGTATAATATCACTCTATTCTTTTTTTTTTCTCAGGCTGGTATTATGTTGTGGCTTTGCTATTATTTTTCAGTATTCATTCTGCCTTTTATTGTCGAGTCCTAAAAAAATGTCCTTTGTTGTGTTTGTGAAATAGACGCCATAAATATGATCCAGTAACTATAAAGGTCATTAGAGTAAAATAAAGTCATTGTCCTGGTTAACAAACCAGTTTGATGTTATCCAGCTATAAAAGAGTATATGTTATGGACTGGTCAGCATCAAATACTCGGGTGGGATGTGGAAAAGAAGTCCAGTTGCTCTGAAGAGGTCCAAACACTGCAAAATAAATTGAACAATAACTATATTGAATTTTGACCCTGCCACAAATTTTGCAGAAAATCCCAGACCAAGCAAGTGGGTTCAGTAGATGTCATTATTATATTGACTATGATCCCAAAACAGTCAGAGAACGGCTGCCAATATGGTTTGTAAACCTAGATTATTGAGTATTCTAATCCCATCATAAAAAAAATTATTCAACAAGGTCATTTTAGTCACACATTTTGATGCTGCCTTCAACACATAACCTTCACCATGAACACACACCTGATGACAAAAAGTTTAAATGGTAGTAATGAAATGGGGTGGCTGTAATTTCTCACTTAAAGATCAAAACTATCTCCTACATTTTGACTTTTATACATGTTTTATTATCTTAATAAACATGAAAAACACCCTTAACATCTCTTATGACGCTTCCAAATTTGTCTTTTCAATTTGTCTTTATTTTTTAAATCCGATATTATATTAAAGAAGAAGACAAAAAGAAGAATATAACAATTTGATTAAAAAGGGAAAAAGAAATACAAACCAAACATATTCCACCCCAACATTTAATCATATAGATTTAACAAAAAGAGGAGGATACGTTCTTTATCTACACTGTAAGATAAAAGCTGTTTAACACGGAGGTAAACTTTTATAATGTATAATAACTGCACCTGGCACATCCTTTAAATGTTAGAATACACCTGTACAGCGGTTTAATCATGTTGGATAGAAAGTAAAAGTGCTGCCTTGGTTGTGCAACATTCAGAAAACATTCTGTGAAGTTTTGTCCTTGAAAGCAACATTTTAAACTGTATGCTGTGCTTTACTGGTTTTAGAACTTCCTCAGAAACGAGTTAGAATCGTAGATTTTTATCTTAACCATCTGAATAAAATCATGTTTGCCTGTGTAATTACTTAATACTTAAGGAATAAGGCAGTTCTGTTGGTGGTGGCGATAAAACAGAGTGTTTAAAAGTTTATGTGCGTGTGTGAGTTGGTCTATAGGGCAGGGGTCTGCAACCTTTACTCTACACAAGGAACCATTTGACCTCATCTCACCTGGATTAAAGTCCTCCTGGAGCCAAAAAAATACCTTCTCAATGAAGACAATACAGTTAAAATTATATAGAATAATGTTTGATTTAAATTGATTTGATTTATATTGGTCATGTAAAAGGCAACCTTAAAACAGTTTAAAATAAAATAAAATAAATTAAAAATTCTTGCGCATCTCAGTTTACATGAACACAATGTTATATAAAGAAGACATTTTTAGTTAATGTATTTGAAAGGCTACAAAATGTATGTGTAAAAGTATAAAGCATATTTAACCGTCACATTGGCGGTTAAATGAATCTGTTCCCACACAATAAAAGACTCTGTTTTCTTCCAGAATAATGTTTTTGTTGGTTTAGTTTATCTTACCAGAGATTTAAAACTTAAGGTTCGTCACATGTGCAGGAAAGTTAATGGTCTGTAGATGTTGCAGAAGGTGCTGAGTCATTGCACAACGTGATTTATTTTAGGTTAAGAAGTTGTTATATCATGATTTTATTTGTCATTAATCATTAATAACCTCTGTAAAAAAAGTAACTGTATTTCAATAGTTTTTTTTTTTTTTTTTTTTTTTTTTTAAGATATAGGGAGCCATTGCAAAAGAGTCAATGAGCCACATGAGGCTCCAGAGCCGCAGGTTGCAGACCCCTGGTCTAGGGGAACCAGACATGTGACCACTGACCACTATCTTTATGTTTTTGTCTCAAGTTTAATTGTGTGGATGATCTGTGTGATGATGTTTTGTATTTAATGTTGTACATTGGTCTTTGTATTTTCTTGATCTGCCAGGGACTACAGATGGAAAGTAGCCATTGGCTAATTCTGGCATATTTACATTTTATGTTTAATAATATGCATTGTTCATTTAAATAAATAAATAAATAAATATAGTGCAAAAATGATTAATCATAAATACTAATATTTAAATGGATAAGGATTGGTCATTGGTATTTGGAAAGTAGTTGATGTTGGCTGAAATATGATGTCTGTGTTTGGTGAATCCCCTCAGCTTTTTTTAAATTTTATTATTATTTACTGCTCTGAGCTGCCTTTATGCTGGGTATGACCACATGGGGGCAGAAATGCACTTTTGTCAACAATATCTGAGTAACTCCACATCAGCACAAGCAAAAAACAACAAGAAAAATGAACTCTGAACATAATAATCTGCTCAAATGTTTCACTTGTTCTGTAAATCTGATTGCGATGGGAAAACTGACCAATAGTACATTTATAAATGACTGTACTTCTCTGTTCTGTGGGAGGGTCCAACTTTAAAATGATCATTGTGCTAAAGATTTGGCTAGTGATTCCCTACCAGGGGTACGTGTACCTCTATGGGTACAAGAACACATTGCAGAGGCACCGTCCAAAATCATTCACATTTTTAGTCATTCATGAGTCTTTTTTTTTATTTTTTTTTACATAAAGTATTTGTGTATATGATAACTTTTCAACCTTTCTAAAAATATATCTTTTGTACACAACTCTTTAATGACACATGAAAAGGCAGATGTCAACATCTAAAATGTCCTAACACCATAGATACATCAGTAAATGGCTTATATTTCTCATTTATATTTTGTTCAGAACTCAGACCAGCTTACTGATACATCATCCATCCATTTTCTAACCCGTCTGCTCCTTCTTTCAGGGTTGCGGGGGTCTGCTGGTGCCTATCTTAAGCTCTCATTGGGCGTTAAGCAGAGGTACATGACCCTGGACAGGGCGCCAGTCCATCACTGGGCAGTACACACTCACAACAGACTCTAGTCAACCAAACAGCCATGTTTTGGAACGGTGGGAGGAAGCCAGAGTACCTGGAGAAAACTCACGCAACCAAGGGGAGAACATGCAAACTCCACACAGACACGACCAAAGTGTCCACCCCATCGCTTGAACCCAGGACGTGCTAACCACTACGCCACTGTGCACAGCTGATACAAACGACCGTGTTCTCAAGGTTTGATTAATAGGTTCACGAGGTAAACAAGAGAGAGAAAAACAACCCACAGCTTTAAACCTAGTTATCAAACAGTAATAAATGTCATAAAGCACAATAAGAGAATGGAGTACATGTTTTGCTGTGTGCGGTGCTATTATACAGAAAAGCTGATTTGATTTCGATGCACAATCATAAATGTAATAAAGTAGAGGACGGTGTAGAGCTATATCCATAATGTGAAAAATGCACACAAATACGGGCGTGTGCTGACGACATACTGTTATTTGGTTTGGTTCTGATTTACAATTCCATTAGAAAACGTGTGCAGTTAATAAAACAAATGAAAAGAAGAATGAAGAAGAGGAGCTGGCAACAACAACAAAGTTCTGCAGCGTTGTTTTTTTAGTTGTTGACTTTCCAAAGACATAAACGCTGATCTGCTCGTTGTGGAACAAATGTCCCTGATATGAAACTGTCTTAATTCATACCAACAGATTAGATCAAGAAGAGGATCACACCATTGACATATAATCAATCACTCTAACTGAGTCTATGCTAAAGTCAACTGAAATGAAAACGTAATTAAAGTAATGGCCACATCTGCTGTGTTGGCTAAAGTTAGTGTCACGCATTAAATCTCCTTCTACATGACAGTTTCAAATACATCAACCTCATCAGTTTCAAGATACAAACACAAACCAGTGCTTGTTAAACACCCCAGTCAAAACAAACCATTATGTCCTGATCACTGGTGAACAGGTTGGATAGGTATAAGGTTTCACAGTGTTTGTTTTAGGGGAAATTTCATATTTAAACAACCAGAAAGCAAATATTAGCATTTCAACACACTTTTGGTTCAATCCGTATTCATTTTGAGGTTTAACTGTAAAAACATAGAGGGAAAAAAGAACCACACACACACACACTTCCTGTGGGCTGTGCCACGTTTGTGTGAGAAAGCGTCAGTCAGTGAAAGAAGCATCAGATCAGCCTCTGAGAATCTTCTTAGAACAGTGGAACAGCCATTTTAACGCTGCTGGTGTAATTTAAGAGGAAACCGAGCAAAGAGTTAAAAGCAGGATAGAATATGTATAGATTCACTGTTCAGCCTGTATTTATCGTCCTCATCCTGTTTCCAGCTGCCGTCAAAACTGCTCAAGGTAAATATCTTCTTTTTTTATCCTGTTTAACAAGTACATTTGTGTTAGACCAGTGGTTCCCAACCAGAGGTACGTGTACCCCTAGGGGTACTTGAACACATTGATGAATCTATTTCCAACATGCTGAGTCATTTTTAAGCACATTTCAGACACTGTACATGCTCATCCAACATCTTTTCCACCCGTTGACAATAAACGGCATTAATGGAATAAACAATATTGTGGCCTTAATATCCTGCTAAATTGTTACTTACATGTTATGCACATTACTAAAAATTGAGGTAAATATATTCTCTGATATACAATTACTGAAATGCACAAAATTGATATTTAGTGTGCGTTAAACGTACAGGTTGACAATTTCAAGCTGTAGGAGATTTTAGAAGCCAACATGTTAACAACATGTAAATAAAACAAGAAAGGTTACTAAATTGGAGTGACAAAGGGGTTCTCCTAATCTGAAGAGAGGCCTCGGGGGGGAGAAAAGGTTGAGAAACACTGTGTTAGACTAAACTGGTTTAAATAACTCCTGCTGGATGACATCACGCTTCACATTTTAAAAACTGAATGAACTCTATAAAACACATGGTTACTTATCCATAGATAATATACAGGTATGTACATTTAATAGGTAACCATGTGATATCATCTTGATCATTGATTAATTAAAGCAAAGTCCCATAATGTATTCAAATGTGTCTTTACAGGAAATGTTGAATTCTGGAGAGAAGACGTCACTCTGACATGTCCTAATGAGGGACAATGGTTTTTAAACGATGTCAAGGTGGACAATGATGACAAAGACAAGTTGACGTTCAAGTATACGGGCAGAGTCCATTACCGCTGTGAATTCGCTGATTCCGAAAAATATAATTTCTACGTTGAAGGAAAAAGTAAGTAATAGCGTCTCGTTTCCTCTGTGTTGGTTGATGTTTGACAAACGGAAGTCTTTTGTCCTCCAGCCTGTGAGAATTGCTTTGAACTGGATACACATTTACTTTTGGCGATCCTTGTTGTGAACCTGACCATGACAATTGGTGTGATGATCATTGTTTACAAGTGCACAAAGAAGAAGATGTCAGCCGTATCTACGAAAGGTAGGATTACACACAAAAAGTGATGAAAACATTTCTCAGAGAGCAGTTTGTCAATGACCAGACCAGTTAGATTAAAGAACTAAAGGTCGTGGGATGTTGAGGAACTTAAGTGACAGTTTGATGGAAGGTAATCTGTTTTTTTTTTTGTTTTTTGAGAAAATAATAAAAAAGAAACAAGACTTTCGAAGGTTTAGCATGATTTAACATGAAACTCAGTCATCTGAGGGAAATAGGTAAACAATAAAACTGAAGCATCACCAAAACACTGAATCAAAATTCAATAAAAGAAAACAAACTGTGGGGAAACCAGTGTTTTTCTGTGACATTTCCTGTACCTTGTGTTTAGAAAGATGGTGATACTGCTATTATAATTATTTTCTTTTTGTCTTTTCTTTACAGCACCAGCACGGTCAGGAGCCCCACCCACGCCATCTCGTGATTATGAGGTAAATGGGCTTTTTCAGTAACTCATTTTATGGAAAAACAACTCAAAATATGTTTATTACAGAGACTCAGATCTCAGGTACAGAGCAAGAAGGTTTTTGTTTGATTTTCAGAATAATTTGATGTATTAGAATTATTAATATTATATGGAGTGGATAGTTGATGTGGACAAGTGTCATAATCATACCTGTCGAGTTTTGGATTTGAAAATAAGGGAAATTTTCTGGCGCCCACACTACGAGCCGTCCCACCCGCCCAACCAAGCTCCAGTATTCCTTATATTTTAAGATAGGTGTACAAGAAATCTGAAATACCCACTTATCAACCACTTACTAAATACAATTATGTGATTAGAATCTGGTAGATCGACCTTTATTAACATTGAAATGCTGTGAACATTCCTACTAGAGCTGGTGATATGGACCAAAACTCATATCTCAATATATTTTCTCAAAATGGTGATAAATGATATAAATCTTGATAATTTTATTAAATAAAGTCTGACCAGAAAAACAATTATGGGTTAAATTTGCTGGTGCAAAATATTACACAAGGACATTTATTAACAAACAGCTGATCAATATGTGCACTCATTAATCATCTAACTGAGCTTTACATGTTGTTCTGAGAAGTAAAAACAGCCACTGCTAAAACTAGTATTTTGATACATAATAAGCTATAATATATACATATATATTTATTTATAGATATAAGAAATATTATAGTTTTCTATATCGCCAAAATAGAAAACTCGATACATCAATGAATCTCGATATATCGCCCAGCCCTAATTGCTAAATGATAAAACAGCCTAAATTAAAACATAAATGGATATATTTAATATACTTACAGTTTATATACAAGTCAACACGTTGCATATTTACTGTTAATTTCACATTGCTTGTCTTTAAATTAGACATTAACATTTTATTTTCATTATATATTTTCTTATAATTTCTCATGCTCACTCATGTGGTTCTCTGGTATTCACTAATGACTTATTAGACACATTTATTACAGATTTTACATCCTTTAACACTTTTTGAAAGCAGTGTATATTTGTGACGTTTACTAATATTTCATGGTGACTTACGTGGTTCCTTCCACTGAGGTAGACGCTAAAATCTCAGTCAATAATCTAACAGAACATGTAACTGTGTCCCATCCTGATGGTCTTTATGAAGATAAACTCTTTTTACAACGTATTTACACCAGTTCTTTGTTTTTTTCGGGTTTGTTGCCGCCGTCGGCACTAATCTCGCGATAACTGCCACTCAGGCAATTTCAGGTGGCAGTTCTCACGAAGTTAGTGACAGCGTTCAGTTTAGTAAGGTTTCTTTTAATTATTGTTACATTAAAATACGGGAAAATACTAATACGAAGATGGCGGGAAAGAGGGGTAAAATACAGGAGTTTCCCAAAACGGGATTCTTGACAGGTATGCACAATATAGCTAATAATGTTATTGAAATGTAGTATTAGCAACATTTAAAAAAAAGAGAGAGAAAGAAAGAAAAAGAGAGAGAAAACCAATAAAAAATCCATACCATCGAAACATCTGAAAAGAAGCTTAAAAAGACCTTTGTTTGGTAGGTATGAAGCCTATCTATCTATCTATCTATCTATCTATCTATCTATCTATCTATCTATCTATCTATCTATCTATCTATCTATCTATCTATCTATCTATCTATCTATTTATCTATCTATCTATCTATCTATCTATCTATTTATCTATCTATCTATCTATCTATCTATCTATCTATCTATCTATCTATCTAAACAAATTTCCTTAGAGGTATTAGGTTTTAGAACGTCCAAATATCAATGCAATCAAACAGAATTCAGATCAGAAGTCTCCTTTCATAAATTTTAGTAACGTACCATTCACAATCAACTTTCGATTACAAACGCTCCAAATCAACTCAGTTACGTGTTCGCTAATTTGCCAATGAGCCGAGAAGTGTTTTACTTCATGATCGATGGTGTTTAAATTATTGAGAAAGCCACATTAGACCCTTTGAAAGGCCGGATTTGGCCGTTTGAACTTAAAGGGGCAGTAATATGAAAAGTTCACTTTAGAATGGTTTTCCTACAGTGATATACATCCATTTAGTCTCATTCAGAGGACCTAAGATGAAAAAGTTCTGTTTCCTCCATCCTTGTTATTCCACATTTTGTTAAAAGTCCAAATCGGCGAGTTGGATTTTCCCCCCAATATTACATCATAAGGTGGAAACTCCTCCCCCTGACAATCCTGGCTCCTCCTACCCTATAAGAATGTGAAAATTTTAACTCCTCCCTCTCAAACTACCTCACAGCAAAAACAACCACTGCAGTTTAATACAGAATATACATTATACTATATTGTCATATATGTAAAGCTATATACTGTATATATGAAATGTGTTCTCTGCATTTAATTGGATGACAAGAAAGTGACTTAGCATCAAACCGTTGACTCAGATGACAGACTCTGCTGCTGGTGTGATAAACAGACACCCTGAAGCAGTGTTTGTCAGACTCACGATCACAATAGCTGCTTAAATAGCCATGAGTTTTACTGTAATGTGCAGTGTTTTGGCTCAAAACAATAAAGAGAGTGTGTGGAGAGCAAAACAAAATGGCAATGGTCTGCATCTACAGACACGCCAACTCATGCATATGCCTGTTTTTAGAAGCGTCATGAAAGTGACTTTTCAGAGGCTAAAACTCTGGAAAAATCGGTGAGTTTGGGAGAATAAACCTCAAATACTATGTTGTTGGGGTTCTTAGAACAAATGGAGATGGGTGAAAAATAGTTTAATACTGAACCTTTAAACGCTAGATGTACAGTATGCTTCAGTCTTTTTGAAATGTCTCTCGTCTATCCTGGCTTCCCTTTAAACGATGTGAAACCATTAGAAGACGGTTCTAGACAGAACAGACCAATGGTATGGATGGATTTGAGAGATTCAGTTTTGAGCAGGATCTGTTTTGCAGATGCTGACATTATCGAACTAATTAATTTTTGATTCATATATGAAAGTGTCTATTTGTACGGTTGTCGTACGGACAACCACCAGTGCCATTAGTACTGATACTCAAGTACAAGTACGTAGCGTCTTAGGGTTAAGTTAAGGTTTAGGCTTAGGGTTAGGTCATAATCCAATATCGCAACAATTTTTAGGGTTAGGTTTATTGGTTATGGGTCTCAATGAAACCCCCTGAATAGTCCAGTCAGTTTGGAATAGGGAATCAAAGGCAGGGCACAGGCCAACGCATGTCACTCGGGTTTCACCATGCCGTGCACATTCATCAAAAGAGTTTGTGAAAGTGTATCAGTACGGAGTGTGTGTAGTATATCCTGAGCTGATTAGTGGGTAGACTAATTACAGTCGGCCACCACTGTCTGATTGCCTGGAGAAAGACTGTGTGGAGGTAAAATGGTAAGGCGTATGGGGTGTGAGTGTGTAGTTTGAAGTAATCAGTAAAGTGGGGTGACAGCAGTGTAGAGTATAAAACAGGGGTCAGGGGTGGAATGCCACCCTGTCACCCCTAGCTGGGTAGCTCCTGTTGACCACCATATAGGTGTGAGTAAGTGGGGGCACATCTGTGCCTGTCTGGGCTCTCACCGGCACCCATCGCCCAACCTATTCCCTACTTGTGGGAGGGAGAGGTGGGGAGTGGATAGTGTTGAGTGCAATGAAGGTGTAGATGCTCCTATGATTAAGTAATAAATATATCTTGAGGGTTAGTTTTGAGGTAAAGCTAAAGTTAAGGTTTAAGGTTAGGCTAAGGTTAAGGTTAAGATAAGGTTAGGGTTAGGGTTAGGATCAGGTTAAGTTTAAAGTTAAGATTAGGGAAAGGTAAAGTTTAGGGTTAGGAAAAAGGTTAAGGTTAAGATTAGAGTTAGGATAAGGTTAAGGTTAGGATAAGGCTAAAATTAAGGTTAGGATAAGGTTAAGGTTAGGATAAGGCTAAGGTTAAGGGTAGGATAAGGCTAAAGTTAGGGGTTAGGGGTTAGGGTCATGTGACTACATGACCTAAACTGGCCAATGACTGACCTATCACGTGACCTAAACTGGCCAATGAGGGGCGCTGCATACAAAAAGAATGTCGGTATATCGATACGGCTACCGTACGAATAGCCACTGTCTTCATATATTCTCGGTTGACTCAAATATTTGTGGGTGATAAACGAATCCATGAAACAAAGTTTAACCCCTTATCAGGAAAGTTGACAGTTTTAAATGATTCTCTATTTATCCAAGGCCAATACTTAACCCTAGCCCAAACCCTAACCTGTTTGTTGTATGTCACAATTTTGGATTCTACAGGAATTTTGGAGACATCCTGAGTTTATAAAATTCTGGAACCCATCTGTGTGCTTAAATAATTTGCTGCTGTATAGTGTTTTAAATTTGGTTTTGTTTTATTTTTTCAGGAACTGATGCCTCACACTCGTGCCAAAGACACATACTCTGTGGTGAACAGGACCGGATAAAAACCACGCGGTCTAAAGACATCAGATTTCTGACAAAAATAAAAGAGAACATGAGGAAACGACGCTCCGGATCCTCCGCAGCGCAGACACTGGAGGTTTTTCTGGTGATTTGGAAGGAACTCCAAACCTAAAAACACGAATATTCTCATTTATAACTGATGGAATCAGTTCTGATTCGATTTTTCTGCTGGTAATGGAGAATATTCAATCTGTGGCACTGATAGTGTTCTTCTTGGTGGCTACTTTCTTCCAAAGCACTGGCCTTGAATGAAAACTGTGGACAGAATTTTAGTGGTTTATTTAATGTAAAGCACACATGTCTAACATGAGGCCAGGGGGCTAAAAATCCGCTCTTTAGAGCATCCAACGTGGCCCACAGCAGAAAGTAAGCATTGTGTCAATTACAAAACATGTTATAGATGTCTTAGCTCCTTCAAATTCACAAATTATATGAAATTTCACAATTTTCCCCATGTCTATATCACATGACTGGAGTCATTTTTTATGACAAATTGTTGCGAGGCCTCTTAATTTTTCGAAATTCCTGCAATTTTCCCCAAAAAATTCCACAAAGTTCTTTCGAAATTACACAAAATCAAAGAATTTTGAAGTCACTAAAATCTGCCACTTATTGCTTGGATATTGTCAGTGCCTTACATACTATATATTAGTTTGGCATTAGTTTTAGTTTACTATATTAATTATACGTGAAAGTGCAAACTCGGGCTCAATGATTTTGGCATTGCTCTTTTTTTTCCCGCCCAGCCCACTTGAGATGAAACCATTTCATTTTTAGACCCTGAGCAAAAACGAGTTTGAGACCCCGATTTAAAGTAACAGAACTATTATTACTGCATTGAGCGATCAGTCCTATTTCCAATGTGTTCTCAATAAGTGAGTGCTTATCTCCTATGATGGTGTTTTATCTGTATTTTTGATGTAAATTAAGATGTAGTACATTTGTAAAGGTGTTGTTTTTGTTTTTTGTTTGTTTTCACCATAAAACCCGTATCAATGTAATAGTAAAGACAGAAAATTAAAGAGAAAATATTCTCTGACTTACAAACATTGAAGTTAGAAACAACGTTTACATGCACAAACGATTTTATAGTCTTTCAAAGCTCATTAAAAAGCACAGGAAACCCTCATAGTGTCCCATACAGTGCTGTACCAACAGTAATAATGCATAAGAAACCTGTTCATGTGTAAAATAAATGCCAGCTGTTATGATTTGTGTGCAGTTAATGAATGTTAATGTTGATTAACGACTGATAAAACAGTCCCATTCATTTGTTTAGTTTATTATCAGTATGTTGATTTTGTTGTTTTTTAAATCTTTGCTACCATGAAGCATTTTTTTTTTTTGTAATCATATTATCATTATTTTTTTTATTTTTTTTTTTGTTTTGCAAATATCTTCTTTAATGCAATCGAGAGAAAATAGGCAGTCATCAATATGTTTTCCATATCATGTTAGATACACAAATGCTTTTTATTATCTTTAATTTAATGCAAGTTTTGACATAAAACATTGTGATAGTTAATTTATTATTGACCTTGTAAAGTTATTAGCATTATGAAAATAAATGAAAAACAATAAATATGTTGCATTGCTTTGCTAAAAAAAAAAGTGCATTCTTTCAAATGATAAAATGTTTTCTCCTAAGAAGCAGATATTGAATAATTATTGATTTCTCGTTCCTTCATGAAGATTTTTTTTTTTTGATAATCACCTACTGGGTGGATCTTCCTGTTGAGTTGTCATTACATGTTACCAATGAAACCAACTCTAACAACCACAGTTTTCATCTCATTCTCAGAGTTTGGTTAGAAGCGATACTGAGGCGCCTGAACAGACAGTGTCAGATTGGAAGCCACAGCTCATATCCGCACAGCTCAGTCACCCCCAAGCACTCGCATGTCTTTGTTGTTTGTCTAGATGTATGAGGTACAGATGTCTTTGGAAACATCAGTTTTATTTTAAACACCTTGTCTGTAAATAAACACTGCTTATATAGAACGTTAGAGCCTACATTCCCAAAGTGGGGTACGGGCAGGGGCGTAGCACCACATTTTGGGCCCTGGGTACAAACTATCTTGTTGGGCCCCTATACTAGTATTCTCTAGCTTTCTTTTTTTTCTTCTTTTTTTTTTCTCATTAACTCAGAAGTTCCCAACCTTTTTTGGGTCGTGACCCCATTTTATTATCACAAATGTCCAGTGACCCCAGAGACATTTTTTCTTTCTTCAATTAGTTTTTGATCACGTTTATGAAAGTGTGTTACAAATACAGAGTAGCCAGAATTAGTGACAAAATGACAAGTGATCCACCTTAGATATTTTTATATTTGATTTGAACTAGATTTATGTTTGAGAAAGTATAGGATACAGTTATTTGATATGTATTGTTTGTGATGTGTATTTGAAAAATAATAATAATTCAAAAAATTTAAAAATACAATTTTAATCCTTTTTTACCTCGATTTATTGATTTATTTTTTTAACAATTACTAGACATTATAGGCGACCCCGTTTTAATTCCAGGCGACCTTACATGGGATCCTGATCCTAAGGTTGAAAAACACTGCAATAACCTAATGACTCCATATCCATTGCTTGTATTTTATAAATCTGTCCCACAATATTTTAGTTATTTATTGTATATTGTGTTTGTGACATATTTTTGATACAATTTAGGAGCTGCTGGTAATAATTTATTGTATTTGGGGGGGGTGGGGGGGGGGGGGGGGGGGGGGATTTTTGCTATAACTAACACACACACAAAGAAAATGTGTACAAAGGTTAATAAAAGGTAAATATAGAATCATTTGAATCATGGGGACACTATGGACACCTACTTAAGACATGGTGGCAGCAAAATTTAGTCTTCAAATTTTTATTTTTTATTTTTAATAATTTAATTTCCAATTAAGATTTGACGTGCAAAAGGAATGTTCCCGCATTTAAATGTGCAAGAGTGCACGTCGTTTCTTTCAAACAAAATAATACATTGCCTAAAAAAAGACATGCGTTTTAAATCTCACCTTTGAAAAACTGAGTAAGCAGCAGATTTCCCTGATTTCACCTTCTCTCTCTCTCTCTCTCTCTCTCTCTCTCTCTCTCTCTCTCTCTCTCTCTCTCTCTCTCTCTCTCTCGCTCTCTCTCCTTTCTTTAATTTTTTAGCATTTTTGGCCTTTTTTTCCTTTCTTAAGGAAAAACATGCTGCTGTGTATCGGTCTGTCTCCTGCTCCTTGTTACTTCCACAGCAGCAGAAGCACATGTGCATCGTACCATTTGTACTGTGGTAAGGGGGTGGTAATAAGAACTGATGCAGCATGAATAATTGTTTTAGTGCAAAACTGTGAATAACAACCAGCTATTTTTCCACACAGGACATTTTCATATATGTACATAAAACTGATATCCTTTACCCCCCCAAGTCCAAGGCCCCTGAGTACAGGTACCCCCAAGTGTACACAATCTGTCATAGGGGGTACGTGATTAAAAAATCAAAGTGACTACATTGAAAACTACTAGACTAGGATATACAGTAAATAGGCCAGCAGTCAGGAGCCTCCATGCATTACCACAAATTAAAAATGCAGAGCACCCTCATGCAGCCCCTCAGACAGAGAAACCGTCTCATAAATAATGCGCAATATATTAAATTTCTCAATCTCACCCTTCACATTAAAGTTGTAGCAAGTTATTTTTTATTTTTTTACCTTGTCTGCACATGCTGTCAAAGGTCAACACTACAAGAAGTGAAATCTTTTTATGACAGAAATGCATGTTTTGTTATTTCAATTAAATAAATGAATTTATTTTAGTGCATAATTGTGACCATCACTAGCCCTCCCTATGGAAGGGTAAGAAACACTTTATTATCGGGAGGATATAAAAAGAGAGGGCAGTGTTACACTGAGGTGAGGGGGTGGTGGGGGAGGGGGAAGGGAACAGGGAGGAGAGACTCAAGGTGGTAAATAGAAAGGGTGGGGAGGAATTGATTATTTTAAAGTGAGAGTGAGATGTGAAGTTGTAGTAGAACATATTGTGCTTATTGTGTGATGTACTTAAGCCAGTCTAGTGACAAGTGTGAAGCTTAGCTATAATGGTGGTGGCTGTAGACAGATGGAGGAAGTAAGTGGTAATACCTAAAGCAAGTATTTGGGATCAAAATGTCTAAGATTAAGCCCAGTATGAGTTTTATCCCACATCCCAAGTCAGTAGACCAGTGTATGTGCAAAAACCGCCACTGCAAACCCAAGCGCTGGCCCGGGCCCGACGATGGAGCCAGGCCAGCAGAAAGAGCAGGGGCCAAGAAGTCGCAGGTCACCACCCCATGGCCGAGCAACCCCCCAGACCCCCCCAAGATCCCAAGCCGAGCGGCAGCCACCATATTCACATCCGAGAAAGCCCCAAGGAGCCGAGGACCCAGCGCACACCGCCACCGACCCCAACCCCCAACCCCAAAGCCCTCAGCCAATGTCCACCTCCCACCCGCACCCACACCTCTGCACCAACCCCCCAAGGGGAGGATCCAGAAAGCCCCCCGCCCGAGACCCTAGCAGAGGAGCCAAGGCCCACACCCAGCAGACAGCCAGAGCTGCGCCGAACAGGCAGCCAGCGGGCAACCGCCGGCGGGCCCAGAGCCAGCAGGGACCGGACCTTAGGCCGGAAGGACCCAGAATAGAAGAAGCACCGGAGGGAGCCCGCCCAGGAACGACGACTACATCCCCAGCTGCCTAGGGCACCGAGGGTACGCTACGAGTCACCCTGCCAGCCCTCAGGCACACTGACCGAGCCTCCCAGAGCGCCCCCCCAGGGCCACCTCGCTCCGCACCCGCAGGCATACAAGGGTGCGGCCCACGCCACCCACCCCGGAAGACCCCTGCCAGGACCGTCCCAGCCAGCTGGCCAAGCCTGCCGGACCCCAAGAGCATCCACCCCCGGGACCGGGAACTCCCAAGGGCGAGTTGTATTTCATAATTTCAGGGTGATTAATTGTTGTATTACTATAATATGTTCAATCAACAAATGTTTGGCAGATTCATTTAGATTGGTTTATTACTGAAAATAACAGTACCCTAATCAATTTATTAAAGCGAAAAAGTGATAATTCTGAATAAGATGTTTCCTTGTGTGCTTAGAAATTATTATTATTACGTTTTTCATTACGTATTATTCCTCAACAGGAAAGGTAAAATTCAGGGAAAAGTGACTCCACTGTATATGACATTACATTATCATGTTTTTTAAGTGTGCAGGAGTGGGGGCTACATGGCTACATGTTAAATGTCTGAAAGAGTACGCGACTGTGAAAAGTTTGGGAACCACTGTGTTAGAGGAACAGCGGGAATTCTACACTGCCATGTTTGAGTTTTTTGGGACTGGATACAGTAACAATGGTGGGAAAAAATGCTGAAAAGTTCATTCAGTGTTTAGTGGAAACACTCCCACACTCACTGCTCCGTGGTCGACATCATTCTATGTAGAACGGGTGTAGGTATAAGATGTGCTATCTCTACCTGAAACCACCCACACACCACACACACACACACACACACACACACACGCGTAGACCTACATCTTCACATCTGGCTATGTGACATGAACATCCGTGCAAAGGCACATTTGTGTTTAATATTATGTTAGGTGTGTGCGTGGGGGGTTGATCAGGGCTTGTGTTGTGTTTTGTTGTGTCTTGGCTCTGATAGAGAATGACAGTTTGTGGGTGGCTCCACTCGAGAATATCTAAGTCATCTGCGTCTGAATTGATCCTCCTTTTGTAATTTTCTCGGTATTTCTCAATCAAACCTTTGACAGATTCTCAGCTTTCTAAGTATGTGAAGGAATAAAGTATCACATGATCCACCAGACCATTGCTATTGGTCAACAGAGATGGACAACTTTAATCACAGCAAGGACCACAAAAATGTACTTCTTTGATCCGATGGTCACATTATCAACATTCATGTCAGAAAATTAGAAAAATAACCAATCTGAGCATTAATACGGGATACAACAGAAAGGTTTATGTGTATTTTTGTTTATTTTGTATATTCTTCTTATAATTTGTTTTTATGTCGTATTCCGAGGGGTTTTTTTTGTCTTTTTTCTGTTTTTGTTGTCATTTTGTATATTTTACCCTCATTTTATTTGTTGTCATTTTAGTGTTTTTTTAGTCATTCTTGTGTGTTTGTTGTAATTTTGTATATTTTACCCACATTGTGTATTTTTGTTATAATTTTAATGTTTTTTTTAGTCATTCTTGTGTGTTTGTTGTAATTTTGTCTGTTTTTGTTGTTATTTTGTATATTTTACCCACATTTTGTGTATATTTGTTATCATCGTGTACTTGTATTTTATCTACTTACACCTTGAAAGTCTTGCATGTTGGTCAATACCACAAAATCTTTCTTTCATATAATGGTTTTGATAGTTTTTTTTTTTTTTCCTGATTATTTACATGAACAGAATCTGGTTGCCATGTGTAGTTATTCCTGAGGAAATTGGCAACCAAAAGTGGTATCATTCCCTATACAGTCTGTACATTATCCTGTAAATTTTCTCTGTAGTTGTATTGTTTTCTATCTTTGTGATGTACCGACACCCACCAAAATAATAATGTCTTAAGGACTGCTAGAGGACATTCAGGTTCACAGATATCCTTGAAAGCAGGACATAACAGGAAAACAGCTGCCATCAAATTAAAAGTAAAAAATAATAATGACAATAATGAAATGGAAATAAAACCACAATCACAGACAACTGGTTAGTAAAAATGTGTATATTTTACAGATTTCCACTGAAGCATGGTCATTGTTGTATTCATATACAGTATAGTAAATATAGAGCTTTTATAAATCAAACATGAAGATAAAACAGTTTTTATATGAAGGAGTATCAGTCAGTATATGTGTTATTTCCATTAACTGGGTTTAATTAATCTACCAAATAACTAGCCCAGTAATTTCCAAACTTGTGCCAACAAGGACACAACTTATGCTATATATATATATATATATAATTTTTTTTTTTTTTTTAAATGACTCAGCAATCAACAATGGTCTACCTACTGACCAAGAGGAATAAAATCGTTCCTATATGTCTATGATTTAAAAACCCACGTAGATGGCTGGAGTCTCGGAATCTGTAAAATAGGGAATAAGTTCAGCTCTCAGGAGAGAGAATAATGCATATTCAGCAATGAGCCTTTTATCTTGCAGTCTTCAGGTCTCCGTAGAGGTCTTTTGGGCTTTTCTGTCTCAGTTGCTGAAGTAGGTGAGGAAGAAGGAGGAAAACCATGAAACAAATGTGCTAATCTAATCCCAAACTGTAAATACCAGATTAAAGGTTAATATCAGATTACCTGGTAATGGTCATTAGCATCTCCTCTGGCTGTATGAGACATAGGAGGATACCCATCTGACCCTGTCAGTAAATGCAAAGCTTTGATTAACACCAAAGTAATCACATTTGAACAAAACTTGACAAAGTGTTTGTGCATAAATATGTTGATGTCCTCTCACCAATCATTCTAACCTTGTGTTGCCAGCTTTACCAAAGTCTAAAGTTGTGACAATATGTCGCTATTATCAATGGGTTTGAAAAAAATAACCTCTTCCCCACCCCTTCCATTTTCCCTACCCTGACTCCCTCTTCCCTGTTCCCTTCCCCCTCACCCAGGTGAAACACTGCCCTCTTGTTTTATATCCTCCCTATAATAAAGTGTTTCTTACACCTCCTTAGGGATGGTCACAATTATGCAATAGAATAAATTCATTCATTTAATTCCAATAACAAAAAATGCATTGCTGTTCATGTAGTGTTGACCTTCAACAGCATGTGCAGACAAGGCAAAATAATATAAATATAAATAATAACTTAAAGTCATAGTGAATAGTAATATGATAGTAATATTAGCTCTACTGACCACGGTAAAGACGCCTGACATTAAATGTAACACTTGATGGAGGAAATTAAGAAATATTGAACTTTTATTGTGTTGTTGAGTTGTTTTTGATGGTTGTTGTTAATCATGTTGATTAAAACTGTTTTATTTACCAGTACAAATATTTTCATACTTAGTGTTTCCATATAGTCTTACAATAATTATTATACCGTTATTAGAAAGTGCACAAATAATCTTAATTTATTTTCTTTTTTGATAGAATAATGTTTTTTGTTGCTTTTCTTTCTTCTTTCAAACTTACAATAAATTTGATTTAATGATTACATTTATTTTACTAACTTTTAAGCATGAATCTACCGTCCAATACAATCAAAATGGATACAATACAATTAAAATGTAAAGCTAATACAAGCTAAATTTTCTACACCGTCAAAGTTTTTTTTTTTTTTTTTTTCAATCCTACAGTATTAGCAAAAACGGCTATGCTAAAGGTAACTTGCTTTTAAAACCCAACAAAATTCTATTTCTTAATACCTAATATATCGATATAAACGCATTCCAAGAAACGTTTCATATTCTATGCACCACTTGTATTATGTTGACCATTGGCATTTATCTTAATCAACTGTCTATATTGCTGACTATGTAGCGTTCAGGATGACAAGGACAGACACACTAAACAGGCTACAAAAACAGTGCGTATTACGTTTCCTGTTGGGGGGGACAGAAGTTCCGCGAGTTGGATTAGCCACGATGTAAACGCCCACTCCAATGATGATGGTAACCACCACGTCTCCTATGGTTATTCCTATGATGGAAGCCATATCCATCTCTATGCAGTTGTCACACGCTGGAAACAAAAGAACAAATGCAAACACAGTTGTTTCACATCTGGAAATGCCACAGATATTTATCAATAAGAAGGAAAACGTACAACAACATCATAATTCAACAACTCAATTCCTCAATTGTCATTTGCACATTTGTTGTTTTTCTTCTGTTGTTGTTGTTATTTTTCTAATTTATGGATGTCTACATTTCACACCGGCTATACCGCATGTCAATGCCCAATCTAGTTAGATCTCTGAAGCTAAGCAGGTCTGGACCTGGTTAGTAGTTGGATGGAAGACAGTCGCTTCAGTGGTATCTGCCATTGTGTCCTTGGGCAAGGCACTTCACCCACATTGCCTAGCATGAATGTGTTGGTGGTTTTCGGAGGAGCACTATGGCAGCCTTGCTTCCGTCAGTCTGCCCCAGGGCAGCTGTGGCTACAATGCATTATTATTATTATTATTATTATTATTATTATTATTATTATTATTATTATTATTATTATTATTATTATTATTATCCTATGTTAGTATTTATTTTTGTTCTGCTTTTATACTGTGTTGCTGCAAAAGTGAATTTCCCATCAGGGGACTAATAAAGTTGTATTCTATTCTATTCTATCATTTTCTTTTCTATTCTATTTTTTCCTTTTCTATTCTTTTCTATTTCTAAACCTTGAATAATAAATGAGCTGTTGATACTTGGAAGAAAAATAATCTCCGCCGTTGTTTTCTGTTGCCTTCCTTTAAAAAAAAAACAACTAAAAGTTGATTTTAAATTGTGACACAAGACACAACACACTGGACTTATGAAATGATGAGAACCCACTGCACACATGGCTTCATCAATAAATAACATTTGTTACTTTTATTTGTCTCTGCAAAATGGCCACAACGCATATAAACAAAACTATGACCAATTTCAGGTTAAACACACAAATTGAGAGTCATTGACATGATTTGGTAACACTTTATAACAACTATCATCTATAAAGGGTAAATAATGGTAAATAGATAGTTAATTAGCCTTTAGTTAATAGTTATTGTTAACAAACAATGAAATGATAGTAAATAATGTTTTTTAATGATTTGTAATGCTATAATTCATGTTTTATAAACAGTTTATTGACGCACACATTATTACATATGATACACTTTATAAAGTGGTTGTTAATGATTAACAAAGGATTAATAAACCTTGATAATGGTTTATAAATTTTTTATGAAGTATCTATTATCATTAATTGGATGTTATTATAAAGTTGGAACTGAAGATTACAATCCCTTACTAACATGATGTTTTAGATAGATATTTAATACTTTACTAATGGTTAATAATTGGTTTATAAACCATCTACAATCATTATCTGGATGGTTATTGTAAAGCTGGAACAGATGTGTATAATACTTTGTAAATGGTTGATAAACATTGTGTAGAGCATCCATAAACATTAGTTGGATGGTCATTATAAAGTTGAATTGATGTTTATAAAACTTTAACAATTGCTTTATACAAGCTTTATAAACCATTTAAATATATGTTAATCAATAGCATAGAGTTGCAACTAATTCTTGTAATATTTATAACTAATGAAGATAATCTGGTTATGATAGAGTGGCATTACAAATCATTAAAAACAATATGAACTATCATTTCATTGTTAACAGTAAATGCCCATTAAATAAAGGTGAATTAATTATCTCTTTACCATTATTTACCTTTTATAGATGATGGTTGTTATAAAGTGTTACCCATGATGTATAATAATTAGATGTGAACATAAGCCAACAATGTTGATGTAAGGAACATTATTTTTGACTTACTGCGAAACTTCACAAAAATCTTGGCAGTGACGTGTTTGCTGTCGCTGACACATTGGTACTCCCCGGAGTTCTCGTCTCTGTAACCGAGCTGCTTGTTTGGTTCCCCTGTTTCAAACTTACTGTTGCCTGGACAACTGAGCTTAATTCCATCAGATAAGTTATCCACATTAATCTGTCCACCTTTTTGTGATGCTGAGGAACAAACAAAGATAAGGACAGAACGCAGAGTCACACACGCACATTCACCAAATTCACTTTTTCACAATTAGCTTAAATGTTCTCACGCGTTTGCAAGAAAACCCGGAGAACAACACACGTAAACACAGGAAGAACATTGAAACCCCAAACAGAAAGGACATTTCTGATCAAACTGTAACATTTGACAGTGCATATTTTACAAGAAACATTCATTGTTATTAATAAAAAAAAATAAAAAAAACTGGTAAATATAATCAAAGTAATCCCTTTGGTTGTTTCCTGTCAGTTCTTACCTGTCAGCGTCAAAAGCTGCAGAAAACAAAGTATCCAAACATAGATCATTGTGTAGGTGGTTCTCCAGGTTCTCCAGGTTCTGCAGGAGATTAAGAAAATAGTTTTGGTCATTTTAAATGAAACTGTTTTGCCTCAGATCAGATATTTAAGTTTTGTTGAGTTAACAACCTCAGAGAAAAACACTGTTTTTGTTGGTATTCAAAATAAATATCCATACAGGTCATAGTTTTATAGAACTATATAAAATTACCAAAAGAAAATGACAATTTCATTGTAAAATAAAAAGCATTTATGACATTTATTTGATGAACTGACCGTGAATTGAAGCTCAGTGGTTCTTTCCTTTTGTCTCAGTGTGCATGTGTTCGCATAACAAGGAAGTGTGTGTGATTGGTTGAATTTCCATCCCAGTAGAGGCTTTTTTCATCTGCAAGTTTTAATGTCTCTCTCAGTGATCTGGACTTTATTTACTAAATATAAGAAACTTCAGCATTTACACAAAAAAAAAAACATGTTGGAATGTAGATTATTTGGTCAAAACTACGACAGTTAAACTTTTGTTTAACTTACAAAAGCACTTTATGGCTATATGAAACTTGTGAAGTGGTTACTTTTTACGACTTCACAAAGCCAAAATAAGTAAAAAAAAAAAAAAAAAAAAATAGAAATCACATATGTAAAAGAAAAAAAAAGGAAAAACAATTATGTATTTAAATATTTAAGTTTTGGTATGGAGCTCTGTTACAATCACCGTCTCAGGGACAATGTTTTAAGTTATTTTATAATCTTTTCTACTAAAATATATCAATTCCCAAAATATGATCTCTTTGTTTCAGTACTATATACTTATAGTTATTTTTCTGCACAAATGTCTACCTAAGTTAACCAACAGTCGTGTTCAGGGAGAGAACCCATAACATTTTGATACATTAGCACACATTAACAACTTGTGTTTGTTTTCTTTTTGTTACAAGAGCTTCCCAATGTTAGCTCAGGTGTAGCTTTTTATTTTTTAGATATTTCATAAGAGTGCATCCACACGTCGACCTATTTATTTTTCCTTATCTTAAATTATACTACTACAGTGCCCGTCTGAAGTATGTATTCATATAGTGGGAGCTTAAGTGTGAGTTATGGCCAAATGAGTATGCGTGTGAAGGTTGGATAGACAAAGAGGTGTACATACTCTGTAGTGTTATAAAGGGGTGTACAAAGTAAAATAGTGTGTGTGATTTCCATGGTTTAATTATATGGAACATGCACATGATGAATGTGTTTGTTGTTTTTTTCACTCATTTTCATATTTTTTTGGTTTGGTGTATTTTTCTGTAATGTATGTTTTTAGGTGTCATTATGTGTTTTTTTTTGTATCTTTCTATTGGCTTTTTGTACACTTTTTTGTAGTTATAGTTTTTGGTCGCCATAGTAGTGTGACTCTGGAGTCATTTTGTGTATTTTTCTACATTTTTTGGTGCGGACTATTTTGACTCAACACAGGAAACCTCACCCGGCCCGAACACAAAAAGGATTGACAGATTGATCGTTTTTTCTTTTGTCATCTTGTATATAAATATTTAGTTTTGTGTATTTTGACTCATTTTCATATTTTTGTTTTCGTTCGGTGTATTTTTCTGTAATCTCTGTATTTTGGAGTCATTTTGTGTGTTTTTGGAGCATTTTTGTATATATGTTTGTGCATTTCTGTTGTCGTTTTGTGTACTTTTTGTATAAATATTGTTTAGTTTCTTGTTTTATTTTGCCCATTTAGTATAGTTTTATTATAACTACCTTGTGTGTGGTGAGGGCATGTTTTGAGACGTGTGTGTGCATGTGTGCGTGTGTGAGACTCGCTACTCCTGGTTGCCGTGTGGGACTCTCTCCATCTCCTCCGTGGGTTCTCTCTCACACATGCATCAGACGCGCGCATTAACATACTCCGTCACAGGTTGTTGAAATGCGTGTGTCTCACGCCCAATGTGTGAGACTTAAGAGAGAGAAAAAACAAACCCAGAAGTATCACGACGCGATCAAAACTGGGAACCATAATCTCAAAACAAAATGAAAATAACCGTTTTGCAACACATAAATAGCTTTTAGCAGCACAAAATTGTTTTCTAATATTGACTTTTTTTGTGGACTGGAGGGTCTTCTTCTACTATTATTAGAGGTTGTAAATGAACAGATTGGTGCGCTAGCGCCCCCTCACACTGAGGTCAAAAACTGAATAGGTTTCATTTCTGGGTAAACATGAATGTCCCGTCCGAGCTAAATAAAATACAAATAAACGTTTTTAAGTTCAAAATAATGCATGCACACACTCAACCTATGTGCAAGCAGTCAAAAAAATTTCAGGTCGAACAGACACCTTGTCGGGGAGAAATTTGCTCCACAAACACACTCACCCGCACGCAGAACTTCCTTGATTTATTAAAGAGACATGGAAGAAAATTGCTTTTAAAGAGTGAGCACTAAGCCTTTAACATGATAGTGATTACCGGTACTGATTGTCTGAAATCTCCAAAATATAAGGTATATTACATGTATCTGAAGGCTAAAAGTTGTTATAAATGACTCCAAAGACATTTCTTACACAAATTAGAATCGACGTTTTATTATCCAGCTTTAGATCTATTAACTAAAGTGTATTATTGTGATGAGTTGTGAATTGCCATTTGGACAGCGTTCCCACAATCCAGGGTCAGATCCAAACACTTGCCTTCCCTCTGTCTCTTAAGCCTTTAGTGCTGCGATGTCATCAGTATTATCATCAATATTATTCTTAGTTTGCTAAATTCTACAGCAGCTTGGTAGCTAATGAGCACACCTACATGTGGTTTAGGAACATGTCAGCACATTTGCAAGCTGAGTTAACTTCCAAACATAGCAGCAGAATTGACTTGATGCCAATCCTGGCGAGAGTTGGCCATTCTTGTTACTGGTGCAGGGTTAGGCCTAACTGGTCTGTTAGCTCATGCTAACTGCTAGGGGTATTGAAAAAAATTGATTGGGCGATATATTGCGATATTAAATCACGCGATTCTCGAATCGATTCAAAATGCATCCATATTGTTTTTGTATTTTTTTATTTTTAATCTTTATTTAACCAGGGAAGTCTTTTCCACAGCAGGAGACATCGTAACTGAACAAAGAAGTGCTGAAACCTGGGCATGTTGACCAGCTTGTGATTTTTCAATAAAATCTACAAAGAAAGTACTAACTTTCTGCATTTATTTGTTGTTCTAGGCATATACCTCAGTTAAGTTGCATTAAAGCCATGTTGCACTAAAGTCAAAGTTGATGGCACATGGCATGTTAAAGCCAATGTTTTGAGGGTAAAATATGCCAATAAAATATATTTATATACATAATGTTATCATGAGAGTGTACATATTTACAGATTAGTTGTCATATATATAAAAAAAATAAAATAAAAAATCTCAATAGTTGCCTTATACTTATTATTGGGATATATCGTATCGTATTGTGACCTATGTATTGGGATATGAAACGTATCGCCAGGCAATACACACCCCTAGTAACTGCTACATGTTGATGGTTTCTGTGGAAACAAAGACAAACAGCTTTATCAATTTGAATAAAGGTCGTGTCACCATCATGATTGTGTGTTTTAGGATTAAAGTTTTGATTCAGCAATGTCTTCCATGTTGTGTATCTTATGATCATGTTTCTGTGACAGACGCTCGTTGTGCTGAAAGAAAGAAAGAAAGTTTGTCAAGTGATGTTTTAGATGTACGAGAAACGAGGGGTAGGTGTTTAGGAGTTACTTGAACTTCTTCCTGCTCCTTTTAAACGCAATTGTTTTAGTTTTGTTATTATGTAAAATAAGTTTGTGATATGCTGCTCAAATGAATAAATGAAATGAAAGAGGAGGCAAAAGATGGTCCCACAACACAACTCACTTCCTGTTCACACAAAAGCCACAAAAACCTGTGACCTAGTGCTTACAGCTGGCGCACACACGCACACGCTCACGCACACACACACACACGCACACACATACACACCTGCCTTTGTTAGAAAAGTCTTTACTCTGCCTCCCTCCTTCTCCATTTCTTCCACTGTTTAACCCAAAAGCTGCTCTCCATCGCCCCCTGGTGAGCACTATATAAATCCCTGTGTGCACGCATTTGCTTTCGTCCAATCTGAATAATAGCATCTTTATTATATATTCTCTTTTGTGCACACATATCCATATACATAAAAGTACACATCACATGTCCATAGCAATGATATAATGGTACAGTTTTCACCCTTTTGTTATAGACAATACACATCAACATAACAGCTCACATTCATAGTCTGATAGCGGATAGTGCATTCCCTAATGTTACAAGGCAGAGGGTGTTAGCATGGGGGTAAAGAAAAATATGTATGGTAAACATGTTCAATATTCAACTACCGTACTCACGTCACACAAAAATAAAGTAACAAATCAACCATTTGGTGCTGCATATGTGACGTTAATGTCAATTTTGATGTCAGAAGTCTTGCAGAAACTCCTGAGATCCCAACAACAAGATCAGCTCGATGTTCTGCTGGTCCAGATCAGAGATCAGTTCAGAAGTTCAGGTACAGCAGAACCATTTGAAGTTGTTAGGCATGCAGGTACAGTACATGGCTAAACATGACCTCCATTAACCATCAGAGCCAGATCTCCTCGCTGCTTGTGCTGTTCACCTTATAGATATAGCCCACCATTGGATATCTGGCAAAACCTGTAAAAACAAAGAGTTATCGTGAAAAAGGGCAGATCATTCACTTGTTTTTCTGACAAAAACCTCAAGTCCATTTCCAAAAAGAAGCGTATCTGCTGCTGAGGGAGCTCCCTGACCTCTGGCAGCGTAGGCCAAGGACAGATCTTCCTCCTCTTCTTTCTGCTCTCCCACACTGATCCGCTGTGCCATCTCTCGAGCTTCATCAGGTTGGGGAGCAAAGATGGTGGTCACACAAAAACAGGAAGAGCAGGGAAGAGTTAAAGCTGCAGTATATAAGTTTTTATTTTTGTGTCATTTGGTCAAAAATCCATAATCTACTTTGAGCATATTGTAATCCAAAGTGTTCTGAGTGGACAGTGAATCTCTTCTCCTTCTCTTGGCTCTGTAAATGAGCTTTAGAAAACTAGGTACAGTATATGACGCTGGATTTCAGCCAATCAGAGATCTTTCTACAAAACGAGTGCTCCATGAGCTGCTTTGGGCATTACTATTGGCTGCTCGAACTGCTCGTTAAAAGTTCACAATCTGAGAGTAGGGACAGTGCAATGGCGGACGTTCCCGCAGAAGTCCCCATCGTAGTGTTAGGCACAGCAGTTACACAGCAAAGCAAGCGGAAAAAGGAAGACCGAAGTGGAGAAGCAAAAGTCTAAAAGCACAAACATGTTTGGGCTAAATGGACTCCGCGGAGGACCCTCTGACTTGACATGTGGGGCGTGCTGCGTGAGATCTGCCCCACATACCAAGTCAGAGAGAGAGAGTGATAACAGATGGGATAAATAGCTTGTAAATCTAAGAGAAGCATATTCAAGGTGAAGAAAACAGATGTAATTAATTTACAGTCTGGATGTGAAGTGTCTGTCTGTCTGCTCTGATCAGCAGCTAGGATCAGGAGGCAGAGGAACAGCTGTGAGCCTCTTACTGTCGTCACAGCAGCGAGTGATACATGCTTTCATCTCTCTAAAACATTAGAAAACGCCAATAACACAAGAAAAAGTCCCTACATTTGTCACTAGTCTCTATTGAGGAAAAAGTCGCTAAGAGCTGCAAAGTTTTGCGAGTTCTTGCAAACGTTCATCACAAGGATGCCAGTAAAGGAGGTTCAAGACTCATTTGATAGGGGAGAGGGGAGCGTGAAGCTATCACAATTCTACATACTGCAGCTTTAACCGAATAAATAAATAAATCTACAGAGCATGTTTCGTATGTTCCATATTGAATGGCAGAATGTGTGCATCTGATTGTCAATCTTTGCCTATTTGAACAACTCCAAATCATTGGTGTAGTGCAGTGGGAGCTCATCTTTGTCAGAGGAAATCTTGATGAGAGGTGGGCTCAAGAACAATTCTGTCCCAAAACTCTGTAACTGAACTCTACATAACCAAAGAACCGCATTGATCCGAAAGAGCTGCAATTCACCAGACCAGACAACCTTTTCCACCTTTTCCCATCTTCACTGGTGGAACCTATTTCTGAAGCTCAAACACCTGTGGTGTGTATCTTCCATAAACCATAGTGATCCAGAACAAATTAAAATTGTTAATAAAATGTTGATCTTAACTACCCCGAAGTGAAACATTTTTCAGTAGTTGTGTAACAGGTCCCTTTCTTACCTTTTCTTAATGTGCTGAGATCATTGAGCTGCAGGTTAGCAGGTAGGGACATGTTCTCTCTGGGGATCTTGGTCTTAACAGCTTTTTCCATTTTCATATTAACTGAGTCACTGTGAATCACATAATCAGAGATAGGGTTCATAACTATCCATTTAAAAACAGAAAACTACCCGTCCTTTATTTAGCAGATAGGACGCACTCTGTCCAATATGTCTGTGAAAAGCAACTGTTAAAGTCAGTGGGATTATGAAAGGGTTTTTATAAACTGATGGAAGCTAATGGAGATCCAAATAAAATAAAAAAAACAAAGACTATAATTTAAAAAAAGTTGAACTTCATCAAACAAATTCTTCTTTTATTCTTTTTTGACACTTTTTATATATATTTTGTTATTATATCTATATTCTTGTCTTTTTTCTCTATATTTATTGTTGCACCGATCCCACCAAAACAAATTCCTCTCATTGTCTAAACTATACCTGGCAATAAAACTGTTTCTGTTTCTGTAATAATCCAATGAGTTTGACTTTGTGTTTGCTCTGTGAACGAATTAGTGTGCACAGCGTTATCAGTAATAAACTATGATAGTCTCCACCACTGTAAATCATGATAAGCAGGCAAAGCTTATCAACATTTAATATACCGCAGAATAACAAAACAACAAATGCAAACTGAAATATAGCATTTGTGATATAATTTGAGGTCTTTTTTTTTTTATCAGATTTTTGTGGACAGAATCATTTTAGAAATACTTGCTATTAATAATTAGTCTTGTTCATAATTTTGACTCTAAACTGATTCAAGCAACCTTTTTTTCTTTATCGGGCTAACCAAATAATTATGTTTCAGTTTGGGTTTCCTGAGCTCATACAAATAATAATACTAGGTCTGCCATTTTCACCATCACCCATGAACAGTATTTTTTTTACATTACCTCTTTTTAGTCATCACAATCTCCACTGACTCATCTGTAACATACCACAAAACACAATGTTAACACACACGCGCACACACACACACACACACAGAGCTGATCTCACCAAAGGTTTTGCTCTGGGTTTTTTGCATGAGGCAGAGTACTATCAGACTGAGGATGAGGAGGGCCATGAAGGCCATGGATCCACCAGTCACGATTCCCAACATGGGCACCTCTACACTAGACTGCAGGAATTCTGAAAGGAGAATGGGAAAGAATTGGTTTCAAGGAAAAAGGAAACAGTGTTTTGTTTAAATAAGCCACTTCCTGTACACGAATGAATATGACAATAGGCCGACATGTGTTTCATCAATGCTGTAGCAGACTTTTCATTTAAAGCTGGGGTACTCAAATTATTTTCTTTAATTAAAAGAAAGATTCTTATTAGCATCACATAGTATATCGTAAAAGTAATCATTTCTGAAAAAATTGTTCGACTGCGTGCTGTCTGTGCCTTATAATTAATTATTTTAGTTATAAAAACCCTGGAAGACAAAATCTTGGCGGTCACCCCCTCCAGCTCCAATCACAGGATTTAGAGAAAGGAAGGGTGAGCAGAGCCCATGAAGGAGCCTCCTCATTGGCTGTGGCGTAATATAGTGAAGCATGTGCACGGTGCAAACTTGTTTTTAGTCTTGGACTAACTTTGTACGTGCAAGTGGCTGTTTTCCTTCTAGGCAGGTCATCTAATGTTCTGTTTTCCTATATTTTGTGTGAATCCTTTTACGTGTTTTACCCACGTTCAGCTCTCGTGTGCGATTTCGTGCACTTCCGTGAGAGGAGGAGACCGGGAGGGATTATCAGAGTGAGGGGTGGGATTTACGATTCGAATTCAGCCATGCCCCTATGTCATGGTTCAAGATTCAGGTAGTGCAGCTTTAAGGCAAGCATTTCAATCGCAGTTGTTTTGTCAGTGGAGGATAGTGTTTGTAGATTCTCAGTGTAATAATTACTGGGCTAATAGCTAGCGTAGGTGGTTTTATTAGCATTGGAAAGAACATGTTAGGCTAGGCTAACAACAGGTCACTTGTCCAGCTTGAATTCAGTAATGAGAGGGTTAACATGCCTTCAAAAAATATTCTTGATGGTATAGTTAGAAAACTGTCAATTGGTTTTGCATCTTCCTAAAAAGTCAACATGTGGTTTCACAGTCATTCAATAACTACATTATGTGTCTAATTTTTGTACATTTAGAGATATTTTCACTCCAGCTAGGAAATTGAAAGCACTTGGCCCTGTGAACTTTTCCCTTTAGGCACTATATATATGTATACATATTGAATGTATGCTGATAATTGTGTGACTACCTGAAAAAAGGTGGCCAAACTCAACTCACTTTTCGTGTGGCAAGGTTTGATTTCTTTTATTTGCTTGCTTTTCTTTTTCCCTACCCCATTATTTCAAAACCAAGCGAACAACACATCAACCACCTTTACACTATATGGCACTTAAGAAATGATAATAATTAAAAAGTTAAAGTTCTAATACATAGACAGGAGGGCAGATTTATATATATAAAACATTAATTATAAATGACTTTTTTTTACCAAACTTCTTCCTCCACTACTGACCTGCCAGGGTTAGATTGTTTTGCACTGTTCCCACACTGTTGCTTGCGTTGAGCGAGACATTCCCTGAAAAGCTGTTGAGCATTATTCTAAATGTATAATTTGTCAACCAGGGATAACTTCGAGAGTCGAGGATGAGAAAGTCGGATGTGTTGGCCAATAGCTGCCCGGACTGGTCCACAAAGGTGATTGTTGCAGGCGGATTGGAGCGAACCAAGGCAAAGAGGACCAGTGCCAGACCCGGGTCTGAGGTTTCACTGTACTGGGCTTTGACCCTGAGGATTTCAGGCTGGACTGAAGACACAAAGGAAAGGAAGAATTCAGCACTCAGAATAGAATAATCTTCTCAGTCTTCTGACAAAAACTCACTGGCACTCACACTGGACATTGAGCATTACTGTGGCGTTGTAGCTCTTTCCAGTTCTGGGGTTTGAGGCCACGCAAACCAGCTCCCTGTCCCACTTCTTGGCCTTTAAAGGGAAGGTGCTGTTGTGCTGGATCCCTGGTCTTTTGACATTAGGTTGCTTTCGAGATGTCACAAGGCGCCTTTGGTTTGATGGAGGCTCTTTCTGCCGCTCACCGTTCAGGTACCATGTCAGTAAGGGAGGGGCTTGGGGATCCCAGCTGTCTGACTGGCAGTTAAACCTGTGGGTCATGTTCTCTTGGAGTGTGAAAGCGGCGTGATGCTGACCATCAATTTTGGGGGTGTTTCCGATTGCACCTGCGACAACAGTAGAGAGGACACAAGAACATTGACAAACCCAATCTTAGATTATGTTCCAGACTCACATAGGTTAGCTTAGCCTGAATGTAAATGGGCAAAACATTCAATCTAGCTCAGTAAAAGTTATTCAAGTCGGATTAAAGTCGTGTATAGCTGGGTAGTGTTCCTACCTGTCCAGGACAAGGCCAGAGTGTGCAAAAACACCACAGCAGAGGCCGCCCACTGCATTCTAGCCCAACTCAGGACCGCATACGCACTCTGGCACCTACCTGTTAGAACAAGATATCCCAAATGTTCAGGTTGTTCAAGATACTATGACACATTCTCAGTATAATGCTGTTATTCACCCATCTCCAGCTGTTCTACATAGTATTTGAGGTTAATTTTCTGGAGTTTTAGCCCACTGAAAAGTCACTTTCATTAAGCTTATAAAAACAGGCTGTATTTTGGGCCATAATGCATATGCATGAGTGGGCGTGTCTGTAGACGCAGACTTCATGCCTCGCTCTTAGAGAGGGTGATTACCATAGCCATTGTCTTTTGCTATCCACACACTCTTGTTATTGTTTTCAGCCAAAAAACTGACCATTACAGTAAAATACATGGCTATTTAAGTGGCTATCGTGATTGTGAGTCAGACAAACATTGCTTCAAGGTGTTTGTGTGTGTATGCGGCAACAGCAGCGCAGTAAACTGTCAGCTGTCAGCTGTTTCAAACACTCACTGGATAGTTAAGCCACTAAGTCACTCTCTTGTCCTTCTCACCTCTTTTAACCACAGGAATAGTGCATTTAAGGTGATAATCATTGGTTTTGTCCAACCGCTGCATCGCATTGTGTCACAAACATGTCAGATCATGTCAAAGGCAATACAAGGCGATATAACGGCTACTAAAAATGGAACTGATTGTGTACGTTCATACTGTGCTTTGGATGATCTACATACTGGATTATCTATATACTGAACGTAAGTATATCATCTGTGAATAAAGAGACTAGTGGTTAAGGGATCAGGCTTGTAATTGTAGGCTCACTTGTTCTAATCTCCCTGCTCCATCACTGTGGGATTTATTAATGACGTATTATTGAGAGGAAAAATCCAACTCTCCATCACCAATCCACCTTGTCATCTCTTTTTACAACATTAAAAACATCAACATGGACTCCCTCTGCACCAGCATTAAGAGTCTAACTCCCGACTCATCTTCCTCCCCCGATGAACTGGTCTCAGTACAATAATGGCCTCACCTGCATTCTAAACTCACTTGTCCCTGTTAAATAACGTTCTGTTTTCTTTACCCGTTCCTCCCCTTGGTTTACCTCCAAATTAAGCACCCTGAAATTTAAAGGTCGTCAGCTCAAGAGGCTTTAGAGGAAATCCAGTCTCACCATCCACAAAGACGTATATACTACAGCTCATTTATCTCACTACAAGAACTCTATCTCTCATGCTAAATCTCAATATTACTCTGCTCTCATCTGCTCAAACGCTGGCAATATCAGGACACTTTTCTCTGTTTTCAATAGCATCACTCAACCCCCTGACACCTTTCTCTCCCACTTCTACTCCTCTGATACCTGTAACTCCCTCTTCTGTTTCTTTTTTGATAAAGTTAATAACATCCACCAACACTTAACACCCATGACCTCCCCCCTCCCCTCTTCCGTACCTCTTAAGCCCATGCAACCCTTTTCCTCCTTTGAAATTCCCACCCTGTCAGAAATCTCTAACATCATTAAAAAATCCAAAACCTTTTCATGTCAGCTAAATCCAATCCCCACAGTCCTGGTCAAGTCCTGCCTCTTCTCTGCTTCCCTTCATATCAGCCATCATGCACTCCTCGCTATCCACTGGAATCGTCCCTTCTCTCTTTAAACCTGCAGTCATCACCCCCATTCTGAAAAAACCTGGTACAGACCCCAATGACTTCAATAACCTCAGCCCCATTTCCTACCTTCCCTTCATTTCAAAACTTTTAGAAAAAAATGTTGCTTATCAACTCCACTCCCACCTCACTCAAAACAGCCTCTATGAAAAATTCCAATCCGGTTTCCATCCCCTCCACAGCCCTGAAACTGCACTCCTCAAAATCACCAATGACCTCCTCATGGCAGCAGACTCCGGTTTAATCTCCATCCTCATCCTCCTTGTTCTGAGTTCAGCCTTCGACACCATTTCTCACCTCATTCTCCTCAATAGACTCTCCTCCATTGGCGTCACTCACACTCCACTGGTTTCACTCCGACCTCTCAGCCCGGACTCAGTTCATTGAACTCAAAACCTTCAATTCCCAGCCCTCCCCGTCACTTCTGGTGTTCCCCAGGGCTCCGTCCTGAGCCCCCTTCTCTTTATCATCTATCTCCAATATTTTCAGAAAATTTGGCATTCATTTTCACTGCTTTGCGGATGACACCCAGCTCTATCTGTCCAGTAAACCTGACTCCACTCCCCCCTCCTTCCTTATTCACTACCTTTCAGAAATGAAAAACTACCTCCAACTTCTTCAAACTTAATTCCAATAAAACTGAAACTGAAAACTGAACTCCTCCTCATTGGCACCAAATCCATCCTTTCCAAAGCTGACCCTTTCTCCCTCACCATTGACAGCTCCACCGTATTCCCCTCCCCTCAGGTCAAGAGTGGGTGTCATCCTTGACGGCTCCCTATCATTTCACTCCCATATCAATAACATAACCCGGTCTGCATATTTCCACCTATGCAACATAGACCGTCTCCGCCCCTCTCTCACTCCACTCCCATTGTTGTTCACAGCCTCATCACTTCCCGGATCGATTTTTGTAACTCACTCCTTTTTGGTGTCCCTCACAAATCCCTCCATAAACTCTAATTGGTCCAGAACTCTGCAGCCCGTATCATCACCGGAACCCCCTCCTTTGACCACATTTCCCCTGTCCTTCAGCAGCTCCCCATCAAATTCAGAATCAACTTCAAAATCCTCCTGTACACTTTCAAGGCCATCCCCAACCTCGCCCCCCCTACCTGTCTGACCTCTTTCATATTGTCACTCCTTCTCGCTCCCTCAGGTCTTCATCCTCCATCCACCTCCCTGTACCCACCGCCTGCCTCAGTACTATGAGGAGCAGAGCTTTCAGTTGTTCTGCTCCCAAACTCTCATCCCTAATGTGATCTTTAATGCCTTTATTTTCTCTGTATTTACTGTTTTTAACGTATTGCACTGTTTTTATTATTTTGTTTTATTATTCTGTTTTTATTGTAAAGAAAGGTGCTTTTAAATAAAATGAATTATTATTATTATTATTATTATTATAGGAATGTATATCACTGTAGCAAAACCATAATAAAGCACATTTTTCACAATACTACCCCTTTTGTTGAGTTTGTTTCAGGCGGTTACTTGTGGTTTTGGTTAAAGCTAAAGTAGCTCAATGCTAAGGTTTAAAATGGTAAACTACTCCTTAGTCAAGCTTCCAGATATCTACACCTAAATGGGAAACAAATTTCTTCATATCTTTTCACTTAATACCCAGAGTACAACGATATTGCAATATCAAAACATCACAAGATGTATCATCAAGGGTGGAATCGGGAGGGAGGACCTACTACACACAAAGTTGTTATGGTTTGTTTTTATTTTTCTATATTTCTATTGGTTTGAAAAGCTCATACCCAGAGTAAATATGTCGAAGTCGAATAAAAGCAAGTATTGCGACTCGAGACCTAACGTGAACTCAGTGTATCGTCCAACCTCTGTTTGATCCTGAGATAGACCAAAACTAGGGAGCATCTGTTGGCTGTGTATGTATTATATTTACGTTATAATTTTTTTAATATCTGGAAGCCAATAATAAAACCCAGAAGTTAATATATGATGTTACAAAGTAATTTATTGCACCTAAAACCCCATCCAACCCTTTTCTGACACGCTTACTCCTTTTCAGGGTCGCGGGAACCTAAAAAATCATTAGATAAAGTGGTCAGCGGTAAGACACGTGATGGGATCTGAAAACATATTGATCTGAAAAGAGTTCATGAGGATAAAATGTTGATATCGATTAGTCTAAACATGGTGGTGGTTTCATCATGTCTAGGGTGTTTTCTTTGACTGGATTGATCTGTTGCATGTTTTTTTTTTTTTTTTTTATGATTATTTTATTAAATGTTTCCATTTCTAAGGCTAGAACCTCCTAAACAGTCCCATCACTTCTGGTTGAAAAAGACACTGGTGGCTATTGAATAATAGAATTGCCTTGTTATAAAATAACAGTTAAATAGTTTCTCTGCAAGTCTTTGTAACATGGGTTATAATCTTTGGATTACTTTGCTGGATATCAGAATATGGCACCTTGGAAACTCGACGTCAGTGCAAGAGGAAAACAACACTGTCATGCTTTGATTTGCAGCGTTAGTCTATGACATCAACACAAAAACATACACAGGCCTGTTTGGATCAATACACTCGTAAACACACACACACACACTGTAAAAGCAGGGAATTAGTAATTGCTGGTGGTTGCTTTCTGGGGATCACGTGACCTGGAAGATTGAAAGCAGGAACTGAGCCATGGAAGAAGAGTTACACACATAATCCTACATGAAACACACACTCACACTCTGTGGCTGCATGCAGATATGAAGAAGAAAGCCATCTGACACCCAGGCAGTGTGTTTACCTGAGCCCTTTGTGCAGACCCTTGTGTGTTTCAGCCTGCTGGAGCTCCATGACAGCAGATGAGGAGAGGAGAGAGGAGGAGAGAGGAGGAGGGATGGAGATGAAGCTGAGAGATGAGGGGCAGAGCTGCCTGACTCAGTTGATTTCCCATCTACAAACACAAACACAGATTTCTCTGCGGTACACAGATAGTTCCAGTGGTGCCGCTCACAAGCTGGCAGAGTGCTGGTAAAGAGGGAGGGCTAATGCAGGCGGTCTCTGAGAGGATGAGGATGGAGGGAGGAAGGGAGGGAGGTAGAGGAGCAGTGATATGGGGAGATCATGAGAATAAGGAAGGCTGGGATTTTAAATGATAGGAAGGGGTGCAGAGCTGTAAATATAATGATGGAGCTGGTGATGGATAGAATAACCATAGAGATGAAGAACAGACCCAAATGATCATTGAGCAATGATCTTATCAGTGTGGTGCTGTTTATAAGAGATATAAGAATATCAGTCCTGTTCTTAACCCACTATCACAGGACATGTTATATTAACCATGTTATCTCCAAACATTAGCAGAGGAAAAGGCTCAGGCGGTCTGAGCTCCATTATTTCAGTCTGAAAAGCCTGTGTCTGACTCTGCAGTGCAGCTGAACAGACTAGAGCAGCAGCACACAGAGCAGAGAAGCCACAGAAATACACAGCTCAGCAGGATTACGCAGAAGGCCAATAAAACACTGAAAACACAATTAAATATGTTTAAAGATACAAAAAGATAAAGTTAGAAACAAATGGTGTATAGGCATACTGACAAAGTCAGCAAAAATAATTGTCAAAAGACTCTTATTTATCAGTCTACAGCAGTGGTTCTCAAACAGGGGTACGTTTACCCCTAGGGAGCACATTGCAGGGGGTACTCGGAAAGATTTCACAATTAGTGTAAAGATGTCTCTAGTTCTTTTTAAGAGAGTTTTGTTTTGTTTTTTTAACAATTCACCACAAACTATCAGTAATATTGCTCAAAAAAATGCTTGTAATTTATTGAAACAAAATTATTTCATATGTAGAGGCCATTTTATCACACTTTTGACAATAGGAGACAAAAAGTAGCTACATTTTACAAAGCGAACCATATATGCTTACTATTGACCTAATCAAATAAAAGTACATGGTACTCATTTTATTTTATTTTTTAATTGTAGATTAAGCTTTAGGAAACCTATTTCACTTTGTAAAATATTAATCTAGTTCAACCAAAATGCGGTTTAAATAATTATCTGAGCTCAAACATGAACTAAAACTAATTCTAGGGTCTGGGGTCACCAGAAATTCTTGATATCAAAATGGGGTCACGGTCCAAAAAAGGTTGGTAACCACTGCACTAAATAGTGTTTCTTTCCACCTGTTCACAAAATGAGATTCTTTCAAATGTGTGTCATCACTCATTAATTCCATGTAGTTTTCTATAAGTGTTGCAGTCAAACAAAAAGGGTACTTAGATTCAGAAATAAGAAAAAAGGGGTACTTGAGCCAAAAAGGCTTGAGAACCACTGCTTTGGAGCATCAACAATTGGCCCCCAGGGTTCACAGCATTTGAAGGGTTCAGTTTTTCCATTTTTATCTCACATGATGACACTTATTTTGAAATCACAAAATGTTGAAATGCATATTTTTATTGTTTTTTTTTACCTCTAAAGATTTTACTTCAGATGATCCTCATCTGTCAAATGCAAATTAGAAAAAAAAAAGAAGTTCTGATGAACTACGGCTGGGCCCACGGAACGTCTCTCTGCGCCGGAGAGTATGTACCACGTTCTTCAGAATTCAGTCAAATGACTCGGTTTTACGGAGTTAAAAAAAAAAAAAAAAAAAAAAAAAAAGGTATACGAGAGGCTCTTGACATCTGATCATAAAATATCCATGATAAATTACAGTCCTACTCAATGAGCACTAACAGAGGGTTAGGGTTAGTCATTTGAAAAATGGGGCCCTCGTGGCACATAGAGTAATGGGCCCCATTCATATATTGGTATGCGTCAATGATTCGGTACCACCAACTGTTGCAATACTTCACTCACAAATTGCTGAAAAAAGAGGGGTCAGCCCCCAGGCCCCTAATGGAATTGTGTGAGGCATAATCGTAATCTACGTTGAATTATCTTTGAAACAATATATCACACGACTATGTTCCCATGAATTTGGGCCCCATTTTAAAAAAGGGCTCCAAGCTTCTCATATTACTTTATAGAGCATTCATACCAAACTTTTTTTTCTTTTGCCCCCCCTCCCTTCAAATCCTGATTGTTCATTTGTTTTTGTTTTTCCAATTCCACTGTGAAGCAGAGCTTTAAAAATGCATGTATGGGTTTTACTTGAGATTGTGAACATTTGGTTTGAACAGTGACAAAAAGAGATCCTTCAACACACAATACAATGAGACCACACTACAAGTTTTTTTTTTTTTTTTAATTATTTATTTATATATATTTATTCATCTCAGTTTGGTTGATATTATTTATAATCGCTGTTGTTGCACTTCAGTATTTTTGTACTCAACGAAACCAACATAAAAAACAAAAAAAATGACAAAATAATGAAGTAACTCAGAAAAGAAAGCTGGAAACCAGTGGAGCAGAGTGCCGGCTATAGCTGGGATGTGAAGAAAAGACAAGAAAAAAAAAATAATCAAGGGTTGGAAGAGTTAAGACAGAAAGAGGCTTTAGGATGTGATGAAAAGACTGTCAGTCTAATCAGGCAGGTGTGTGCAAAGCAGGGGTTTTATTTCGTCCTCGGTAACTTCTCAACTGCGTGTAGTGCTTTGCATTCTGAGAGCATCATCTCCTAATTCTTCTACTTATTTCCCTTTTCCAAAACACCAACCTCTCTATTCCAGTTACCAGAACTTGGCTTGGTGTAAACAATAAAAACAGAAAGATCTGAAGGACTTAATGAGAGCTGATACCAATGAGAGGCGGAGTTTTGGAAACCACTTCTGTTCACATGTGCTCAGTCTTTCTTAATCAGAACCAGATTTGCGAAAAACAAAACCCCTTCACCACATTTGGATGTGCTTGAGAGTCAGTTTACAGGAGCCAACATGCTGCAAAATGAAAAGCACAAGCACTTTTCTCTGCTGTGTGCTGAGGAAAAACCAAGTCCACTGTGCAGTGGGAACGCATTCAGGTCTCTTTGCTGCTGGCACGACAATGACTCAAGATATTGTAAATAAGAGAAACAAGCAGGTTTTCCACGATTGAATCATTCAAAAACGCAAAACAGGAGGTTTTCAGAAGGTCTTCCACTGTGGTCCAGAGAGTGCTGGTACCACTCCCAGTTACTGCCCCAGTATGTTGGGTTTGTATTGTAAAATGCATTCCTTTTCAGTCTTTTAACAGTTTGGAGGTTCGTCCTGGTGATTCCTCCAACTCCATCAACAAGGTAAAGAATAGCAAAGGTTGGGCAAATCAAGGACGATAGGCGGGTCTCCTTCCTATTGGTTGTCATAGTAACGTAGTTAACTGAGGGTAGAAAGCGGCAGGAGGATCACAGGAGACAGATGAGAGATTACAAAAAAGTTGGGTTGTCCGTCTTCACACTTGTGATGCTTAGGATGATATGTCGGCTATTTTACAAGATATACCCTTGTTTTGTCTCTTTTTTTCGTCTTCTTCTTCTTCTTTTAAGGAGCATCAAGTCTGTGTAGCACCCGATCCACAACCCACAAAGCATATTATCCCTGTACGGCCCACCACAGCCCGCTCAAACAGAAACATGAGCCTCCACATGAATGATAAGGACAAAAGTCACGACGACTTCAATTGAAATTATACTTTTAAAAGCAACACAGACATAATTACGCTCTTCTTATTCAAGTGTTTCAATAGAAGATTCAAACAAATAAGAACAACAATCGTTTCTAAATGACACAGAGTGCGGCGTCTCTCTTCTGTCCTCTTTTGGCTATAGGAATCTCAAGATTCGTAAAACATTCGCAAAAAACAAACCGAAGAAAATCTCACGAACATAAAAAATAAAATAAAAATGATTAACATTACAGATATAAAAAAGCCTCCTGAATGACATCTAAAACAGTGACAGAACAGGAAAAAAAAAAAAAACATATTTTAATACAGTAATTGCAATAGAGCTCTATACATAACATGTCATCACTGTACAAGGAAAAAAGCAGATGCCTGGTAAACTACCCACAATGCAATACAGTCACTGAGATGGGAACGTGAGGATGGAGAAGATGGAAGAGCGAGAGAGGAACTGCAGAGGAGCAGAAACAACAGGGGGGGTTGGGGGGGGGGACCCAAAGTGCAGATTTACTAAAGTCGTCAAAGAGCAATGTTGTCTTCCTCACAACACACAGAGCTGTTTGCTTTGAATAATAATATTTATATATATATATTTTTTTAATAATAAATCTTCTTTTACAGTAACCAGTAACGATTAGATATTGACCGTAATGCCTACTTGGACATCAGCTGTGAAAGGAAGTGTGACACCAGAGGAAAAGAAGAAGACACAGAGGAGATAGAGCTGGTTTGTCCTGTGCCACGTCACGGAGCTCCACCTTTGGATTGAACGCTTGTCTACAATTTACCCAAAAGCCCCGCCTCCAACTGGCTGAAGGCTCCTGCTGCTGATGTTTCAGGCAATTGAGAAAGAGGAGGAGTTTGGCCACACCCCCGAGCTTGGCTTCTTCTCACTCAAACCTCACGTGAATACTTTAGGTTTGTGGCAGCAGTGTTTCTTTGTGTGTATCATTGGTTTGGACGCTTTAGCCTGCGAGGCACAGAATGAAGACAGCCAACAGAGGAGGGGGGCAAGGCATGGGGCGTGGCGTAACCCCAATCAAACCATGATGCTGGAGCACTGAAGCCTTCACCTGTCTATTGTCTACACCCACCCTGACTCCACCCCTCCTCCTCTCTGTAGACCCACCCCCCCACCCCAAGGAGACACACAGATGGACATGGAGCGCTTCCGTTTGGGTGGACGACAGTAGTTTGGCGTGATGCTGCTCAACTCAAGTCAACACAATTCGGGATGGCTGATATGGACCGACTTGCACAGGATTCCTACGCTCCTACAGAGGGACAACCAACAGTTAGCACCATTCAACACATCACTGCTAATCACTGACAGCACCAGAAACATTCAGTTACAGCCCTTTGTGCAAAGAAAATACACAGTCTACAGCCAATACGATCCTGTGATCATTTACACACAGTAATAAGCAGCAAAGAGAAAATTAGCAGCAAACCATCGTTGTGTCAGGGATGCTCAAGTCTGGTCCTCAAGAGCTCCTATCCAGCATGTTCTAGAACTTTCTGCTAAGATGATACTAATCTAATAAGTTATATTAGATCTAATAAATCACATGAGATCTATAAACCCAATCTATTCAATTAATAAGAATGATTATATATAAGTTCATAAAAAATATACACATATATTAGGAGTGGTGAAATGATTCATCTTTACGATGCATTGAGATGCAGTGACATAACATAATTAATTAGTGTTGTAATGTTTTGTTAGTGTTTGCAGCCAGACAATAAATAAAATTAAAAAAATTAAAAATAAAAACATGCCGTCCCATTGAATTGTGGGAAAATGAGTCCAGTGTAGTATGATAAAGAGTCAAAAAGTTAGAGAAAATGATTAAAAAATGTACCTATTATCATTAAAGCGGATATCTGGACACATTTTGGATTTTATGAACGTAACGGGGGAAGCCCGTGCTTCACTTCCTGTTACAGATTTCAGTGTTTTTAAGGACATGCTCAAGACCCACCCGTCAAATTAGCTTTTAACTAATTATTCATTTTAAGATTATCTATTTTGTTGTTTTTATAGTTTTAGGATGATCTTTTTATGTTGTTTTTATAGTTTTAAGATGATCTTTGATGTTTTTATAGTTTTAAGATGATCTTTTTATGTTGTTTTTATAGTTTTAAGATGATCTTTTATGTTGTTTTTATAGTTTTCGGATGATATTTTTTGTTGTCTTTTATGATTACTATGCCAGCATTTCCTGAAATGGAGCCCTCTGCACTGGGGGCTGTGGGTGGGCCGTGGCTGCAGTGGTGCTGTCTCGTGGCCCTCAGTGATAGTGAATAGCTTTTGCTATTTTGCGGCACAGGGAGCTGTCTCGGCGTCCTGTGCCCTGCTCCTGGTGCAGATGGCTCCTCACCTAGATCCACCTGTACCCAGCCATGTTCCATAATGTATGTGCCATTGTCAGTGGTGGATGGGGTTTGGATGGGGTGGGTGTTTTTAACTTTGTAAAAGTACTTTCAGCTGCATTCTTTGTATGAAAAGCGCTTTTTATAAATAAAGATTGATTGGATTTTTGCTTTGTGAGCATCTTCACAGCCTTCCCTCTGTAATGAAGCCAAAGCCTAGGTAACCCCCAATTCCCACTGGATACAGGTCCGCTGCGTCTCCACCACACCAGCGGAGCAGAAAGGTTCACACTTTAGTCTATGTGTTCATTTCCACCATCCCAGCTCCGACAGTCCGGAGTCCTCCGGCAGAAATACGCAGGACTTCTATTTCTGGGGGATGCCGGAGCATGACACAGCAACTCAGCACAGAGAAAATATAGCAAAACAGGAAGAATCGTTGGCATGATGATCGTAATCGAATCGTAAGACCAGTGAAGATACAGGGCTCTGATATATGTAAAATAAATGATTAAATATAAAATGTCTAATCTAATCGAATAATAGTCTTTAATAATAATAATCCAATGATGGCCTAATGATGGTATCGTCGTGCAGGTGTACAGAAAGCCTGATAACAAGCTACCCTTTACTATCAGGTGTGGTGGACCAGGGGAGCATCTCAAACAAGCAGGAAAGAGGTTTTCAAGGACTGGACTTGTGCACCCCATGACACTGAATGTTAGTCGGGGCTATTTTAGTCAGAGCTGCTATTGGAAGGACTGAAACACATACACAAAGAAGTCAAAAAGCCAAATTACATCCACAAATGGTAGAGTTGTGTGTGTGTGTGTGTGTGTGTGTGTGTGTGTGTGTGTGTGTGTGTGTGTGTGTGTGTGTGTTGGTCCGTACCAGGGCTAAACTCCAGCCTGCTCCATGCTGTACTGCAGGTCTGGGGGCTTGTAGCTGAGGAGCATGTCACTGGTGCAGGAGGAAGGATAGCAGGTTGCTGCATGGAGCTCTCCGTCCACATCACACACTGCAGCACAAACACAGTCTGTTAGTGCTTTGGCCCTCACGCAGCGTTCTTCAGAAGTGGATTACTCACCAGAGTCTTCCCGCTGGTGCAGCTGCTGGCTTCCAGTCAGAGATGTTTGGCTGAGGATGTCCGACATGCGGGCCGAGCTCAGAGCTTTACCAGCCAGCAGACTCATCCCAGACATGGGCTCTGCCTGATCCTGCAACACAAAACAAACACAAACAACTGATGGTTCCTAATCAACAGGTGCCACAATATCAGGTGACCCCAGAGGCTTTTTTTTTTTCTTGAATTACTTTTTGATCATGTTTATTAAAGTGTGTTACAAACACAGAGTAGCCAGTACACAGTGACAAGTGCGCCATTTCATTTGAAATAGATTTATATTTGGGAATGTTTATGTATAGGATAGTTATTTGATATTTACTGTGTATTTGAAAAAGAATAATTAATAGACATTTCAGGTGACCCCACATGGGGTTCCGACCCCAAAGTTGAAAAACACTGATTTAAAGTGTTGCTTAACTAAATCTTTTATACTTTACTCTGTGTTCCCCACATCTTTTAGCTGTCAGGCTGCCCTTATACACACTCAAAAACTGGTGAAATAATTTCTGTTTATTAATGTTCAAATTTTAAAATAAGATTTTTTTACAATCCATTTACAAAATGTAAAAAAAAGTAAAAGAACAAAAAAAACATCCACCTAACATTAATTACCATATTCGTGTTACCCCCTTTTGCTTGAAACTGCATTAATTCAGGGATTTTATCAGAGTTGGCAAAGTTGGGAGCATTTTTGAAAAAAAATTCAATAAATAACCGATTAGCATTAATATATTGCTTGTAAAATAGTTAATCAAATTAAAAAAGCTGTAATATCTTTATCTCACAATTGGATTTTGTTGGAAGGCAGGGGAGGAAACCACATATCTTCACATAATGAAGCTTCTGGAACACTTTAGTTTAATTTAATTTAGGTCCTTTTATCTGAGCGTACACAGAATAGCACAGTGCAGTAAATCTGAAAGTGAAATCAAACTTCCTTACGTAGGCGTCGTCACACGTCTGGATGGTGTGGTGACGCTGTAGCTGTCCTCTGGATCGATACGTCTCTGCCTGGGCTCCTCGTGAGTAACCTTCTCCATTATGGCCAGGCACCTCCATGGCCTGCCCGGGGGTCCTGCACTCCACGTGCTCAGATTCTGAAGGAAAACATTTTTTTTGGTCCACATGCTTCTGATCTGATTTCCACACTCATGTATAGAAAGGAAAGCCACGGTTGCATTAAGTTATTCTGAATCAATTATTCCAAATTAAAATTTTTGGAATGAAAGTGTTTTGTTTCGTGTTTACATGGAAATAGTAATTCCGAATTGAGGTTTACATGGAAAACAGGTTTATGCGGCTTCATTCAATTCCGCTTTAGGTCTGGGGGTTGGGAAGGGTTCTGATTAGACAGGGGGCAAACGTGACACATCACATCTATTGGGAAAAAACACAACACATCTGTAATTTTCGGCTACAGCATAGAAGACTACATCATAAGAACTGTTTTCACTTTTATTTTGATTGTAGTTTTGAAGCAGCAGCTCAACAATAACATTGTTTGACTTTGGTCAGCTGAGCAGGAGAAGGAGATAGAGTACTGCTCTACCTCCACTATACAGGACGTTGAGTGAAAGGATAACTTTATAATGACCCGCATGTCATGTGGGTCATTTGGTGCAAGGCTTCATGTTCCAGATGAAGTCCGTTTTGTCTGCAGATGTCTGTGTGTGTGTAATAAGTCCATGTGTCCGGGTTAATGTCCGCATGTTGATGCTTCAGTCCATCCTCTCTGTATTATATCTATGTCTTCTAAGGCTCCTGTGCGGAATGCCATCCTGGATTATGTCATCACCTCGCGTCATCACAACAGGAGCATGCCCAGAACGCCAGAATTAAAGCTGCAGTATATAGAATCCTCTCTCCAATCCGTTTTGAAACACAACCACCCTTTCCGGTGTATTTTGTGAACGCCCTCAGCGACTTTTTTCTCAATAAACTAGTGACAAATGTATGAACTTTATCTCGTGTTATTGGATATTGTTCTGGTGTTTTAGAGACTCTGATATGAATGTACGTATCACTGTAGTTACTCCCCTGAGCAGTGGCTGCTGCTGTCCAGTTGATGCTGAAGTTCCCAGCAGTGAACACTCGACCAGAGCATTTGTAGAACTAAGTGGACTATTGAATGTCACGATGGTGAGAGAAAACGATAAAAAAAAAACGGCGCAAGCGGTTTGACTCGGCATGTCTGGGAGGAGGAGCAAGTTGCGTGTGTGGAGAATGACGGGGGAAAGACTTGGAGGAATGCCAAAATACAGTTAGCAAACCATTCAACTCTGACCCAGATAGCAAAAATAATAACAATTTTGCCAACAAAAGCCCAGTCTCTGTTGTTTTTGAAGTTTTACAGAAGGAAACCAATGTTGAGGTGTTCCTAAAGCAAAAAAAAAAAATTGCTTAAAGTCACTGACAAGTTTTTTCAGAAAAAGCCTTTTTTCTCAGCTTTTTGTCACAAACCGGCGATTTGTGTGAAACTTGCCTCTATTCAACTGCTAACTATGGAAGAACGAAACAAGCTATAAACACAAAAAAAAGTAGAGTCTAATCATTCAGAATCTGATTTCAGATTGTCATAATACAAAATATTTTGTGGATCTTGAAAAATCAGTGAAAATCAGCTAAAACACCTGGCACTGAAAATGGCTGGCAGTCAATGAGTTAAAGATGATTTGGGATTTTTGACCAAATTATGCCAAAAATTAACATACTGCAGCTTTAACTTAAAGGTTTACAAGATCGAGGAAATATTTAATTAAAAATCGGAATAAACAGATTTAAGTTTAATTCAGAATTACCATTTGTATTCAGAAATGAGAGTTTACAAGGTCAGTTAAAAGAGGATTTACTGTTTATTCTGAATTAAAGGGGAATTAAAGCTCTCATGTAAACGTGACCATTGTTGTGATGTCTCACCTCTGCTTGCTGGAGCATTCCTGATATAGCCGGCATGTCTGTGTGTGGGGGAGGTGAAGGGTGGGGTTCCTCCCCGTGGAGGCCCCAGCAGCTCATGTGCCTCCCCTGCCTTGGCCAGCAGACCTTCATGTGGATGGTGGTAGGCAGCAGGACCCTCGTCCTCCTCCATGCTCTCTGAGTGAGGTAAGCTGGGGCAGGGCTGCTGCTGCTGCTGGGGCACATCTGGCTGTCGGATCTGCAGCAGGTGGTGGTAGTGCTGCCCTGGGGGGGCGCCTTGTGATGCTGGTGGATCCAAATTCTCTCCTTGGCTTAGCTGGCGGAGCAGCAGCACATCTCCGTACTCTTGGGGTGCACCGCTGGGTGAGGTGGAGGGAACTTGGCACTGCCGAGGGCTCTGCCTCTTCAGCAGGGCGGCGAGGTCCTGGGGGGGGAGCCTGGGGTCAGTGTGGCCCGTTAAAGAGTGGCGTGGGGAGAGTAGGCCCTGCAGGGTGGGCGTGACGTGCTGCTGTGGGGGACGGTAGTCCAAAGGTGTTGGAGAGAGCAGAGCCTGCTGTAGTGTTGAAGGAGCTCCATAGCCGCCACCCCCCACCGCTCCAGTCTGGAAACCCTCCAATCCAGGGACTTTGAGGGAGGTCCCCTGCAGGTAGGGGCAGTAGGAGCCAACCACTCCAGATGCTCCTCGGGAGGCGGGGTCACCGGAAAACAGGTGAGGGTTAAACTGGACTTGGTCAAAGCCTGAAGAGAAGCGACCAAGGCTGCGACTAAACAGTAAAATAAAAAAAGACAAAACCTCAGCAAACGTAAAACAATGCAGACAAAATGTTAAACCTCTACAGTACATTCCTTAACTTTACACACCACACAAAGAGCCTAACAAACACAGTGTGGTCCAGGTTCAGGTGTTCACTGAGAGCTGCACCAACATTTCAAAGAGCGACACCTTAAGCTTTTTACAAACTTCAAAGGAACAGACACGTTTGTCAGCTAGAAACTTGTTTGATTGGTCCGAAATCTGATCTAAGCCTGGTTAGGTTTATAGTGTTCCTGAGTCGATCAATATACAATGTGCACGCGTGCTGAGAGAACAATGTGATCTGACGAATACTACCTTCACTTCTGCATGAGCAAAAGCTCAACTCTGATCACTTTAAGCAGCTTTACTACTTATATCTGGTTATGGGAGTTGTTGCCATGTGTACAATCTGTGTGGCTGATAAAAACAACCGACTTAGGAAATGTCCCGATATAGTATACATCCGGGTATTTCTCGCGTACTCAATCTATTCATGCTATCTAATGTGAACGCACTACATACTCATTTTGAGTACGAGTAATACGTTAACAGCGCGATTTTCAACACAGTCTTTGTATCAGTGCTTTTTCACTTTATGTCAAAGCGCCTTGGTGCCGTAACCGTCAGTCAAAAACAGTTCCCTGTTCTCTAGAAGTGTGTAAAACCTCTAATAAAGCAGGTGCCTCCAGTTAGTGACATTTTCTCTCAGTGAAGAGACTGTTTTTGGGTGATGAAAAAGAGGAAAAGGATGACTGCTCTTCTAATGGAGCTGCAGAGACACTGAAATCCAAAAACTCACCCAGATACACAGAGGTCCAACGCTTTGTGAAAGACAGACTCTCAACAAAGTTAAAACCAGTGATAATGTTTCAAATCCCATTAACATGCAAGTCATACGTTTCAAAGTGCAGGCAGTGTTCAGATTAAAAGACAAGTTTCACACACAAAATAAACAAAGTCAGTCAGTCATTCAGTCATTTTTTTAAAAAAATGACTTCACCTCCACACCAATAGGTGGTGCTGATGTGTTTTGTATCTACAATGGAACAGAGACGAGAAGGAGGCTCGAATAGATGTTGCTTAATTTCACGTTGAGGGATTATATTTACACGTATTGTGTTCAGATCAGATCAGCACCAAACAAACTAATCAAGGATTGGTTGGTGAAACAAGATTTGATAGAAAAAAAATGCTGATATGAAACACAAATTATACAAGGTCAGGGTTCAGGAAACTGACTTTATACTTCACATGAACAAAGTAAGCATCAGTAGAGTAAAGTGATTGACCAATTAGATGCTCCACTTAAACAAATTTACTGAATTCCTTGAATTGTTTATCAGTTTTAAGGCACATGAGAAGGTTTTAGTTCTATTAAACTGTTCTACCGCAGTGGTTCTCAACTGACTTGGCTTAGGGACCCACCATCAACCCTTATAAATAAGCTGCAACACAAGCTAATGATTTTTATTTTTTTTCAATTTAGTCAGGGTTGGGGTCAATTACATTTTTCAGTTACAATTACATTTACAATTATCCATGTTCAATTACAATTCAGTTACTATTACAGTGACGGGTGCATTTTTCCCCAATTACAATTCAATTATGATTATTATTTTTCCCCATATGTCAATTACAGTTATGTTATCAATTACAATGAATCAGAATTACTGAAAAACATAACCTTCCTCTTGTGTTAGCTTTCTGTTAGCATCTCTTATGATAAAGGGTCACTTTTGACCCACGTCTTAATTGAAAATTAAAAATATACTAATTAATGTTATTATGTAATTTGTTTCTCATTCCAAGTTTTGTGCTAAATTAAATTATAATTGGCAGATTTTATAGAATTTTCATGCCACTTACAATGACAAAGTCAATTATCATTTTAGTTCAGGGGCCAAATAGGGGGCAGTTTGATCTCAAGTGGGCCACAAATTTTATGCGGGAAAACAAGTAATTTTGACATTTTTGTGCCATAGTTTGCACTTTTACGAATTTATAAAATACTGAATATGTAAGAAACCGGTAACATCCAAGCAATAAGTTACAGTTATCAGTCCCAACAGGATCTTTACTTTAAATTTCCTAGATTTTATAACCAATTTCTATTTAATTAAGGGAAATATTGTGTAATTATTTGAGGAAAATTGAAGGATTTTGTAAGAATTATGAGTTTAACATTAAAAATGACTGCAATCATGCAATATAAATATTGAGAAAACTATGAGCACCTGCAAATATTGTTGAGTTTCATTTACACAATGATTCATGCTTTCGCTGTCATTTTTACTTTCTCCTAGGGGCCAAATTGGATACTCCAAAGGGCCGGATTTGGCCCCCGGGCCATGAGTTTGACACATGTGATCTAAACTCTTACAATTACAACAGCAACAGATTTTTTAAATTACAAGTATATTTTTGCCATAATTGTAATTAATTATCAATTACACAATTGAACCCAACCCTGCAGTTCGTACACAATATGTATCATAAAATCACTGCATTAGGCTTACTTAATAATGTGTTGAATAAAGCTGTGGGTTTTACTAAAAAAAACATTTTTTTTCACTTTAAAATATTATTTCTTCATATATTTTTTATGCATATACAAAAACCCCACAAATATTAAAACATGGAACATATTGACAAAGTAGAAAAACGTATTACTGCCCCCTACTGTTGGGGGTGAGATTAAATGGCACCGATATCTCTTTTGAAATCGAAGCACTTTTTTTTGTTGTTTTCTAGAAACTGGTTCGCGACCCACTTTTGGGTCCTGACCCACCAGTTTAGAACCTCTGTTTTACTGTATAGAAAGATTTACAGAGACATTTGAAAGGTTTCTGGATTACTTTGTGGGAAGAAAAAGAAAATAGGTTAAAAAAATTACAAAACGTTGCTCTTAGTTGGTGGCCATCCGTACAGTTTGTGGTCAGGTGTGTGAAATGCACACAAAACAAAACAAAAGCATGGAATTGCTTCAAGTGATGAGGTTATGGAAGCTAAGGAGTGAAAACCAAACTAAAAGGCAGAAGAAGAAACAAACAGTCCATGAAGTTTGCTGTTGGCCTCCACAGGCAGGTGTGACGACTGGATCAGGAGGAAGGGAGGGTCACCTGTGCATTTCAGCGTTGTCTGCGCTCAGCTGTTTCCCCAGGACTCTGTGATTTCCTGGCGTGGCCAGAAAACCGCCCTGCCTTTGGGCTGCCGCGGCTAGCTCCACCTCCTGCACCTGTATGGTCACCTGCATCATCAGAGAGAAAACTGCAGCTAAATGTCTCACATCTGAGGACAAATCCAGAGCAAGTACCTGATATAATGAATATAACCACAACAACTTTCATCATCTTACTCTTTAAAATTCACTGTTATAAAAATGGAGGCGCTTCTTTCAGCACAGCACCTGACTGCTAGCAAACACAAAACAAGCTATGAGTGGCATTGTGCAGAGACCTGCTGTTGCTGAGGTACGCCCTGCGCCAATGGAACCGTGGGACGGGCAGATGTTGCTTGTGGATTGGTTGGCAGACCCACTCGAGGCAGGCTGGTGGGAGGCGGGCTGCCACTCTGGCCCTGGAACATGCTGGGGGCAGCATGCTGGTACGACACCGACGACTGACCTCCTGGAAACCCAACAAAGAAAAAACAATCAGTTACGTTCAATATAATATATACGATCCATGTAAACTTATAATTATATATTGTGTCTGCTCAAAAGGGAGTGGGAAGAAGAAAGACTGATTTATTCCCATCCCCATTTCTTAATCATACAAGTTTCATTATATTGCTTCTGTCTGTTTGGACTTCTAGGAATACACAATAAGTACTAAACAAAAAAGGGAAAAAAAACTGACTAATATTCAGTAACTAAGATATACAAAGCGCAATTCTCAGGGCAAAGCTAAAATGTATACTTATGTTGAAAAATGTCATTAAAGCTGGGGTACTCGATTTATTTTCAATTAAAAAAAAAATTAAAAAAATTATTAGCATCATGTAGTATATTGTAAAATAACAATTTCTGAAAAAATTCTACGACTGCGTGCCGTCTGTGCCTTATCATTAATCATTTTAGTTAAATAGTTTAATAAAACCCTGGAAGACAAAATCTTGGCGGTCACCCCCTCCAGCTCCAATTACAGGATTTAGAGAAAGGAGGGATGAGCAGAGCCCACGAAGGAGCCTCCTTATTGGCTGCCGCGATATATAGTGAAGTGTGCACAGTGCAAACTTGTTTTCAGTCTTGGACTAACTTTGGACACGCAAGTGGTTGTTTTCCTTCTCGACAGGTCATCTAATGTTCCATTTTCCAATATTTTGTGTGCGTCCTTTTGCGTAGATAGTTTTAAGGTGTTGTCTTTCCTCCACAACAGGCAGAATCACTGTTTTCTATATCCAATGATGGTGACGACCTGTGCTTCTTCTCAGTCAGTCTTGGTTCCCAATATTTTTCATTTTATCTGTAAATGTATCCATTTGTAAATTAAGTGAATAAGTAATTTGTTCTATTTGATATATTTAATTCACTGTGTCTAATCAGAAGCAGAATTCCTTTATTAATCCCAGGGAGAAATTGCTATCAGGGTTGGGTCAATTACATTTTTCGATTGCATCTTCAATTATCCATGTTCAATTACAACTAAATTATGATTACGGTGAGAAGCATTTTAAATTTATTATTTATCCACTGAAAGTCAAATTCAATTACGTTCTCAATTACTAAAGTTCAATTTCAATTAATCACAATTACTGATGCTTTAACAAATAACCCCATGAAACTTAATCTTCCTCTTGTGTTAGCTTCCTGATATCTTATGATAACAGATCAGTTTTGACCCATGTCTTAAATCAGCTGTAAAATACACTAAAAGAATATCGTCTTTCATCCAATTTATTTATCATCTCTTTGTTACCTTGTTAGACTTCCTTATCCATAAAAATATTGGTATTAATGTCGTTGGTGTGGGGGCCAAAGCCTTTTTTGTCAGTATTTTTCCCTCAATTTAAACTTTTAAGCCCTTCGTCCTCAGCCATTCTTCAACCAATTTCAACCCATTTAAACTTTTTTCACCTTTTTCAACCTAATTGCTAATGTTCAGCTATTGCTAGGTGAATGCTAATGTTAGGCTAATGCTATTGCTAGGCTAATGTTAATGCTAGGCTAATGGAATGCTAATGCTATGCTAATGCAAATGCCATGCCAAGGCTATTTTTAATCTTAATGCTTAATGTTAGCTATTGCTAATGCTAAGCTAATGCAGTACAAAGTGGGCCAGCACTTGCATCCTCACTTCCATTTTCTTCAGGAAATGCAAATATTCTAGTTTACTTTGTGTTGTTCTCAGCCCGATTTAAGGTTCTGCGTAAAATCCCCTGCCATAAACGCACGCAGGCGTAGACCCCCTCCCCTGTAACCTTACGTGCGACTACCCGGTAGTCAGCTAGGGCTGTGATTGGTCAGCTCCAAACCTCAGCCCCAATCACTGCCTTTTCCAGTCAACACCGACATGTCTGGGTCCCCTCACCCCAGCGTGACTGTTGACCGGAGCAATTGACGGTCTGCTCGATACACTTTTATACTTTGTTTACAAGGTTCCTATGTTTATATTGAAAAACACAGAGCACGTTTTGAAACCGTCGTTTTAATGTTTGTGTCCAACAAAACATGGTTTGGTACAGTAGGCAAGTAATAATCCAGAAATAAATTACATTTTATAGTGCTTAATTAACATAAAACATATTTTTCTGTGACTGGAAGATAAACAAGGGCTTTTTAATGCTCATTTGTAACAACAACAACACAGCCACAACCACCTAGTGGCAGGGCAGCCAATCGCATAGCGAGGTGTTCCCTCTACGCAGAAGTACATGGGCCAACCACTGCGTCACGTTGACGCATGCTCCCAGCGTAGGTTCTGACGCTGAACCTTAAACCAGGCTTTATTCCCCCAGTAAGTCACTCTGTGTCCTATAACCATCATTAAATCCAAGTATAAGTAAACTTAAGTGTGAGGTCAGTGACGCTTGGTTGTGATCAATCAGTGTCTGATTGATATTTTACTGTCTCTGCAACCACTCATCTTTCATTATGTAAAATACTAATGCAGTGAAGCAACGGTATTACTAACCATGCCCTTGCATCATGCCTGCAGAGCCAGGCGGAGGACTCTGATTGGGCTGCCGGAAAAGATGGTTGCTGGGATGTGTAGGCGGAGGGCTGGAGGGCTGGATGTGCAACCTGAGGGAGGGAAGGACAGAGTGGGAGAGGAGAAGAGCAGCACAACAATGATGTAACACGGGTCGATTGCATGCACCCCGGTATCGTGTTCATTGTTTGAAGTTCAGGAACAGATGAGTAATACTTGATTGTGTGCGTGTGTGCGTGTGTACCTCTGAAGCTGGTGGGTTAAATGACTTGGCTGGCTCTCCCCATGGCCCAAAGACAGACCCTGAAGGTTGAGAAACACAACATTTGCATCATAGAACAAAGGGGCAAATAAAACAAAAAAACACAAACTGAAGACTAATTAAAAGACATACAAAACATCCAAACATCAAGAGGAAGCTTGTTGTCAGCTTATACGAGAGCCCTATTGCATAGAATATCTGAAGAAATGAAATTAAACTTAAAAATATCTTTTACTGCTTTTCATGAATTTAAATTGTTCCTTTGTGCATATGCAAAAATGTAATCATCTAATTAATACTTGTTGATGTATTTTATGTGTCAGGCTTGGCTGAAAAGGTTTTGTCTTTAATATTTATGTTGTGTTTTTGATTCTTTTAGAGCCTACACTACAAAGCTAAATAATTATATCCTGGATTTATCTCCGTTAGTGGGCTTCACCTAACCAAACATTCTCCGTCAGACTGAAGCTGTCCTACGAATCTCGATTACAACTCACTAAGTTAAAAGAGGTGATTTCAGCCTGGCTGCGTGTGCGCTCTAGTGACAGAGGAGGAGATTACAGCGTCAAAATCACGAATAAACAGGAGAGCGATTGAGGAATAATTCTTTAAAAATATGAAGAATTAAAATCAATAATTTAGAATAAAAACAACACTGTTGCTACAGTAAAAGCAGCAACAAACGAATGCAGGAATTGATGAGTGTTAATACTTAAATTAGTGAGATTATAAATGGAGAATAAACAGACACTTTGATCACTTTCACTCTGTCTGTGGCTCTGACGCTGCATTCATACAGATCAGCCTACATCATAAGGTGGACAATATTTATATTTTCTATAATCTTACAGGACTGAAGCTCTCAGCGTCACCACAGAATACATTAATTATTTATTTATTCGTTCATTTATCGGTCTGAAAGCGCTCGATGCATGCAGGCTTTATCAGCAGACTAATGTAGGTCAGTCTATCAGATATACATTTTTTTTCCTACAGGATGTCATCAGTAAATGAAAGGATTAATAATTCTCTCTCTCCTGTCAGCGTCACATCAGATCCACATAGTGACGCGTTCACAATGATCCTCCTTTTCTTGGAAAGGTCGTTTTCTAAGAGATCTGATTGGTCAGGAGGCGGGACAAAACCAGAACAAAACCTAGTCCCGACCAGGTTAGTCGTACAGCCTAAGTTACCATGATGATTTAGCTTGGTAAGACGTCAGCCAGCTACGTAGGACAGCATACATTGATTAAATCCCGGAGGTTAGCACGATTAGAAGAAATCTAGCTTTGTAGTATAAGCCCTTAAATATTAACTTTTATTGCAACAGGCAAGAAAAATAAAATAAATAAAAATAAATAGCTACAAAAGAAACCAAAAATGTTACTTTGTTCTCTTTCCATGGTATTTGGGATGCAGTCTGATAATGGTGATGCTTTATGTTTTATCAAATGACTCCCGATGGTAAATAAATGTACTTTTGTTTTTATGAGTAATGCACCTTGTAATGACAACAACACGGATAAAAGTCATATGATGACCTAATATAACACAATCTTGAAAAATCCCATTTGTTTTCTTTTTTGCAATGTTTAAAAAATTAAAGTGTAACGAGACCTATTAAATGTTAAATGTATCTAAATGTAAAAATAAGTCGACATTGAAGTCTTAGAGAGTTTATGAAATCTTACTAGTTTTTGTTTTTTCTCAAGCTGAAATCTGTGCTGGAGAAGCTGAGGACAGGCCATTCAGACACCATCTGGATTAGTGTGAAAACATTAACATTCTCATGTTTGAAGACGCTTCAAGCTGCAAGATGCCTTAAGACTCCTGTAGTGTTTGCTTAAGATGCTCAAGCAAAACTAAAGAAGAAAGCAGGGCACTGAGAAGCATTTAAAAAAAGAGTGCATCTTCCACTATTTTACTATAAAACCTTTGTAAAATACATTTCAAATAAATCTCTAATAAATATGCTTTGTTGAAACTTGTGGAAGAACAGTGACTTCTCCAAAAGCAAATTCAGAATCAGAAATGGGCCCAGCCAAAGCAGCACAAGTTGTTATTTTGACTGAAAAAGCTGGTAAATAATCCTGAATGCTTCACCTCCTATAGAACTCAATGGACTAAAAGGGGCGATTTACATCATCAATGACGTCATTTCAACATGGCAGCACACAGGGTAAAGTAGTCCCAGTTTTAAAAGCTAATAAAAGAAATATGGTGCAAAATAATGCGTTTTGTGAGGCATAGAAGGACATTTCAATGGTTTTAGGCCACATTTGTAAAAACAGTCGAGGATCCCTTTAAAGTATTGCCTTTTGTCAATATTTCTTTGTAGAAAAAATCTCTCTAAAGACTTAATTAGAAAACATTCAATGTTCAAAATGTCATGCTAACGTATTACTTATACTAAGTCTGACGTCAAAATGTGTATGTAGTGCGTTCACATTAGATATTATGGAAAGATTGAGTGCGTGAGAAACACCTGGATGTATACTATATCAGGACATTTATTAAGTATACATGCTGAACACACTGGTCATACTCAACCGCCCCATGATGCATTGCGAGCGAAATGTAAACTCATCCTGGGACCAGCTTCAAGCTAAAAATCAAATATCCCCTTTTCAAAATAAAAGCATCTCTTCTTGTCTTCCATTCGTTTTTAACCCTATTGTAAATAAGGCTCTTGTTGTGAAGTTAACCAGAAGTTTAGACAGTAAAACTATGGAGGGTCTCCGAAAATCTTTGAAAAGTCGGCATGAAATGTGTTTCTGCAAATGAGCACATGTTGATATTCTACTTGGTCACTTTCACGCTTAAAATGCTTTCAGAACTTTGAAAGATGGCAAATCACTGGATATATTTAGCCTCAGTGTGCTTCAAATTTTTGTCAAAGGTTTGAAATGCATCTTGGGAAACTTGGAAGTATACTTCAGTGGGAATCATCCTAACCCAGGGGTCACCAACATTTCTGAAACTGAACAACTTCATAGGTACTGTATAGTCCAAAGGGCTACCAGTTCTAAAATCACTTCTTAAATATTACATGTTCACTTTAACTAGAGGGTCAGATAATGAGGAATGCGAGCAGTAACTTAAAAAAGAAATGTTGAGATTTCATTCATGCAATTGTTTTATTTTCATTACATTTGTATAGAAAATCCACATTGCTTTTTGAAAAATATATCTGATACATAAATATCATATTATATGAAACCTACCACTGACCATTAAAAACATTTGTCCCAATGTCACAGTGAAAATAAACATTTAAATACGGTTAATTTAATACAGCATTATTTACCTTTACTAAATACTAATTACATCTCTCACATGTGTTTATCTTCATTGAGTTTTAATCCTGGATTTTAGATGGAGCTCTTTGATGAGTAGAGCTCCTGAGGGCCCCTCACATGGTCCATAAGGGGTACCTGGTGCCCACGGGCATCGTGTTGGTGACCCCTGATCCTAATCATACTAATAGTATATAGTAGACAGTATATACTCATTGAGCGTGTAGTACGTTAGTATGCGATTTCAAACACAGCCATTGACTTGCATTCAGCTGTAAGTCTGAGGGGAAGTTGTGGTCTTGGAGGTTAAAGAGGCAGGCTAATAAGATGATGTCACAGTTTTAGATCACACTGACCGTTACTACAGCCTGACTTTCTCCAGATGAGAATTTAGTAGTTCAGTCAAGATTAATTCACTGCAAATACTACAACAACACGATTCGTCCTTTGTTTTTTCAAAGAAATCTCTGTGTATCCTTTACGCCGAGACTTCACACTAAATAGAAAATGTAATGTCCTAATGACAGAGGCGTGTGTGTGTGTGTGTGTGTGTGTGTGTGTGTGTGTGTGTGCGTGCGTGCGTGCGTGCGTGCGTGCGTGTGTGTGTGTGTGCGTGTCACTGTGATTCGCAGAGAGTCTCTGGTGTGATCACACACAGCTCTCGCCCCATGGTGTACCAGAGGCTTGAGCTCAGTGCTCCGTCAATGGGCACGGCTAGCTAACGGCAGTAGTGTGAGCGCCGTGCACGCACCTGGATTTGCTGGTGGAGGATTAGTTGCTCTTGCTGGTACAGGACATGCTGCTGCTGGGTGTGTTCCAAGAAGCGCTCGTCCTGCTGGGCGGCGTACATTTTCTGAAGCTGCTCACACTCCTGTAGGAAACAAATAAAATCTGCTTTAACAAAGGTGAATACTATTCAAAAAAAGAAAACAAATACATAAAGTGTAAACATCTTGACTTAATACACAGGTAATACATAAACATTTAGCTCATAAGAAATCACCAGTCAAGCTGCATTTTTCTCTTTCACTTTCGTTTTATTGTTTGATGAATGGTGACAGGATACTTAGCTACTTATTTGTGTGTATTTACACTGTATGAAATGCAAAAATGTGAACACCTGAAAAACATTTGCTTCTGCTAATCATCGTCATTGTTGTCAGTTCTCTCTTTTGCTTTATCAGAGGACAGTTTTAATTTCTACGGGTGTGATGGGAGGATTCTGACGTTATTGTAACACTGAAATCTTATAACCTGTAATAGTCACACATGTAAGTCCACATCTACAGATGAAACACTGGCTGCAAATAAAAATATTGCCCTTTTCCTTAACAACCCCTCCCACAGGGTGTTGTAATCACTTTGGGGTGGCACAGCAGGTGATGTAAGGTCTCAGAAGGACTTTATTTTGTAATTTTTCTCATGTTAGAAAATCTCTTTACCATACTAGAAAAGCTCTCTGATGTCAAATTGGCTAAATATTTTCAGTGTGTTTTTTTTTTTTTGTCAATCACTATTTGTAATGTGAGGTCATGTTGTAACTGTACCGGTCAGCTCATACATTAAGTGCAATGCACCAGTGACCTACTTTACTTATTACATAATGAATTATTCCTTACATTTAATTACACCATTAAAAGTATAATGGCTGCACCAAATGTAATAAAAGAATTACTAGTGACAGTTTTGTCTCATTACAGATAAGCTACATTTTACTGCTTTTATTTAAGGTCAAAATCAGAAAGTTAATTAAGTTCTTTAAAGCACAAAGATATAGTAGACAGGTGACGTCATGAAAGGGGGGCGTGAGAATGGCCCTCCACCTATATATTTTTTTAATTTTTGGGCTTTATTTCCTATTATTATTGCTATTCTAAAAAATGTGATTGCACATTTTAGGTTATATTTAGGAGTTTTGAAAAAGAATAGCGCTAATTTTTTTTACCTTTTTCAATAAAAAATACATTTCTGATCTGTTTTTTTGCTATTTTTTTGCAATAAATAAAATTGCACTCTTTAAAGGGGGCATAACAGAAAAAGTTTGAGAGCCAGTGAATTGGTGTAAATGATTTGCATCTCCATCAGAACCTGTTTGAGCTGCTTGATGAGGCTGCTGTTCTCGAGTTGAGCCTTGAAGGCCTGGATGGTTGCAGCGCCGTCGGAGAAGCGTCGCACGGGTGAGAAGCGCTCCATGGGAAGATGAAGGGTGTTACAGTCCTTATAACTGGACCTAAAATTAATGACAGACAATGGTGGGGTTGGGGGGTGGGGGTCACGTTGGTACATCACACACGCATGCAGACACAGATATGATAGGAAAACAGAGTGAAACAATAAGTCAACATTTTAGACCTAAATCATGAGAATGCCCAACAGTGCAAATAAATGAAGACATCAAAATATCAACAGTCACATACAGATCAAAATTATATAGAAGACAATCTTTTCCTAAATGTCCTAAATCTAAGAAGTTAGATGTATACATAAAAAAATATTATCACATCAGAATATTAAATTACTAACTTAAACTGTTTCTAAGAAAAGCTGTCCCCTTTGAAGATGCCTCGAACAGAGTAACAAAAACAGAAAAATGGCAATAACGCCAGATAAAAGAATTGCACACTTCTCATTTTCGAACTCCATCAAGTTACTGATACCTTGAAGCCACACACCGAATTTGGTTATCATATCTTAAACGGTTTCTGAGAAAAGCTGTCCCCTTTGAAGATGCCTCGAACAGAGTACAAAAAACGGAAAAAGGCAATAACTCCGGAAAAAACAATAGCGCACTTTTCAAACTCCATCAAGGTATTAATACCCTGAAGCCACACACCGAATTTGGTCATTGTATCTTAAACGGTTTCTAAGAAAAGTTGTCTCCTTTGAAGATACCTCGAACAGAGTAAAAACTAAGAGGAGTAATAACTCCGGAAAAAATAATTGTGCGGTTCTCATTTTCAAACTCCATCAAGGTATTGATACCATGAAGCCACACACTTCACTTAACTCGAACGGACGGACGGAGCTCAAACCTATATCCCCCTTCACACTTTGCGGCGGGGGATAATAAATCTATTTTTGAGCAATAAATCAATATTAATAATTGTTACTCTTCTCTGCAAAATATACAAAGTCATCCAATATCAAACTCACTTAACAGGCATGGTCAACATCTATAGGCAATTTTGGACTTATGTTACACACCTTCTTTCATAAATACATTTCAAACAAACCAGCTTCTCCCAATCCAAATACATAATGAAAGATGCAATGGTCTGACATAAGTTGAATATCGGTGCTAAAGAAAACACTGAATAAACAGAAACACAGCAGACAATATGTAAAGAACATGCTTAACAAAGGCTTTCTAAACCAATGAATGTCTCCCCTACACATACAAAGTAGGACAGACAGATACTAATACACATGTATGGCTGCTAGTGGAATGAGCACCATCACAAAAACACTTAAGGTTTCACAACCTACACCTGCTCCTTCAATGTCCAATGGAAAAGAAAATTGACCTTTAGAAGTTGGGCTTATTTGATGAGGTACAGCTTTGTCATGTGACCCAAGCTAATAAGAACCATGTTAGAACTCAAAAGAGGAAACGCACTCGTAATAGGAGCGTGCGTGGGCATGTGTGCGTGTGTGTCCGTCTACATGGAGATCATCCCCATAACAAAATACATGAAGGTTTTTTTTTTAAACTTTAGGATGTCAATGTCAAAAACTATTAAATAAACTGGCAAATATATTACCAGCAAATCTTTTGCAATCTCAGAGATTTCTACTGTCAAGTATACATTTTTCTTTGTATGAATAATAATAAACCGTAGGATGTATGATCGTCGTATAGAAACGTAGAAGAATTGATTCCAAGGCTATACATGACCTTGTAGTGCAGAATAGTCATTAGCTTAGAAACTGAACACTGGCAGCTCTGTTGCTATCGGTGACTGTGGCTGATTATGTAAAGCGTTTTGAATCTTTATGTAAAACTAAAAAAAATCAACTAAACTTAAGTTACGATGTGAGAATAAAACAGCATTTCAGCATAAAATGTTGAGAATATGAAGGTGTTACCTTCTACAAACAGGGTGAGAGCAGATAAAGGTGAAAGCAAAAGTTTAACTGTCGAGTATACAAAAAAAGACGAGAGCATATTTGTACCTAAGTTTCAGTTGGACTCTTCTATTATATAAACATAACAAAGGCCCTTTAAGCAGCATAAAAGGCCAGTGGGATTACTGTAAAAATGACTGCAATAGCACAAAAAATTAATGTCATAAGATAATAGGCGTATCCTTTTATTAACAAAATAACATAAATGTCTGTCTTTTTTTCTTTTTAGAGCTTTTCACTTATGGAACAAATTGCCTCGGCACCTTTACACATGTTTTTTCAAAATGCTTTAAATCTTAATGTATATCATGTATTTTTTTTTATTTATCTGTTGGTGTAATGAAAATGGGTCTTTTTTAATGGACACCAGGAACATTAGCAAAGTCCATTTTCATTGTTTTCATGTCAAACAGTGTTTTCTTATTTTGGAGACCTGTGGACATGTGTGAGTGTCTGTGCATGAGCAGCTTCAGGCGGCCATTTCCCCTCACCGGGTGTGTATGTCGGGGGCCCAGCCCACCCTTTGGCGGGGGCCCTGGGGCCGCTGTGACTCTGCAGAGGGCTCGCCATGCGATGTGCTCGTGAGCGCGTGCGTCGTGTGCCGCTTGGAGCGGTTCGCCAGGTACCTGGGCCGCAGGGAGGAGGGGGAGGATGGGTGGGGGTGAGGGTGGGAGACAGGAAGCAGCGCTGGTCAGCTCTCTGACCATAATGGCTAATGAAGATGGGGTGAGAAGGCCTGCCCCCTTCCCATCTCTGCCAATAGGTGTCATTGATAAAAAATATCTTAGCCAATCAGAAACATTCGATGTAGTGACACCACAGGATGGATGTTAATGCTTCAAGGTACCACAGCAGATCCCAATTAAAGGTATGTACTGGGTACCATTGTTGCTTTAGCAAGCTTGAGAGTTAGCAAAGCTGCGTGAATAAAGAGTGGAAAAGTTGCTGAGAAGAATTTGGCGTTTGCTGCAACTAAACAAGGAAGCGTTTGGTCAAAGAGTGTGAGAGAAAGGACGGCTGACCTTGGCGGTTTCAAGCTGTGATGAAAGCAACTTGATGGAAAAAGGAGGAAAAAGAGGATAAGAAGCCCCACAGCACTGCTCGTCTCCCATTGGGCAGAAAAAACCCCAAAAGCAGAGCAGATCGAAGCACTCACTCCCAGCGACCCAGGACACCAGCAAAGCTACAGACCTACAGCTCTACAGACCTATAGACCTACAGACCTAAAGACCTGTAGACCTACAGATCCACAGACTTACAGACTGTAGTGCCTGAAGAGGACGAGCAGGGAAGCCCAAACCTGGACACACACCATCCTGGTGTCTAATGATGACATGTTGGACAGCTAGTATTGAAATGTTTTAATGGCCATGCCTATAAAATTATAATTACATTCAGAGGTGCAAGTAACAGACTACAAGTAATTGAGTTGCTTTTATGGGTACTTGTACATTTTTAAAAAAAAAAGTAAAGTGATTTGTTACATTTCTACCCCCAATCGTTACTGAGTAAATTGTTATTATTTTGTTTTAACATGATCAACGGACATTGTGAAACTACAAAAAATTAAATGACAAGACAACAATCAAGTGCAATTATCAACCAAAACCAATTATTCAAGCTGTGTTTGTGCTTAGAACTGGTTGCTTTAGCTTGTTTGTCCCCACAGGGTAATGTGATGTTACTCTTCCTAACATGTCACAGGTTGTGGACTTCCATGGTATCCAGTGAAGGCAGCACCTCTGTCAAGAATCCACCACCACCGCCACCACGCACCAAGTGTTAGTGTGGCTTACCTCTGCACTGCCTCCTGGTCGGGTTCACCATCTGAACCCTCCTCATCTACTGGAGCGACGGCAGGGATCGGATGCTGACCAAGACAGGGAGATCAAGAGATCAATCGCTGCGTAAAATACAAGGAGAATAAGAGAAAACGTGGACTTTGGGTTGAATTTTTACCGGGCTGGCAATGAGTGGCGAGGGCCCCCGGGGTCTCTTCAGTAACTGAGCGTGTAGCTGAATATTTGCCCCACCATCGGAGGCTCTTCGGCCGAGAGGCCCCATGCCGTTGAGGAGCTGCAGTGTGGGCGGCTGTAGCAGGGATTGCTCCTGGAAAATTAATCAAAAAAAAAAAAAAGAATATCCAATGTGTAAAGTCACTTCCACTATTACATAAATGCAGTAAAGACGGCTGGCCACACCTTGTACTCCAGCTGCTGCGTGGGCTGCAGGCTCTGCGTGGGCATGAGTGTGTGCATTTGGCCAATAGCAGGGGTGAGATGAGGGAAGGGGGGCTGGGGCAACACACCTCGAGGGAAACCTGGTGGTAGCTTCTGTAGGTCCTCCTGCATCTCTGTCCTGGAGGGAAAGTCATTGATTATGTTCAGGGTTGGGACCAATTATAGTTGTAATCGCGTGATTGATAATTAATTACAATTATGGCGTAATTAGTGAGGATGCAGGAGGCATCTGTTGCTTCTTCCATTGCTGTTAACTTCTACACTGTCTGATTTTGACATTTAAGCTATCAAACTATTCAGAAAGTTCCAAAGACTTAGCCTTGTACTTTTATAATTTGTAACTTTAAAACTTTTTGACTGATTACATGTTTTCTTTCCCATTCATTTCATTTTCTATTCTATTTATATTAATCCCCAGCCATTCTTCAACTGATTTTGACCATTCAACCTTTAACATGTTTAGCTACTGCCTTCAACACATTTTAACCTTTAACATGTTTAGCTACTACCTTCAACCCATTTTAACCTTTAACATGTTTAGCTACTACCTTCAACACATTTTAACCTTTAACATGTTTAGCTACTACCTTCAACCCATTTTAACCTTTAACATGTTTAGCTACTACCTTCAACACATTTAAACCTTTAACATGTTTAGCTACTGCCTTCAACCCATTGTAACCTTTAACATGTTTAACTACTACCTTCAACACATTTTAACCTTTAACATGTTTAGCTACTACCTTCAACACATTTAAACCTTTAACATGTTTAGCTACTGCCTTCAACCCATTGTAACCTTTAACATGTTTAGCTACTACCTTCAACCCATTTAAACCTTTAACATGTTTAACTACTACCTTCAACACATTTAAACCTTTAACATGTTTAACTACTACCTTCAACACATTTAAACCTTTAACATGTTTAGCTACTACCTTCAACCCATTTTAACCTTTAACATGTTTAACTACTGCCTTCAACCCATTGTAACCTTTAACATGTTTAGCTACTACCTTCAACCCATTTTAACCTTTAACATGTTTAGCTACTACCTTCAACACATTTTAACCTTTAACATGCTTAGCTACTACCTTCAACCCATTTTAACCTTTAACATGCTTAGCTACTACCTTCAACCCATTTTAACCTTTAACATGTTTAGCTACTACCTTCAACACATTTTAACCTGTAACATGTTTAGCTACTACCTTCAACCCATTTTAACCTTTAACATGTTTAGCTACTACCTTCAACACATTTAAACCTTTAACATGTTTAACTACTACCTTCAACACATTTTAACCTTTAACATGTTTAGCTACTACCTTCAACACATTTTAACCTTTAACATGTTTAGCTACTACCTTCAACACATTTTAACCTGTAACATGTTTAGCTACTACCTTCAACCCATTTTAACCTTTAACATGTTTAGCTACTACCTTCAACACATTTTAACCTTTAACATGCTTAGCTACTACCTTCAACCCATTTAAACCCATTTCAACTTTTTTCAACCTTATTGCTAATGTTAAGCTATTGCTAGGTTTTTGCCATTGCTAGGCGAATGCTAATGCTATTATTGATATTGCTAGGCTAATGCTAGCCAATGTTAAAGCTAATTCAGTGCGAAGTGGGCCAGCAGCCGCATCCTCACTTGCATTTTCTTCAATAAATGCAAATATTGTAGTTATACAGGTAAATTTAATTTTTATTTTTAATTACGATAAATTTAATTAACTGTAATGAAATTGTAATTGAGTTCACAAAATTGACTTTGTAAATGTAATTGCAAGGAAAAGTCTATTAAAAATGTCCATTATAATTAAACGGAAAACTGGGGAACCATGTTATGGTTCTATGTACAGTTCTAAACATATGTATTAAAATATGTTCCATATCAAGCTTTCCCACATTTTACTATTTTTTTAAAATGTAAATCGAGGGATACATTGACACAAAAAAGGCTCAGATGTCCACACCAAAAATATTAAAACTTATGTTTTCATTGATTAAGAAGCCTAATAAGGTAACCGATAGATAGGAAAAAAGATAATTGTAATTGGAAAAAATGCTGGTCAGTCTAATCGTAATTGAATTGTAATTAAACATGGATAATTGAAAACGCAACTGTAACTGAAAAATTGAATTGACCCCAACCCTGATGATGTTATGTGATATAATTTTCATATTTTATCTTTTTTCTAATGATAATCAATTTAAGGACAATGGCTTACAGGCCATTTTTATTGCATAACAGAGCTGATTCTAACTTGAACAGATTTTTACACAACGGTACCTTAACCCATTCTACGATTAACTATTATTTAACGATTTACTATACATTTAAAAATTGCAGTTTATAAATACTGCAACTACTACTACTACTACGACTGAAAAACTGGGATTTTATAAAGATATGGCAACCGGTATTGTAAAAAGTGTACCCTTATGACCCTTATGTTTTATCAGATTGACAACATGGTAATGACAACAGGAAATACTTCCAACCTGGAAACAATTATGCCAAGCTGGTGGTGTGTATATTTAGTCTTGTCCATGTACATTTTTTTTTGTTCTGTTTTGTTGTTTTGTTACTTTTTTTTTTGGAATAATGTCTGTTTATAGCCTTGTTTCATTGTTTAGGAAAATGTGGTTCTTTGATGATACTGAACTGAATTGTGATGTTGAATGTTGGAACCTCAATAAAAATGAACTTATTAAAAAATGCAGTTTATTGAGGCATTAAGTCTGCTACAACTGTCACACTTTTTATTGTTTATTTATTAGACAGAATTTGCAATAAGACAAAGCTTTTTTGAACCACTAGAACTTGACTGTAATAAATAAGTATATTACTTTGTAATACTACTACTTAAATTCATACATTAATTAAAGAATGCATTTGATAGGATGATTGCATTTAAGCAAATAGAACCAGTTTGTCCTTTCATCACAATGTCTACTTTACATGAGAGCTTTAAAGGGATAGTTCGCCTATTTAAGACATGACGTTGTATGCAATCCTCACCAGCACTATAGTGCATACACATTGTTTCACTCAGTGGTCACAACATGTCTGACTCCGCCGATGGCAACCAGCCAGAGACAGCTTTGGCTGGTTGCCATCGGCGGAGTCAGACATGTTGTCCGCGAGTCGCGCTATCAACAGCTGATGGGATTAGGCGCACCGATGACGTTGACGGCAGCGCGGATTGATAAAAACGGAAGAGAAAATAGTTCCGATTAAAACTGGAGGTATGAATTTTTTTTGTGGGCGGTTTTGTGATGTAAATGAATCGAGCTTTCAAACGCATATCTTTTTTTCTATTAAAAACGCACAGTTTTGTGGCCCCGGAAACTAACCGGGACTACTTTCTTGACCAACTTCAAACGGCCAGAACTCGGACCAGGGAGGTGACCACTGAGTGAGACAATGTGTATGCACTATAGTGATGGTGAGGATTGCATACAACGTCATGTCTTAAATAGGCGAACTATCCCTTTAATTCCCCTACAATTTAGAATAAAAAATAAATCATCTTTTAAAAAAAGATTAAAAAAATCACCTTTTAAACCCCCAATTCCGAATGAAAATACCCATTCCAAATTAAACTTAAATCTGAATTAGGTGGCTGGCTTATTCTGATTTTAATTCCTATCTTGCATATGTTCAATTCCGCTTGACAATAATTTCGGTCATTTTTCGCATGCTCGTCCTGTCGCAATAAAGGGCTGGTGACGACATTATCCAAGATGGCCGCCTGAAGCAAGCGTTGGACTTGAGCCAAAAGTGAAATCATATGTTATTGTCAAGCTGCTGCTTCAAAACTACAATCAAAATAAAAGTCAAAATAATGCTCATTATGTGGTCCTTTATGAAAATAAAGGGTTTGTTATGTTGCTGTTTTTTCCCGGTAGACGTGAATACGTCACGTTGGCCCTCTGACCAATCAGAACCCTTCCCAACCCCCCAGATCTAAAGCTAAATTGAATAAAGGCAAATAAACCTGAACTTCAATTTTGGAATTACTATTGCCATGTCAACCAAAAGCAGAACACTTTAATTCCAAATTATTTAATTCAGAATAATTAATTCCAAATTATTTAATTCAGAATAATTAATTCCAAATTTAAAAAAACATCATGTAACCGTGGCGACTGTCCATTTTCAGTCAATCAAGCATTAGTGCAAAGGATATTTAAATTTAGCACATACAGGATGTAATCAGTGAGCAACCAAAATGTTGTTTTTGATACCTTTGGCCTGGAACGCCCACTGTGTGTCGCCTCATAGAGAGGTAACGTGCCATGGCCTCAGGAGAAGGCTCCTCCCCTTCATCACTGTCCAGAGCCATGCTGCCATCAGGCTGAATACACACAAGCACACACACACACACACACACACACACACACATTAAAGTTTAAAGCTCATTGAATAGGACATTTAAATACCGTCATTTTGATTTAAAAAAAAAAATCTGTAATAAAGGGCTACAAAGCAGTATAGTGCTGCCTACTGTAATGGTCCTTTGTGTGAGTGCATGTATGTGCGTGATGCAACTAATTACAGTTTATGCTGTGATGTATCAATATAAAAAACAATGAAAACTAAACAAGCAGGAAGAGAAAAAAAAAATAAGCGGCTCAACAGGAACTGCTGATTGATGCATGCCACACATACACAAGTGTTGCTTGACTGTGAGAACATCTGTGGTAAGCAGCACTTCAATCACCAGTCCTGCTTTTCAAAGACATTGACCCTGACTGGCAGCATGACGCAACCAAGTGGACTCACCTCCACGATCTGGTTCTCTGGGTTGATGAGCTGGACGTAGGGAACAGTCATGCTAACAGGATTAGCCTGTGGATCCGTCTGTGGGGAAAACGTACAGGTCAAGTAAGGCTTGGGTTAGTCATATCAATCCTCTTTAGAGTGGTGGGATTTACAGTCTTAGTTCACCATGGATGAAAGCCAAACTGAGAACCTGCCGTCATTGGTGTTAATGCTGAGTCAACATTTATGTTATCAAGATCTTTATTTTCCTGTGTCTTCATGTTTTTCCTGCATTTGTTCACCAGCCATTTGTTTTTCCGTTTGGTGATTGATTTGGACTTGATTCACGTTTTTGCAAGATTTATTCAATATATATCTCTACTCTTCCGAGGCTTTCACTTCATTACATTAGTTAAAGAGTAACTAAACCCCCAAAAGTCAAAAAGTGGGTATGAAGTAGCGCTGATTGACTAAAATGTCAAAAGTTGGACAAGAATCAAAGTATTTGGGAGTGAAAGCGCTCTATGGGTTGAAACCTGGCAATAACAATAGAATTTCGCCATTGGCTGACAATGGTGATTTGTGACGTTTTGGTGTAAGTAAGTAATGTTTATTTGTATAGTTCCTTTCACAGACAGAGAAGTCACAAGGTGCTTCACAGAATTACAATAGAAATACAAAGTACATTTACAGTCACAAAACATGATGGTCATAAAACCACCCTTTATCCACTGGAATTAAAACGCTTTCTGAAACAAATAGGTTTTCAGTTTGCTCTTAAAAACATGAACAGAATCAAGTGAGAGCAAGGAAGGCGGAAGATCCTTCCAGAGGATCAGCCTGGAAGGAGCGATCTTCTCTGGTCCTGAAATGAGTACAAGGGACTATGAGCAGGTTCTGATCCAGAGACCTCAGCCTCCGAGACGGGGTATGAGGACACAACAAGTCTCTAGTATAGGAGGGAGCCTGACCATGCAAGGCTCTGAAGGTTAGCATCAGGATTTTAAAATTGAAACAAAAAGTGGCTGGGAGCCAATGAAAGGCTTTTAGAATGGGAGTCATATGAGCCCATCTGTTTGTGTGAGTCAGTAACCTCACCGCAGAGTTTTGTACCTGCTGAAGACGAGACAGCTCCTTTCTGTTTAGACAAAAAATAAACTGTTACAGTAGTCTAAACGAGAAGAAACAAAGGTGTGGATAATCATTTCAAGATCATCTCTGGACAGAATTGTTCTAGGTTTAGAGATTTTAAACTGAACACCTAGATTTCTGAGGCTTGTTTTAGGAGACAAACTCAGGTCGCTCAGATACTGGTGAATCCCTGAGATGGCGTCATGAGGGTCAATCACCAGCATCTCTGTTTTGTCTGAGTTTAGTTGCAGGGAACTTGCGCCAAGCCATTGTTTAACTTGCGCAAGACATTTAAGCAGAGGTCTCAGGGGTCTTCAAAGAGCAGTAAAGTTGAATATCATCAGCAAATCAATGATCAGAGCTCTGAATAATTTTTCCTAGTGGAAGGACAGAGTAAAAACAAAATTGGGCCCAAAACAGAGCCCTGAGGAACCCCGCACAACAAATCAGCAGAGTCAGACAGGATCTTATTTGCAGAGACACTAAAGCTCCTCCCCGATAAGTAAGAGGAGAACCACGCAAAGACTGGTCCTGACATTCCGACCAGGTCACGCAGTCTTGTCAACAAGATTTGGTGACTGACAGTGTCAAATGCTGATGATAGATCTAGCAGGACCAGGACAGTAGATATACAGTACAATAAAAACTAGCACCTGTTGACTCTCAAACTGTGTTGGATTTGGAGAATTGCAGATAGAAATGCATAGTGAGTAATGAGTAGATAGTCAGCATCATATATATCAGTGGTTCCGAACCTTTTTTGGATAGTGACCCCATTTTGGTGTCAAGAATTTCTGGTTTCAAGACATTTTTTTCTCTCTAGAATTTGTTTTTGATCATGTTTGTTAAAATGTATTTAAAAAACAGAAAAGCCAGGATTAGTGACAAGTTGTTCCAGCTCAAATATATTTAAATCTATTTTTTTATTATTGTTATTATAATTACCTAGATTTATATTTGACAAAGTGAAAGTATAGAATGCAGTTGTTTAAGATTGTGTGTTTTCATTTGCAAAATAATAAAATTCAAAAATGTAGTTGCAGTAATTTATTTTTGTATTATTTACTAGACAGCTCAGGCTACCCCATTTAAACTCCAGGGGACCCCACATTGGGTACCGACCCCATGGTTGAAAAAAAACTGCTATAGATTGTTGTTTGAGGATTTTATAATATAGACTGGTTGTGTCCTAACTGCTCTAGGAACCATAATCAAGGCATTTTTTCTGCTGAATACAAATATATTTGGGTATGAAGTAGAGCTGTTGATTGATCCTGGTCCAACTCTCAACATTTTAGTATTTCAATTTGGCATATTTAGTTGTAAAATGTCAGAGTGACTGCCAACAATGGGTTAAAACCAGGTTATTACAATTGATTTTTGCTATTAGCTGAGAACAGATCATGTTGGCCCCGCCCCTTTTATAAAAACCAGCATCTGTGGGCTCTACAATCTGTGGTGAGTAGGTTGGATTGAGAAAAGAGTGAATAGACAGGTATATTGAGGAATGATTAGCTAGTTAACAAAGCATAGCTTGTTCATTGAAGTTTTTATAGTATAGACTGGGCGTGTCTTAACTCCAGGAGCCCCGCCCATACTCAAGGCATTTTTTGAATTTCCCTCCTAGTGGCGGTCAGGAGAAAGCAGGGGTTTAGTTAATCTAAGATTAACATTTTCGTTGCATGTCTTGAAAATTGTTACCATATCTTCACATCTTTATTAATCTGACTAATAGCATTCCATCCAAAGGCCACCGTAAATTACCTGAACAGCATTGAGTGGGTAGCTAATAGGGCGAGGTGTGGGCAGGGCAACACGCAGGGTTTTGTGTTTCTTGAGGCGGTCAGCCAGAAGACTGTAGATGGCACTGTAGTGATCATACGCATCGGTTTGTAGAGACTGTAGAAGAGAAAAAAACACGGTTAGGGCCAAATATGACAAAGCAAAACTTGCGGTTGAGTTGAAACTTGGTCAACATGCGCAGTGTGCCCAACCTGGAGTGTGCGCTCCCGGTCTAAGCCCATCTCTGACATGGCGATTATGACTTGTTCATTGATGAGCTCCACATCTCTCTCTGTTTTGACCTGCTCACACTCTGCTATCAACTAAACAGTGGGAAAAACAGGGTTAAATAAATTAAAGATTGTTGAAGTCCAATTGATGTTCGCACAGTAGGGATTGATTTTACCAGGGATCTAAACTGAAGGTTTGCACAATGAATAAACTGTTCAATTACTCCAAGAATTGTGTAGCGACATCCCAAAATCATGTCACAACAAAAAGACAGTCATCAACATCCCCCGCCAGACTGGTTGTCAATATAACTCACAACCTTTTCCTAAATGTCCTAAATCTAAGAACTTACATAGATGTATACATCAGAAAATATTATCACATCGTAATATAAAATTACTAACTATCTTAAATGGTTTCTAAGAAAAGCTGCCTCCTTTAAAGATACCTTGAACAGAGTAAAGAATAAATGGAACAAGGGCAATAACTCCGGAAAAAATAATTGTGCACTTCTCATTTTCAAACTCCATCAAGGTATTGATACCCTGAAGCCACACAGCCAATTTGGTTATTGTATTTTCAACAGTTCCTAAGAAAAGCTGTCCCTTTTGAAGATAGCTCGAACAGAGTAAAAAAAGGCACAAGGGCAATAACTCCGGAAAAAATAATTGTGCACTTCTTATTTTCGAACTCGATCACGGTATTGATACCCTGAAGCCACACACTGAATTTGGTTATCCTATCTTAAACAGTTTCTGAGAAAAGCTGTCCCCTTTAGCTCAGATGGACAAACACACGGAAGGAGCTCAAACCTATATCCTCCTTCAAACTTTGTGGCGGGGGATAATAATAATCAGTTACCCATTGGCTACCATTACCACCCACCCTCATCATTTACCCCCATAAAGAAACCACTGTCAGCCCTTTAGTCACCAATGGATTTATTTCTTATTTTACCTTTAATTGTCAATTTGACCCAACTACACATTTGACATTGACCTGCTGTGGAATTGCCTGCTCTCTGGTTTGAGAACCACTAAGAACCTTAAAATAAACATAATTGCTCCTTAGAAAGAAGATATACTGTCCTTATAAACACTTTCTTTAGTCCCTGAAAAATAAAATCATGATTCATATAAAACGGGGAACTAAAACAGAGGCTTTCACATTTTAAAAATGTATACAGTTTTTTTAGTAAGATGTAATGTAAAACACTAAAGCCCTCTATAAACAGAAATACATTATAGTGGGTGGCAATCAGGGTTGGGGTCAATTATAATTGTTCCGTAATTGATAATGAATTACAATTATGGAGAAACTTAAAAATGTTATTTTATTTAAAAAAATATGTTGCTGTAGTAATAGTAATTTAATTGTGAGTTTAGATAATTGACTGTGTAATTGCCATGAAAATGGTCAATTGTAATGTAATGCAAAACTGGGGAACCATATTACAGTTCTATGCACAGTTCTAAACATATAGTTAACAATTATTAAAAGACATTTTATATTAAGCTTTCCTTCAAAAAATCAAGGGGTATACTGACAAAAGGCTTAGATGCCAACAATCATTTTTAAAAAAAAAAACTATATTATATATATAAGGTAACCAACATATTAAAAAAAAAAGTGTATATTTTACAGCTGATTTAGGACCCATTATCATAAGACATGCAAACAGAAAGCTAACACAAGAGGGAGGTTAACTTTTATTGGGTTATTTATTTCAGTGTGATTAATTGTAATTTAACTTTAGTAATTGAGAACGTAATTGTATTTGACTTTCTGAGGATGAAAAAATAATTGTAAAAATGTAATTGACCCCAACCCTGGTCGCAATGATCTTCATAAAAACAAATCAAAGCAACCACACTAATATCATCATATTTTGAGAATGAGCTGAGAATAAAAGTGTCTAGTAATTAAAAGCAGTCTCACCCTGTCAAAGTCAGGGTCTGGGTCTCCCTGTCTCATCCATTTGTTCTTACAGATCTGCTCCATGCTGAGCCTTCTGCTGGGCTCCAGCACCAACATGTGTCTGATCAAGTACTCACAGTCTGTGGGTAGAAAGACAGCAAGTATTCAGGTTTCCTCTTGTCTCATTGAATCAACAGCTGAGAATAGTCCAGTGTATGGCTGGGCGGTATACCCGGTTCATACCAAATATCGGTATATATTCCGTTATGATATTAATTTTTAATATACTCCATACCGGTGTATTTGATTACATAACTTTCAGAACGCTACTCTGTGTCGCGTTTCAGACTGGACCCTTTTCAACGTTGCACTTCTAAATAGGAAGGTAAACAGTAGCGCTCTGGTGTTAGTTATGGTGTAACTCATACGTGTAAATGGATAAAAAAAAGACAATTAAAAGCTCTGAAGCTGCATGTGACTGCTTGCGCATGCCTCTGCTACAGGAGAACAACACTCTCGGACACGGAGGCACGGTTAGCTTAGCATGTCAGCAGTAATACACAAAAAAGAGAACCTAAGATCGCAATTTGTAATTCTTAAAACGTGGAAATAATTCCTGGTGGAGCTGCAAACAAAACGGTACAATATTCACCATAAGAAACACTGAGTATAGCATTTAAAGCTAGAAATCAAGCTAATGCTAAGCTAGCGTGGCAAAGAGCCTACTACTAGCATATAATTATTCTACAATATTCTCTCATCATGACAGTAAAATAGACCATAGTCAATCTACTGCAGTAATTCATCTCTCAACCAGTAGAAAATGCTGTGAACACCTGATTATGCATGAAAAAATAAAATAAAATACTGTCACTTTTAAAAAAATACCATGATATACATTTTTGGTCATACCGGCCAGCCCTAGTCCAGTGTCATACCTGTGGACATGAAAAACGGGATGCGGAACTTTCCACTGAGGACCCTCGCCCGCAGATTTTGTAAAGTGCTGCCGTCAAAGGGCAAGGCACCGCACACCAGCACGTATAACACCACACCTAAGCTCTGTGGAGAGAAGAATTTATGACCAAACATTGAATACACCTCGTGCTCACGGCTTCACGTTGTTTCTGCACATGTGATGAGAGACAGCAGCGACTCTACTCACCCATATATCTACTTTGGGCCCATCATACTCTTTGCCTTCAAATAGTTCTGGCGCAGCGTAGGGGGGGCTGCCACACCATGTCTTCAACAGCTGGCCTCGAGAAAACAGGTTGCTGAAGCCAAAATCTGAGCAGGAGAATAAGGTTAGGAACTGTTCGGCATTTCTTTACAAGTCCTTTTTTTTTTCCACAAACGACACAATTAGCACCAAAATAGTCAAACATTTGAATGGATGAAGAAAAAAAAAAACAATACAGCTTCCACTCAGAGTAAAATGTAGGCACTATTTGCTCAAACCCAGTTCTTTCAAGCAGGATTAAGATCATATACATTTACGTATTCAATTACAGCTCAATTACGATTATGGTGACCAACATTCTTTCTAATTACAGTTAAAATTACAATTATTTTTTTCACCTGAAAGTAAATTACAATTAATCACAAATACTGATCCTAAAATGAATAATCCTATAAAACTTAACATGTGTTAGCATTCTGTTAGCATCTCAGTTTGACCCATGTCTTAAAGCTGCAGTTTGTAGAATTGTGAGGCGCTCCACACTCCCCCCTCCCCTCCTGAAAAACACACCAGTCTTCTTGTGAACTCTTTGCAACTGATTTCTCTATAGAGACGATTAACAAATGTAGGGAGTTTATGTTGTGTCATTGGAAAGTTTTCTGATGTTTTACAGACATGAAAGCACGTATGACTCACTGCTGTGACACAGTCAGAGCTGCTGCTCTCACACAAGCAGCCGAGCTGCAGCCGAGCTCAGCTGATCAGAGCAGACAGTCCAAACTGCAAATGAAATGTGTCTGTTCTCCGTCTCCACCTTAGAAAATGTTTCTCTTAGTTTTACAAGCTATTTATCCCATCTGTTATCACTCGCACTCTCCCTCTCTCTGACTCGGGGCGGACTACGCACGTACTGAAAGCGGATTGCGCGCAGTCTGCCGCACAAATCGAGTCAGAGGAACCTCCGCGGAGTCCGCTGTTTCTCCTGAACCAGTTTGTGCCTTTATTCTGTTGCTTCTCCACCTCAGTCTTCTTTTTTCCTCTTGCTTTGCCGTGGAACCGCTGTGCCAAAAGCTGTGTTAGAGACTTCTGCTTGAATACAGAGCCATGGGACTGTCCCTACTCTCAGATCGGGAACGCGCATTGACTTTTGACGAGAAGCTCAAGCAGCCAATAGTAACGCTTAAAACAGCTCATGGATCGCTCTGTTGGTAAAAAGATCTCTGATTGGCTGAAGTCCAGCGTCACGCTCCTGGATTTCTAAATTTCATTTACAGAGCCAGGAGAAGAAGAAAAGATTCACTGTCCACTCAGAATGCTTTGGATTACAATATGCTCAAAGATGATTATGGATTTTTGACCAAATAACACCAAAAAAAAATTACATGTTTCAGCTTTAAATCAGCTGTAAAATAAACAAAAAAAATTATCTATCATCCAATTTTTTTTGTCTCTTGGTTACCTTGTTAGGCTTCCTAATCAATGAAAATGATGGTATTAATATTTTTGGTGTGCGTGTCTGAGCCTTTTTTCTGTCGGTATATGACTCGTATTTATTTATCTAAATGGTAAAATGATCCTGAAAAGAAATGACAGGTAAACTTGATTTGAAACACATTTTAATCAGTTTTGCATTTAGTTAAATAGTAATTCACAATTTTTAATCTAATTTCCATGCCAATTACAAATACAAAGTCAATTATCTGAACTCAATTACATTTCAAATATGATTTCAACAGCAATGCAATTTTCAATTACAATTAACTAATAAATTAAAATTGACCCTAACCCTGACAGTAAGATCTAGCAACAAATCCTTCCACTTTGATGTGTGTGTGCCCGCTTACCTGCAATTTTGATGTTCAGGTTGTGGTCCAGTAGTAGATTCTCAGCCTTCAGGTCTCTGTGTACGATGCTGCGGCAGTGACAGAAGTGAACTGCTGCTACGATCTGTTTAAACTTCTTCCTCGCGTCCTTTTCTGCCATTCGCCCATGTGCTACCAGGTGATCTACAGGGACACACACACAGTGGTTCAGCCGTCAGTCTACTCTGTCATAGCAAACACTCACGTTGTCTAAGACAGTGGTTCTCAAACTTTTTTGGTTCAAGTACCCCTTTTCTCTAACTTTTGAATCCAAGTATCCCCCTTATGTCAGAATAGAAGATTTAGCTCAGAAAGCCATTTAAAAACCACTATAGAGCATGATGATGGAATGAATGAGTGATAACACACTTCTCATTTTGTAAATATAAGTGGAATGAAACAGTATTTAGTGCCTCTTGAATGGATTTATTTCTCTAGTTTTTATCATTTATCGTCATCTCCCTCCTGATGTGGGACCAAGACTGACTCTTGTATTTTCAGTTCATGTTCTAATCAAGATTATTTTTATCATCGTTTTTTGTACATTGTTGTCATTTGTTCTTTTTAATCATTTAGTATATTTTTTTCTCTTATTTTGTGTTTTTATGGTTATTTTTGGTATTTTTTAAATTGTTGCCTCAGTGTGTGTGTTTTTGGTGTCGTTTGGTTGTTTCTAATGTCATTTTGTATGTTTCTCTGTTATTTTTGTGTACTTTGTAGTGATCTTGTGTATTTTTTGTGTCTTTGTTGTTGTTTTGTGCGTTGCTGGTAATAGTAAGTATTTTTCTCCCTTTGTGCATGTGTTTTTGGCATAATTTTGTGTATTTTGTTGTTGTTTTGTTTTTTTTATTATTCAGCACATTTTTCTCTTATTTTTTGCTGTCATTTTGAAAGTTGCTGGTAATATTTAGTATGAAATAAACATTATAAAACCCCATATTTTTAATGCTTTCATTTGTTAAATTTCTCTCTATCTCTCTCAAGTACTCCCTGTAGTGCCACTGCGTACCCCCATTTGAAAAACACTTCTAAGATATAGTAAATCCCAAATTACACAAGAGAACAAAAACTTTGACAGAACTCGAACAGCATCAAGAACTCAGAAATTCCACAACACACAAACGGAGCAACACCCTTACCAAATATCTCTCCACCGCTAGCGTACTCTGTTACCAGATAGATCATCCTCTCCGTTTCCATCACCTCAGGGTAAAAAAAACAAAGATTATTAAGATTGAAAAACCAAAGCATCTGACAGGTCAACCTCTCCAGATGGGTGTTTTACCAGTTACATAACAGCGTGAGTAAGCGCAGTTTGGCATGGAAATCTGAACAATTGAAATAGAACAAGGGGGAAATGCCTCACACCTTTATATTACATTCTGTACAAAATGTTTGTATTATAATCAAACCATTTGTTGTGTGATTACTGTCCCATTTACTTTTGATTTGCCTCATTAAGCTGGAAAGAAGAGTAAAAAAAAAATTAAGATTTTCAGTAAAATTACCTACAAATGCAGCGGTGCTTATGATAGAGAATTGGCAAATGTTCGGAAACTGTGTTATGACTAAAATCAAACAAAGCTTACATATTTCTCACATGTATTTAAGATAAAGACGGTATGAAAGGGCTACAGCCAGGACTAATGCATAAGGTGGAATTTAGTGGTTTGATCAGATCAGTTTAAGCAACAACTCTGACAGTGATGGATAAAAGTCATGTGACAGGTCTGAGCTATATCCATTTAGCTTTAACGACAGATTGACGTGAATGTAAACGTCACATGTACGATATTATTGATATTAAATTCTATACAGGGGTATTTTTAAACCTTTGCTATTTGTAAATAAAACAGCAATGTATTGGTTACATGATACAAACAGGTTATCAAGGAACAGAGAATGAGCTAGAATAAATCACCCAAATCAAGTAAACAATAGAAGAAAAATCAAATAAACATGATGACAGAATGGTAGTAAATCATGAGGACATAAATATACATTCTATAAGTTTTTCTAATTTACTTCAGGTCATCGATTGTGCAAGCTGCTGTTTCTTAATGTATGTTATTGTCTTTGTTTTGGTCCTCGGTGCAGCTGCGTACCTGGTAAAGTCGGATGATGTGGGGATGCCTCAGTAGCTTCATGATTTGCACCTCTCTGAAAATCTTTTTCAAGTTCTCGTCGTCTAGCTGGGTCTTGTCTACTATTTTAATGGCCACCTGGAGACAAGAAAGGAAAGGAGGGAGTGGAAGGAAGGATGAGAGGATCAGGGGTGAGGAGGTGAAAAGGCGGATGGGGTAAAGAGGAAAAGAAGCATGAGTTTTATAGTAAACAATAGCTTTTATTGTTTCATGTAAATAATTAGTTGTTTTTGTGAAATGAAATTGATAACATTGTGTTTTGGAACCAAAAACACACATTTACCCAGCTTCAACAGTGAGATCACATATACCCTTAAGCCCCATTTGCACGGAATAAGTATTATCTGTGGACCCCATGTAATACTGTAAATAAATGACCTCCCAACGTCTGCGTTTTATGTGGCGCATTTGCAGAGGATAACCAAAGCCTGAGATTTTGCTGAAATTTACGGATATTTCTTGAATATGATGTCAACGCGCTGCGTATTGCGGAACATTCGCTCACATCGTTTTCAACATGGCGGGCGCTAAGTTTTCTAAACACTCCAATGCAGCCTCCATTCTTCGCCAAAAGTAAATAAACATGCGTCCCGAAAACTAAACAATGCGTAATCATGCACCAGATCTCGCCCATTTCTGTCCAAACCACAGAGGCCTAGTCACTAGGGTTGTCCCAATACAACTTTTTCACTTCGGATACGAAACAGACATTGCAGCCCTGCGTATCGGCCGATAACAATATCAAGCATGAATCAGACATACTTTTATTACTTAAATATTTAGATATTCTCCGCAATTATTACAAATTGCATGTGGGCCCTAGGTAAAACTAATCCCGTATGAATAGGGCTCTAGACTGTTTAGGTATGTATTATTTAACTTCTTTTTGTTTCAAAAGTGATTTGTTAAAAAACCCAAATGTGTGACAAAATATAGAGTTCGATACTGGGTTATTCTTTAGCTTAGTTTGTTGGGTTTGGAGGAGGTAATCAAGTGTTGTATATTATTTAGGGTGGTTCACAATATAATGGTATAAAAAAGTTTTCCAAATTTTGCCTTGTACCTATTGATATTTTGATCATACTGTATGTACCAAAAATTGGACCAAAAAAACATCAATAGAAGGTAGAAATGTCTTTATTCCTCAACCAAAGTTTCTTTTATTCTCACAAATATCAGAAACTTTAACAACACAAAGGTAAGTATGGTCATTAACAGTTTCTCCCTGTATTCATACTGAATAAGTAAGAACTTTAGAACATTTCAAATACTATTCCTGAAAACAGAAAAAATGCCAACATTGTGAAAAAGTGTGCCACCCACAAATGTGCAGCGATTGATGACATTTTTTTGGTACAGATGCCTGAAATGTCAATGTGAACAAGGCACAAAAGGATCTGGCAATATTTGGTGAAAATTAATTTTGTGCACCACCCTAATATTCTTGTGTCTGGAATTCCTCTATTATATACAACATCATTGCATTTTCACTTGATTTAACCAAAAAGGTAAAGCCATTGATGACAAAATAACACATTGTTTACACAGAGAAGATATGGACACCTCCTAAAGCTAATGAGATTCAAAGCTAGAGTGGTCAAACCTTGGCTTGCAGCTACAGTTTGTTTGGGTAACCTCACCAACACCATGACTTTTCCCTGTGACCACAGCTGTTGCCTAAATGCCCAGTGCTCGACCATAGCGTCAGCAGAGTGGACTGTAACATTGTGCGACAAAAGCTTTGCGGTGCCCCAAAACACTGCCTTCGCTTAAAATAGACAGGAAATGGCCGGTGAAAATGAAAAGCAAGTTACCAGCCCATAGATGCTGAACTTTTGCATCGCACTATCCTTTTCCTCTCAAGAGACACAAAGAAGGTGAGGTCTCCAGAAGAGCGACAAGGCCAACTTCCTGTTGCAAACAAGAAGGGGGAAGTAAGGAAGAGCGAGCACGGGGCTCCAAGCCAGAGGACAGAGCATTAACCGTGGAAATTGTACCATTCATTGTGTAGTTTCCCTTCAAGGCTATTTTACAGATTGTGGAAAATATGTGTCTTGATAGGAGTACTACATGGTATTCGTCAAAAAACAAATGTTTCATTTTTAATTGAATGTTTTAAAATGATGACGTAAAAATATTTGGAACGCTACAACATTGTTATTAAATGCAGCTATGAAATCAGTAATGTAAACAAAGGTTTGATGGCAGACATTCAGACAACCTACTGTATGACGGCTGCTGGCCACAGTCAACCCGCAGCATTACTTTCTCTAGCCTTCCAGCACCAAATTAAAGGACTAAAACCAAATAATTCAATTCAATGCAGTAGTCTAGAGCAGCGTTTCTCAACTGATCTCACCCTGGGACCCATATTTTGCCACGGTCATTAAATCGCGACCAACTTTATTTTTTTTAGAATTCAACAAACCAAAGTTAGTTTTTAAAAAATAGCTGTTCAAAACACATATATAACCATAATCTATATATTTTCCTGTGCAACATGCATTTCACAGCATGCCTGTCAATAGAAAAGCTTCTTTCAAGATAAAAGACAAGCCCAACATGAGAGACATTAAGTATTTATTTATTTTTGACCAGCTGTCCACGACCCACTCAGTACAGGTCCACCACGACCCACTTTTGGGTCCCGACCCACCAGTTGAGAATTGCTGGTGTAGAGTTCATGCAGACTACTGGCAAAGGGCTCGGCCAGGGCTTGAAAAGTATAGTTGTTCAGTAAAGTACAGTACTTCAGTAGTTTCCCTTGCAGGAGGTGCATCTATCCCACTTTTGCTCTAAACAAAACACTTCTTGTATGTGATGTGTCTTTGCTCTAGGTCTCCATCACCAAACCTAAAGTGTTCCCATAGAAGAGAATTTGACTTGCCACTTGTTTACCAAGTGTTTTTGCTGCGTTTCTCCTGCCATGTTTCAAGACCACTAGCAACAACTTTCCTCATGTTGGCCTGCAGGTAAGCTTTGGCTTTGAGAGGGGCGGGGCGGAGGGGAGGAGCTTGTATGTGTGTGGATTAAACAACTCAAAGTTAGTAGTAATAACATGTTTGTGCCAAGCTTTATTATTTGTAGATTTCCAAAATAGCGGGTTTGTTTTATTTTGCAAATAAAATGTGTTAAAATAAATAAATAAATATATACAGTATATATATATATTTTTTTTTAAATAATCATTTTTTTTCTTGATTATGTTATTTTTGTAATCGTTGGGTGTAATAATCGCAATCGTAATTGAGCAGCCCTACAACAAGCCATTAGATTATTGAATTACTAGTCCCAAGCTTCAACATGTGATCACACAGGGACATAAATGAGCTACAGGTGAGCTATATTAAATGCATTCAAAGTCAGCCTATTCAAAATTAAACCTTTCTAGGTAGTACTAAACTATTGTAATGTACACACGATGAATCTAATTAGCGTTTTTGTTTTGGAAACACAGCGATACACTTGATACCATCACTGGTACCTTATTCAACAATGCTAACAAGGTTAATGTTTACTTAGCCTACTTCAGACCTGATCCCGCAGCTTAAATTTAAAAACCGAACATGACCTTCTGTGGCAACCTTTGAGAAACATTTGATACAGCATAAAGGTGCGTGATTGGTCCGTGTCATGGTAAATGCCTGCACAGCTGTACGCACGTGTCCAGCGCCGTACACACACACACACACACACACACACACACACACACACACACACTTGACAGGAATCCAAAAGTTTCCTATTTATAACAATAAACGCAAACAATTGTTTTAAATACAAAAAATCCTACAAACAGGTGCTAATTTAGCAATGCCATGTTACCTCAGTGCTAGAAATTGTGCCACGTTAAGTTTTAGTCCAGGTTTCGCATCCTGTCCTGTCCTGTCTTCTTCTGGGACTCCTGGAATAGCAGGAAAAGTCCCCATTGATTATCGATTATTATGTCTGAATTACAATGATGATGCATTGAATATATCTCACACCCATACTTTCCGCTGTATGTAAGCTTTTCATTCGTTTCTAGACCAGGTTTTGCTGTTTTAGGCATTATCTCACTTGCATGGGAACACGTTAAACTCACAATTCACTAATATTACCACTAATCCTTTTAACAGATAGCCAACCAGTCAGCATGCTTTCACATACTTGCAAAAACTGAGCACTATGAATGAACCTTGGAAATAAAATCTGAACCAGGAAACTAATCACACAGCAAATCCCATGTAAATGGATGCATTCAAAGGTTACATGAGGTCATCACAATCAGCAACACTATGAAGAACAGCGATGATGGAGGCAATATGAGTCAGCACACTGCCTTTTAAACACGCTTTACTCCTGTGTGGTTCACTTGTGTCAGTTAATGTGTGAAAATGACTAAGCGGAGTGCATCAAAGCGGGGAGTACAGGGCTGGGGACAGACAAAAATCACACCCTCATCTATTGGTTTGGCTCTGAGTGCAATTGGTTTGGCTCTTCATGCAGCGAGAGTCCCCGCAAGATGCAGGGCACGGAACTACATGGCCTATGTGGAACCAGGTTTGCCACTTGTTTTGCATTATTTTAGGAATAAGAGAATCAAAGCTGGACAATTGCACAATTTTTCTGTGGTAAAGTAATATATTTGAAAAAATATATTGTTTCTTAGAGCTGGGCAAAAAAATCATTTTATCAAATTTGTAGATAAAAACTATTTTTATTTTGCAAATTCGAATTAAAAAAAAGCATTTTTTGAAATTTCTTATTTTATTTTTAATTTTTTCCCACCACAGTTATTTTTGGACTTTTTCGCGTTCCGTCCTTGTGGGTCACCGCAGTGCGATGTGAGCCAGCCCCCTCTTTGTTTACATTTGTTTACCCTTTGAGTAGGATACATGTGTGCAACAGGCATGTTTAATGTTTTATTCACACTATGCTGAGATGCTAAGGGAAGAGTTTATTATTTTTTTAATTGTATGGTTATATATTATGAAATATGTAGTTATCGGATTTCTTAATCAGAAAATTGAAGCTACTGTGAAGTTCATCTTGCACTTTTGCTTAAACCTGGGTTAAAGCTTGAAATTTTTGAATGACAGAGCCCCATTTACTTTTTATTTTGGGATTGTTCTATGCATTTTAACTCTTGAGGACAATCACAGCAATAAAGTTGCACTTTTGACAATATATCTGATGTCATTTTTAATTGCATTGAAAAAAAATCAAAAATCTAATCAAATCTCAAATTTTTCTTTAAAAAATCTGAGATTTTTTTAGGCAAAATCACCCAGCTTTATTGTTTTTGCATTTTTATCCAAAAAACAATGGTGCTCTGATCAGGATTTTAGTGATCCTGGATTAGTGTGGTACCAGCAGACATGGTCATTCATTACTAATGGCAGGACAATACACTGAGTTCACCATAAGACTGGTTTCGCTGGTTCAATACAATATTCTGAAAGGGGAAAAAAATTACTTCCTCGGCAGTAATGATCAAATTACAACGCTGGGAGAAGTCGCTAGCTCATTGTTTACTGTCACGTTTGACCTTTTTCTATCTAAACAAGTTCACTGAGATTTTTTGTTGAATCTCTTTCAGTAGATTGGTAATTTCCTTGTGTGGCATTTAGTAATAAAATGTTTTTCTCTGAAGGTGACTGAGAACTGGAGTCTTCACGGTCCGTAGAAGCTGCCATCTTGGTTGCCAAGTGTGTTGCTAAGTGTGTTAGCGCTTTGAGATAACTATTGTTGTAATTTGCACTATATAAATAAAGTTTAATTAAATTGTATTGTTAAAATACAGTTCGCAAAAGTTTGCTTTTTCTTATATCAGTAGCTCTACAGTCCTTATGTGGACAGTGTTACTAATTAAAGTTCTTTATTTTAATTTAGTAGTGTTATGATGGCTGTTCATCATAGGAATGGGATCCACACAAGGTTCCTGCTGCTTAACAGAAAGTTTTCCTTGCCGCCATGATGAATTCATGTTGGGTGTGGGATACATATATGTATGTGTATATACGTATATATGCATATGTGTGTATCCATAAAATGAAGAGTCCGTCCTTAAGACTGCTCTACTGTAAAGTGCCTTGAGATATCATTGGTTATGATTTGGCGCTATACAAATAAAGATTGATTGAGATTGATTGATTGATTATGCTTCTTTGTCTATGAATAAGATTTTTTGGTATTTTAAGAATCTGTTTATGTACAGTATGTATTCTGTGTATAATCAATGCTCTCAATTCATATCCATCAACAACTGCACGTCTCACACCATACCTGTCCACCATGGAGTCCCTCAAGGATCGGTGCATGGTCCCCTTCTGTTTCTTCAGTACACGCTTCCCCTCGGATTATAATCACGGACTACAAATCCACAGTTACACAGACGACAACTTTACCTCAGCACCAGATCCATCACTCCTGCCACAGTATCCCCCATCACAAACTGCCTCTCAGCAATAAAATCCTGGATATTAGCTGATAAAGTGATCGGCAGATATATCAGACATCAGCCTTTTAAAAACCCCAATATTTCCATCAGCCCTAAAAATTCCTTATCTGTCTCAGACAAAAAAATAATAATAAAACTGACAATGCATGCCAATCTGATACTAAAAACACAGCTTGGTTACATAATAATAATAATTGAAAAAAATCTACATTATTTAAAAACCAGAATCTACAACTTTGACTGTTTAAGGTCCAAAAACATTTCCTTTTCTATCCTTTGGAGGCAAGAACAATAACAACAATGGAGGGTAGAGAGAGTCAGCATGTCAGAATCTAAAGTGAAAACATTGTGGAAGGTGTAGACCCGTCAATTTAAAAATCGAAAATCAGAGGCCTTAAACGAGGAATAACAAATGTTTTAAAAAGATGAGAAAATAACATTCACTTTTAATAATTGGTAGACAACTGATTCTGATTTCTGATTCTGATTGTGCACTCTCTAACAAGCTGATCATATGCTTTATTATTTACCTTAATGTAAATAGTTCTTCCTCAACAAATTAATTGTTTTATTTTACATAATAAAAAAATATAAAGCTTTCTAAATCATTCTTTCTATTTTTTGAAAGCCTAAATACCCTATGAGTAACACTTGATACTGTCCTAATGACACAAGCAGAGCTCAACCAATGGCTTGCTTTTTAAAGTTAATAGTTGATGGTTGAAGCGTTCTGCTGTCACCCTTGTTACGGAAACCATGGAAACTGTTGTTCACACTGATACTTTTTCAGCAGTGAGCATGGTGATGCCACAAAGCTGCCTGTGTGAGCAGGCACAAGCTGTGCAGCAAGGATTCGCATCGAGACAAAGTCCACAACAGCATAAAGTACACAATCAAAAACACACGTGAGGAGCTTTTTTCAGGAACATCATGAAACGCATGCAGACAGATCTGTCTGTTCCCCGTCTTAAAGCTGGACAGCTTTGAATTCTCAACACAGTGATGTAGCAGAAGTTGACCGGAGGGCAGGAGAAGTAGTCAAGCCGGAACTCAAGTCTTTGTTATATTACTCACTAAAATGAAAATCACTTTTGGCTAAGTATACGAGTGTTTCTGAGACACAGAGGGGGCCTGGTTTGTATTTGAGAGCTTTGAGAGTGAAATCGTTACACAGTACATTGGGACTGTTACCTAACTTTTGCTCATCCTGTCTGACTTCTTCCTCTGGCTTTTCCTTCTTTTGGTAAAATCACAAGGGAGGAAAGCAGGGAACACAGGACAAAGAGGACACAAAACAGGGGAAAGGCGTCTTCCCTCAGCAGGGGACAGGACATGCCATGCTGAGCATGAGCTAATCATAAAATGAAATCATCTCAAAGACAAACAAAAAGAAGCCATTGTCATGGGATGCTAAACTCTGAGCTCTATGAGGCAAATTCCATCCAATCCAAATGCACTTGATTGGCTTCGGATCACACCAAGACAAGCATGGAAACCATGGAAACCGGCAACACTTCTTCAACTAAGAGCACGGCAACACACATTCGCCTCTGACAACAAGCGGAGCAGAGGGCGACAGCACAAATTTGTGATTTTTACCTGCAGCACAGTTTACAGATTACTGCGCTGCACAGGCCTAAAGAAAAGACTGGATTACATCTGCATCCACAGAGGTCACGCAAGGACAATGGGAAAGCTTTAAACGATGCTGCATAGGTCTACTTATCTACAAGTATATTACTACATGAGCAAAAGACTTATTTTAACGGAGTTAATAATCAATTTTTAGGTCTCATCAGTCTTGATAGAAATGACTGAACGCTCTTGAGCACAAACATCCAAAACACATAATAATAATCACACTAGCAGCAGTTACACAAAGTGTTGACCCTACTACCAGTATGACCAACCATCTTCCTCCATTTTTTGGCAAACTTTTGCTCACTGTAGCCTTAGTTCTCCACTATAGAAGTGTGACAAAAGCACACTGCAAAATTACGTAGCGCAATAATTAACATTTCCGTGTGTTTTTGAGGCACTTACTAGACACTAGACGACCATTTGTAGAGCACATTGTGGAAATACATAATATTGACCCTAAAACATGGAGGTGAGGGTTTAGTCCATATAGAGCCATATAAAATCCTCGTTAACGGAATCGCAGACGGAATCGACCAATGAAAACGGTTAAACGCGGAAATGGACAGAATTGGCATGAAACGCCGTCACCGTGGGGCAAGGAAAGTTTTTTTATGGGGAAATGTTTTTCGACGAACGCTTATTAGGTGCATCGCCCTCCCCCTTCCTGTCCTGGCAGCATTAAACTCAGCTTAAACCACAACAAACACTCTAAAAACAACACAAATCATCACTGACTCCTAAATACTGAGCCACCAGTGCCCGTTTAACGTTGCTGTGCCTGTAAAGCTACGTCTGTTTTTCGTGTAGCGCAGCGGTGCTCCGTGAAAACGTGATCAGCTTTAATCATCTTCCCCTGTTCAGTGTTCAAACTGTTGTGCTTGGCTAACTGAGAATAACTCAGTCCGTGTTGTCTTTTAGTTCTTTTTATTCCAGCCTTTTGTACGTGCCTCGTACGTAGGTAGTTAGACATTCACAGTCAGCAAGCTACCTCAAGTACAACCGTTTCAGTGGGAACATCCAGTTTAAAAAATAAAAGTTGGTGCAACGTCATTAGAATGCTACATTTGGACATCATCTCATCAGAGCTACAGAAGATAGGATCATTTAAATTAGGTTAATTTAAACTAAGTTGATCAAAACTTAATCAATAAACCTGCTCTGACCACCACCAACATTCATGCACAATTCATACCCATTCATACAAGGAAATGTGGGTAAAGTGCCTTGCCCAAGGACACAACAACAATGACTCGAATATAGTGGGATTCGAACCCCCAACCCTTCGGTTACTGGACAACCCACTCTACCTCTACTCTGTATCTTACTTTATTTTTGACATACATTTTTGTTTATGTTTTTATTTATTTATTTTTTTAAAAAATGATCAATATTTCTTAAAGAATGGCATCGCTTCACTCTAGGACTCTCACTTTTAACATGCATAATAAACAAATAAACGCGCAGACAGACAGACAGACAGACAGACAGCAGGCGCTGCCCCCGCTTTCAGAACCAGTAGACTGGGGAAGAAGTCCAGCGCTTCAGCCGCTCTGCTCCAACCGATCGGCATTTTTGCTGATTGCTCATAGGTTTTCACCTTTGTGCACAAATGAAATAAAGCCGTGTCACGTAAAGCAAACAACTCTTTGGTGTAAATGAGACAATAAAACAATGCAATGAGAGCATCTACAGAAAGTTTCATCACAACAATGACGTCATTGATCGGATCCGTGAAATAAGACCATACAGCCGATCACATTAATTGCATAAAATGCAAAATATGGGCCGATCTGATATAGCCAATCAGATCAGTGTAAAGCCTATTTAAAACTACTTCAACAAAACCCAACCCTTATGTGTGTTGATAGTAAGGAAAACTAGACTGAATTAGTTGTCATAAGTCAAAGTTGATTTTATAGACGTTTTCGAGGAATCAACAAATACCAATTGGAACAATCAACTTTGTTTTTTCCAATGTTGTGATGAGATGAAGATGCTGCTTCAAAATGTCATCGGGACATAAATGGTTGATTCACATATTGACAAATCTGCTGTTAGGTAAAAAAAAAAAATTATTTTCTTTCAGCAGCTTTCAGAACCATGTACACAAACGTAATACAGCAATAACATGTATGTTTCTATCATGTCGGTGAAAGACGAGTTCCTTTAGCTCAGCTGCATCTCTCAAGAGTTGTTGAAGAAAACAAGTCTTGTCACTTTTAAACAAACTTCGCAGCAACCTGTCATTTGACATTTAATAATGTATCATTGCACCACGACGACTGGGCTTTTGAAAAACTGTGCGCCTCATTTATGTTTGTATCCTCTATAACTATGATGATGACAACATAAGCTGCGAGCTCTGTAATTTTCATGACATGCACTTTAGCGAGGGAGCTCATTGCTCACAGCTTGTGGTCTGGTCACTGATCAGAGGATAGAGAACAACAAACTGTCTGTGATTATCAAGTAATGCTTCAAAAATCAATGGGTGTCAGTAGAGGTGAGGTGAGGAAGTGCGATGGAGGAAGAAGTAGGGATCCTCCAACCCTGTCTGTCCCTTGAAACCTTTCCCATGGACCATTCATTTAAACAACAACAAAAAGTTTTGACTGGAACAAATGGACTCATCATATTTTGGCAATATTTGAGCAGATTGTTTTGACTTCTAAAGCATCAACAATGACAATATTTACAAGATTTAACTTAATAACTCCCTTTTAGGCATTTTTGGCTTTATTTGGAGATGTTGGGTACATCAGTAATCACATCAAATTGGGGAAAGTCAAAAGAACGGGGGGTGGTGAAGGGAACTATATACCCCGTGGTGCGCACACGTGAAAATATTCTTTGAAGAATGTCCCGATGTTGACCTGATTTGGCTTTAATTTTGGACTGGCGTAAATTGTCAGTCTCTGTTTTTGTGCTTTATTTGCAGAGTGGCACTTCTTGCACTTTGAACAGGAAACAGAGGTCTTACTTTAGTTCATGTTTATTTTATATTCACGAGTTGAAAAAGGTCAAACACAGATTAAGTCGTCTAAATTACTTTTTGGGGGACATTGTGGGAATAAGCAACAGTACCTGGAAAAATACTCACGGAAACACAAAGAGAGCATGCAAACTCCACACAGAAAGGTCCAGAGAAGGCAAAATAATTTGTATCAATATTAGGGTAACATTGTGGCACAATATCAACATATCCAATTTTTTTTTTTTGTCAGGAGATTTCTACATAAGCATTAAAGCTGATATCTGTAGTTTCTGAGAAATCTGTTTATGTATGATTCTTTTGAAATGCGAAAAAATACCTAACTAGTCTTTTACTATGGTCAACTGCCGGTGGTCATTCATATACATTAATGTATATACAGTAAGTCCCCCCTTCGTCCTATAGACCCCTATACAAATGGAAACAATTGCCATTCGGCCCAGCCAATAGGTTTTGACTACCTGGAGCGAGGACTGTCAATCAAAGTGAATGAGCGTGCTGTGCATGGAAACGAGGCCGCGCATCTCAAATAGGTATCACTCTGAAGAGTAGAGCATCATGGAGGAACGCGCCGAAACTCCAAAGTTACCCATTCCACGACTGCCAACGTATAAAGCTTCTACTAAAAGATAAACAAATAAACGATTATTTCAGAGCTGCTTTTCAAAGGTGGAGGGAGTTGCTGCTTTTAAAAGGATTCCGAACGGACCGGGATTTGGTGACATTTCTCATGTACAGGTAATAAACATGTTTTAATTAAAAGTTATGGCACTCAAACAATAAATGTGTAGTTTTTGTTGTTATGTGACTTTGTTATGTTTTGCAATGCGAGTGCACAAATGTAGAGGCGTAGCTTCTGGTCGATTGGCAGGGGAGGGAGTAGAGCTGTTGAGGGCGGGGCTTCGAGACGTTCTCTCAGAAACTCCAGATAGCAGCATTAAGATTAGCTGCATTGTCTTTAAATTGAATTGAAACAATGAGATTAAGAACGCTAGACATACTGGCCAATCCACATACAAGCAAGATATCATCATTGGGAAACAACTTAGTATTTTTTTACAAAAGCCTTTAAGAAAGCTAACCATGACTAAGAAAGTACTAATAATAATGATTAAAAAAATAATAAATGTAGCCATTTCCCTGACATTTCAATTATATTTGGAATTAGTTAGTAAAGCTTTTTCTTCTCACTTAAATACTAAAATGAGCAGGACTTTCATTGTTTCACTTTCACTTAAACTCATTCATCATCGTGTTTATTTAAGCTTTTGCAGTTAGATAACCATGCTGCTTTAAAATGGCAAAAAAGGTTTAATTGTGAGTAATAGGCTGCCATTAAATACGTCATTACATTTTCTTAAACCATTTAATGACTTAATGAGCAATTTTTTGATTTGTTTGGTTTCCTCACTGATGTGCAAGCGCTTGTTTTTGCCAACACATCAGCGGTACTTTTCAAACTTAATTACCAAATTTAATTTCAGACTTGCCATAATTGTTCCCATGCAAAATAGTTGTATTTATTCTGACTGTAAACAAATGAGTTTATTAACCAATAGGATCTGTAGAAGACAATGTCATCACTAATACAAGGAAGATAAATGTTATAGCGCTTGTCGTTCTAGGCATTGTTTGTTCTCCCTTGAACTGCATCGTTTTCTCTGTGTGCTGTAATTTTCTCCCACATGCCAAAAACGTGCAGCATGTTGATTGGCGTTCCAAACTACCTGTAGGCGGGAATGAGTGTGTTTCGTGACAGCCTATGTTTTTAAGCACCCTAATTAACTGACCTCCACCCAGTTACAGGATAGAGAGGTGATACTGGGAAAATAAAACTTGTAATATTCTACATTTGGTTATTGAAAACTCAATTTTCTATTTATCGAAAAAAAAATGGCATTATTTGATTGCCGTTACCAATTTTGGTAATCTCTGATTAATGCTCCTGAGATTAATCTATTTATATGCTTGGTTTCCATACCAGCTTATGTGATGGGCAAAGTATGCCAGAGCTACATTCCCAGTTCCCCACAGGTCACAACTCACAAGCCAGGGCACACAGTGGGAAGAAGACAGTAAATAATGGACTTAAGAACAAAACAAACATTCACAAACACATAAAACTCACTCGTAAGAATAAATAGGAAAGCCCTGTTTGCCTGAGGATGAGATTCAAACAAAAAATATTCTTTGGCATGCAAAAAAATAAAGTTTGCTTACACTTTATTAAAACTGAAACATTGAACAAGAAAATGCATTGACCATACTCAACAAGACTCAACAATAAATTCAGCACTAAATAGACAGATATTGAACGTGTTACACTACATTGTAGATTCATCTTTAAGGCTACCTGTAGTGGACATGTATCCATCCATCCATACACATTTCCTTCATTATTGATTTATTTATTTGTTAGATGTGTCTGAAGCTGTTATTGTGAGCATTCGCTGCGCATTGGAGCAGCCACAGCCGGTAGTCAGCTGCACTGTTTATTGATTGCCTTTAGAGGAGGAATTTCCAGGAGAAAAGTATCTGTTACAGAGTCACCGACAGTGCTAGCTGCAACAGCCCGACAGCCAATGTGTCAACAATGTGTGTTGAGTAGAGACTTCTCTAGGTAGAAAAACAGAAACCAGAAGAAGAGGCTCTCAACACTGGGTGAAAGCGAGCGCTTAAGAGTGCGCAGAAAACTTCTGCCTTTGACGTTTGTTCTTTCACAACATTCAACAATGGACCAGCAAAAAGTTCAATGGTTTTGGTGGTTTTAAAACCCTGTTTTGCGCCGTTGCCTGTTCTTCCCTAGAACCCACAATGCTGTGCGCTCTACGTCATCGCCGATACTTCTTGTTTATAGTCACGTTTACTGCGCTCCTAATCTTTCTAGGCTTCGATTGGAAATGATCCAAGACCGACTAAAACAATCGCTCTAGAATTTGCCTGCTTTATTTGCTGTAATACTAATAATGCATTAGATTTTTATATACCCCTTTATCATAGACATGCTTTACATTGATGGTGGTAAGCTACTATTGTAGCCACAGCTGACTGACAGAAGTGTGGCTGCCATAGTGCGCCATTGGTCCCTCTGACCACCACCAACACTCACTCACACATACCAGGCAATGTGGGTAAAGTGCCTTGCCCAAAGAAACAACGACAATAACTTGGCTGGAGTGGGATTCAAACCCTCAACCCTTCGATTATTGGACGACTCACTTGGACTGCGTGTTCACACACAGGCGGATTATCAGAGCAAAAGAATCCGTCGGTGTGAATGCACCCTTAAAGAGTTTTAAAGAATATAACCAAAACTATAACTAACATAACTAAATGTCAGTATTATACTGTATATGCTCTTTTGAGGGAACATACAAGTAAAAAACAGTAGATAAATCTTTAAAGATTTATCTCAGAAACAATCAAATCAGCAAAACAAATCTATTTATTTTAGAAAGCAATGTTGATTTCTGATTTTAGTTTCACATTACCATAATAATGATGTTGTGAAATATAACAACAGTGCTACCATTTTTGGGAGTCTTAAAGTGTTTTTCATTAAACTACTCAGTGTGCTGCACAAGGACAGTTCAACATGTGGATAAGTAGAAGTAAAGGTCAACGCACCCTCCACCTTAGAAAGGAAGGCAACAGGCCTTCACAATGAATCAAACCTTGTTCACAAAAACAAGGCAACAGAAGATTTCATCTAATGACTGATCATCACATCCATATTCATAAAAACCACAGGCTCACAAGCAGAGCTCACACTCCTTATTCATCTGATATTAATGAGCAACTGGGGATCATGAACCATCTTGGTCTGTCTGCAACCACGAAGAGACAACACAAGGCCACTCTTCTAATCTGTCATTCTGAGCTCTTATTATTAATATTCAGAAAAGAGAAGAACTAAAAAGTGATCTGTGAAGTCTTGTTTAACAGAAAAACTGTTTGGTATCACTTTTGAGTGTCACTGCCGCCTCAACATCACAGCCTTAGTGTCTTCCAAAGCATTGGAAAATCTTTCAAAAACAAACTGGCAAGTTTATTAATTTTTCGTCGCAAAAAGTCGTCCACATGACTTGCATCTGTGTGCGTTAACTTATGCATGGGTCCAAATCTTTTGTATGTAGCCTTTTTGTCCTACCACAGCATATAATACCACCCAGTGTCCATTATGACTAGTTCTAGGGGTGTGCATTGATATGACTGACAACATGATGCACGATTTGCAAGTCACGATACGATATATACCCCAAAACTAAACAATATGACAAATTTCACCTTTACACATACAAATTGATATTAAATACAATTTATTTGATTTGTTTTTTAGAACAAGTAAATAGTAACTAACTGTAATTCATGTACCAATATAAAAAAACAAGTGGCTTGTTTAGTAAACTGTGAAATTCCATTTTCCCAAAAAGTTTAACTTTTGCTTCTACAATAGTCTCATAAGCTCTTAAATTCTTAAGAAAAAGTAACCACATTCATCTATAAGTGTTTTATGAAAAAAAAAAAAGTGCAGTCACAAGCTAAAATACATTGATGAGTAGGGGTGTAGAAAAAAAATTGGCAATATATCGCGATACTACGTTACGCGATTCTCGAATCGATTCTAAATGCATTCATATTGATTTTTTTTTTATTTATAAATAAATAAATATTATCTTCTTTTTTTTTAACCTTTATTTGACCAGGAAAGTCTTCTCCACTGCAGGAGACATTGTAACTGAACAAAGAAGTGCTGAAACCTGGGCATGTTGACTCGACTGTGTTTTTTCAATAAAAACTAAGTTGCACTAAAACATGTTGCACTAAAGTCAAAGTTGGTTTAAAAGCCACAGGCATATTATATGTTGTTTTTTTATTTTAAGTTGTTGGCATATGGCATGTTAAAGCCAATGTTTTGAGTGTAAAATATGCCAATAAAATAAATTTCATACATAATATGCATATGCTAGTACAATTAATTGTTTTTTTTCGTTAAAAAGCATAATATAAAAAAATCGATTTGGATATTTTTTTAATCGATACAATAACCGTGCGGTGAAATATCGCAATATGTCGCTTAATAGATTTTTTTCTTACACCTTTAGGTAGTTCCGAACGTTCTCCAATGTTGTTTTTTTTTAACTTTTTAATTAGTTGAAACTTTTTTATCGAGTGAGATGAATATATACTGTTTCTAATATACAACTTAAAGATGACTAGAAATATCATACAATTAATTTTGGGTCCAAGTAACTGATGTAACAGACGTTGCATCCTTGACTTAACTCTGTACAAAACATGTGATTAATCAAGTCATTTCTACATAAAACAATACTTTATCGTAAACTGAGGTTAAAGGCCAAGATGTATCTGCCTTTATTTGATCCAAGAGTTCAACTCGGCATTGATCACAAAATAGTAGGAATGTCCTGATACAACATTTTCACCTCCGATACGATACCAATATTGCAGCCTTGAGTATTGGTCGATGCAGATATTGATATGAAATGATATCAGCACGAATCATACATACTTTTATTACTAAGGGTGTCCTGATCTGATATTGATATCGGTTCGATATCAGCCAGAAAATGAATATCATATTTTATCGGACTGCATCTAAAATCTCAAAATATGAACGCTCCGATAAGTTTTTGTCCCCGGCCTCAGTTGTTCCCACCATATACTGACAGTAAAAAAAAACTGAAGTGAACTTGAATTGTTGACTAATGTTCTCTGTTTGAGTAACATCACATGATCAAGCCTTTTCTGACATTCCACACTACAAATTTAGTAATAAACGTATGTATGATTCGTGCTGATATTGTATCAATATCGGCCAATACATAAGGCTACAATATGGGTATCGTATCGAAAGTAAAAAAGTTGTATCAGAACATCTCTATCACTTATTTTGTAGTGTGGAATGTTTGAAAAGGCTTTAAACAAGTGATGTTACTCAAACAGAGAACAATAGCCAGCAACAGTAGGGATGAGATAAACTGACCCATTTATTATTAACCAATTGGTTTCATACATTTTAACCTTCAACATAATATCTACAGTGTTCTACAATTGAATAAACATAATACATATTGGATATTTTAGATGCAGTCCGATAAAATCCGATATTTGTTTTCTGGCTGATATCGGGCCAATATCCGATAACAATATCGGATCGGGACTAGGAGTGTGATGATATACCGCACAATTGATTATCCATACGCTCACACTAAGTCTCGTTTTTTTTTTTTGGGTTTAAGATTTATTTTATTATTATTATTATTTTCTGCTTTTTCACTAAAATGTGCAGGAACCTGAAGGAACCAATATATTGTTGACTGGAATATTGCACTATAATGGTGTCACTGGTAACAAAGACACTATTTTTTTGTTTACAGAAAGCACTATTGCAGATAATTATTCATTTACATTGGTATGTTGACACTTATTTACAGAAATGTTGCACTAAAATAGTGTCACTGTTCATAGGACACTTTTTTCAATTTATTGTCTTTCAGAGATATACATTTTTTTTTTCACTTAATCTTTTTTTTTTTTATCGTAGATTGAGTTCTGACAAATATATCGCTAATAGCAGAATTGTCATATGGTGAGATACTCGTTATCGTGAGCTTTGTTTCGCGTATTGTATTGTGAAGTACCCAGAGGTTCCTACCCCTAATCGTGACACCCCTACAAAATAGTATAATCAGATGGTGGCTTTCAATAGGTTGTGTGGTTACACTGCAGGCTTGAGGCCAGTATAGACCTAACTCAGTTGTTGTGAGGCAGGATTGTTTTTGTCAAGGCTGTGTTTGGCTCCCACAGCTTCTCTGATGGATGCTCAGATGACAACAACATACTGCTTGTAGGCAAACAAAGTCTTAACACACCTGACCTATGAGGCCAGTGCGAATTAAAGGTCATCAATCTTGACATCTAAACATAATCTTTTCTCATACACATTACTGAATAGATACAACTCCAGACTTCACAGTGCGGGTGGTGCAACTTGTATAAAATATAAAAAGTAGCACCACGGGGCAGAAAAACCTAGGGAATGACAGTTGTGAAACCAGGAATGTGTCCATGTCGGTGCCAGAAGAAAGTCATGCAGGTTTAACTATGACGTATCATCATTAAAGACAACACAAGGTTAGATTCGTTTTTCATTCAATTAAATGTAATTTTCCATCAGTGTGATCATACTGTCTGCCTGTTGAACCAGGTGCTCATTGGTTTAAGTACTAACATTTTTACATTGCTTAAAAATGTACATGGTCACAGAAGAAAGTTTAAAAGTTTGATTGATATTTAGGTTATTGTGAAAACCAATGATAGCCTCGCAGACAGTCCCAGAGCTTTCCGTCGCTTCCCGGTGTGCTAATTAGCACGTAGCTAAGCTAACTAGTACAGAGGACCGTTGTATTTCTCCTGTTTCATGTCACTACCCTTCTCTCCGTCCTCTACGCTTTGCCACTAATCCACCACAAGGCCCGCACGCATTAGTGTAAAAACAGCCTCTGTAATGAGTCCATGCTGGGGTGACTGTGGTTGGAGGTGATGTGCCGTGTCGTGCGACCCTCTCACACCGAGCAGCGGTGTCACCAAAGCGGACTGGATGTTGCCTCCGGAGCCTAAAAGGCCACATCGTCATCCCACGTACACAGCCGAAAAGGCTCCAAAGACAACAATGACAGCTTTCCATAGAGGACCTCTAGCACCCGGGTGTCATCCGTCCTACCTTTGCTTTGGTGATGATGTGTGTGGCTAGTTTTACAACCGCGAAATTTCCCTTGCCAATGGTCCGCTCGATTTCGTAGTGGCCCACTCGAGCTGGGGGGGGCCTGGTGGCCGAAGGATTGGTGATGCACCCGGGGGCTGTGCTGGGTCGACCGGAGTGGCTGATGCCGGAGGACGGCTGGGCTCGGTTCTGGGAGCCCATGCCTGCGTGGGTCGGTCGGGCAGAGTGCGTAATCCCGGCCGCTGCGGACCCAGCAGCGCCTCCGCTTGACACGGCCGCCATCTTCTCGCCTCTCTGCGGGAACAACAAGCAAGCCTTGCGGCAGCGCGCATCGCGAGCACGCCCCCCGCCCTGCGTCATTTTACGTAGAACGCTCCTCCGCAGCGCCCTCTCTAGGTTGTAACCATGGTAACGATCAGCGTAACATATGACTTCATCAGCTCAAACGTAGTGTGGTTGCCTTGGTGACGAAGAAGTGCGCAGTATCACTCGGGTTCCCATGATTCAGTGTTTCCCTGTAAACTGCTGCGCTATGTATGATAATAACACGGTTTCACTGGCCTGTAATAGTGTCTCCTGTATTATTACCACAAACAGAAAACCAATACAACTGTATTATTTACAATACTGGAAGAGTGAGGGAATGCACATGACTGGAAAAGGGTAGAAAATATGACACCCGTGGTCAAAATAACACTTATTTATCCTTTGAGAAAAGTCTATATTACACATTAATTTAATTTATTGATGGTTTACTGTTATAATTATTATAATTATTTATTTATCCCGGGTGGGAATTGTTTACGTCACAGCAGCTCAAAAAATATTTACAAATAAAAAGAATTAACACTAAACAAAGAAAAAGAAAAACGTACATAATTAAGTAAAGACTGTTAATCAAATAAGGATTAATTACAAGTGCACACATTACAATAGAAAAAAAATAAAAATAATAATAATAATAATAATAATAATAATAATAATAATAATAATAATAATAATAATAATAATAATAATAATAATGGAACAAATGTACTAATATAATACAGTTATATACAACAATCAAAGCCGTAAATAACCCTACTTTATTGATATTTCCTAGATTTTACTTAGAAATTGAAGATAATATATTTTAGCTGTTTATCAAACAGTGTATAATTGATTAATGTAGTATACTTAATTTTGGTACAAATACAGTACATACATTCTCCATTAATATGTTATGACGTTATAAAGTTTGTGGTCCATCTAACACCGCAGTGTTATCATTTGATAAAAGTCTATTACAGCTTAATTTAATTTATTGATAGTTTGCTGTTATAATTTTTATAATTATTGATTTATCGCAGGGGGAATTACTTGCGTTACAGCAGTTCAAGAAATACACATATATATATATATACAACATTTACAAATAGAAAAAATAAACACTAAACAAGAGAAAGAAAAACGTACATAATTAAGTAAAAGACTGTAAATTAAATAAGGATTAAATACCAATGCACACATTACAATAGAAAAAAAAACAAGATTAATAATAATATTGATTCAAATATACAAATGTACAAATATAATACAGATATATACAACAATCAAAGCTGTATATAACCCTACTTTATTGATGTTTTCTAGATTTTACTCAGAAATTAAAAATACATATTTTAGCTTATCAAACAGTGTAATTGATGAATGTAGTATACGTGATTTAGGTACAGATACATACATTCTCCATTAATATGTTATTACAATATAAAGTTTGTGGTCCGTCAAACCCAGTGTTTCTCAAATGGGGGAACATCTACCCCTAGGGCAGGGGTCTGCAACCTTTACTCTCAAAGGAGCCATTTAACCTCATCTCACCCCGAATAAAGTCCTCCTGGAGCCGGAAAAATACCACCTCAATGTATACAATACAGTGTATTAAATTCTATACAGTTAAAGTTATATAGAATAATGTTTGATTTAATTTGATTTGATCAAGTAAATGGCAACTTAAAAACAGTTTAAAATAAAATAAAATGAATTGACATAAAAAAAAACAACAAAAACGTGTTTTGCGTCTTCAAATTCTTACGCATTTCAGTTTACATGAACACAATTTATTTAAATAATATTTTTTATGTTAATGTATTTAATGTATTAATGCATGATCATGTGGTTAACACATGCTAATTGCTAATTTCTTGCCTCACATAAAGCATGCATATTTAACCGGCACATAGGTAGTTAAAAGAATCTGTTCCCACACAATTAAAATCTCTGTTTTCTTCCAGAATAGTGTTTTGGTTGGTTTAGTTTATCTTACCAGGGATTTAAAACTTAAGGTTAACCACAGGTGCAGGAAAGTTGATGGTCTGTAGATGTTGCAGGAGATGAAGTAGGAAGGTGCACAACATGATTTATTTTTAAGTTAACAAATTGTTATATCATGATTTTATTTGTCATTAATCATTAATAGCCTCTGTAAGAAAATAACTCTTTATTTCAGTATTTTTTTAAAGCTATATGGAGCCATGGCAAAGGACTCAAAGAGCCACATGAGGCTCCAGAGCCGCAGGTTGCAGACCCCTGCCCTAGGGCTACGTAAGAAAAATTAACATCAAACGTACACTATATATTAAAATAATCCATTCACTAATATGATCCTAATAATTATTATTATAATTATGTAAGTAATCAATAATCAATCATTGTAATACCTTTCTTTGAATCATTCATCTGGTTGTTCTCAGGATATTTTGGAATGAAAACATTAGGGACAATTGGTTCAGTCGTGTATTTATTTGATGAGTAAAGCATGTGTTTGAGTGATTAGTAAAAGTGATACTCCTCATTCCATAACTCATAGGAAGCATTGCTCCTGTATATTTTTTTTTTCTATTGCACTTTTCTCAGTTTGACCTATGTAGGGATTAGCTGTCAGTTGTAGATAGTAGCTGACATTTGCAAAGCCTAAAATAGCCAGCTTTCCTCTTCAAATATTTGAAGCTTTTCTCTTTCTAGCTTCTTCTTCTTCTTGTGAAGAAAATCTTATAATGCACAAACAATGACCACATTTTGCACAAAGGTCCAATGCCATGGCAGATTGCCTCAGCAGCAAAAACAGACTAACAAAGGTAGCACCACAGCGATAACCCTCTAAAGTTCAACATTATGAAAATTCACAACAAATGAACCATATGTGAGTGCTACAGATTTAAAATTACGAAGTCAGTTTTTAAATAAAAAAAAAAACAAAAACTATCCACACAGATTTTTGATATATTAAAAATTGAGCCTACAGTGCATCAAAATGTTTGACTGTAAAGAGTTTTGTAAACATACACTTAGAAATTCTTGCTTAATACATTTTCAGTGTCAATTAATTGTTTGGCAATGATTGGATTTTTATCTGAAAACTTTTGTTTTGTACACAGCATTTTGAATTCTACTCTCATGTGAACAATTGGAGTCGATACAAAAACGGCATTTTGATTTGTAATTTTCACTTATGGAACAATTTTTTTTGTCGTGACTGAATTTTTGACAGCCATTCGAAATAGGCCTTTAAACGCTAACAGCTGCTGTCTTGCACACAACTTAGTTAATAAGTGAAGCTACATGTGACAGAAGAGAGAGAGAGAGAGAGAGAGAGAGAGAGAGAGAGAGAGAGAGAGAGAGAGAGAGAGAGAGAGAGAGAAGGAAATGAACAAATTATATTTTTGAAAATTTTAAATTATTATTATCTATTTTTTTATTAAAACAACACAATCTTAAACAACTGTATTTCTATACTTTCACTTTGTGAAATATAAATCTAGTTTAACTGCAATTCAGGAAATAAATAAATAAATATCTGAGCTCAAACATGATCAAAAACTAATTCTCAGAATTTTTTTTTTTTTTTTATATCAAAATGGAGTAACGATCCAAAAAAAGGTTGGGAACCACTGTACTAAATATGGTTTCTTTCCACTTATTTACAAAATGAGATTCTTTAAAATGTGCGTTATCACTTGTTCATTCCATCATTATGCTCTATAGTTGTTTTTAAATAGTTTTCTAAGCAAAATGTTGTAGTCAGACTAAGGGGGTACTTGGATTCAGAAATAAGAGAAAGGGGTACTGGAGCCAAAGAACTGCTGAAATAGATGATGTTCCATCATGAAATAGTTGTGGAATAATTATAAGTAAATTCCCATAATAAGCTACAATGTGTTTTCAACATTTGTACCACAGAGTGGTCTCTCACTAGTTTAGGGCGGCAGTGGCTCAGTTCGTAGGGACATTTGTTGGGAACCAGAGGGTCGCCGGCACCTCTCGACCACTGCCGAGGAGCCGTTGAGCAAGGTACCGAACCCCAACACTGCTCTAGCCAGAAAAAGTGCTATATAAAATTGATGTATAATAATAGTAATAATCGACAATCCGTATAATGTGACGAAGCAATAAAACAATGAGTATGTATGTGAACTGTCTCATAAAAATGAAGATTTTGTCAAATACATTAACCGCTTGGCCACTGCATTAGCTGTCAGCTCTCGATCCTCATCTCCACATAGCGTTAACCTAAATATAAACAAGGAGAATCACTCTCCATGACTATTTTTGTTCATAAATGACTCTAACATCACTTTTCTAACAATCTGTTGAGGCAAATTTCAGCATCCTGCCTTTACAGTGAATAAAAATGACTGTTTCGGTCATAACACTGTCTGCTGCGCTAAAAAGACACAGCGCTCTGTGTCCAAATCCTCGCTTCTGATTGGTCAATCACACACACAGGGGAGCGGGAAGGGGAGGGGCCATTTCTACAAGCATGAATCAGTTTTGCTACAGACGTCTCGCAAAAATGTGTTGCAAAACTCAAGCAGCGCAGATTCACACGAGAAAAGTAGTTTTGCATCTGTAGCGGCAGATTGGGAGAAGTTGTAACGGATGAGTTGTGGTTGTAAACGATCATTTACGCAAGTAAATAAAAAAACAGGTGAATAAATGTTGGATTACAAGTTTGCAGCTGTAATTTTATGTGTAAATATCAGTCTATAAATGTTTTCTCATCATTTGTGACATTAAATTTATTTCACGTGTATGGATTTTTCATACACAAGCTCACATCACATTCTTCAAGCTCTAACATCACCATTCTACACGCTCTCACATTTTGCAACATATCTACCTTCATGCTAAAACCCTAACCCTATCCTAGGAAATACCCTACAATGTTTATCCCCCCCTTTCGTATATGTATTTTTAAAGTTGGAATTTGCCGTGTTAAACTTGTTAAAATGAAAAATATATATATGACAAAAGTGGGATTCGAACCCCAGACAGCGGCGCTTAGACCACTTGGCCTGACGTGGTGAAATCACAGGCACATTACGCTTATATAGAAATGATCCAGAAAACGTAGCCATAGTCCCCGAGGTTATAGAAACTGTTTTTGTAAAAAATAAGAATTAAAAAAACAGTCATCCGTCTCCTGAGTGACGTCATGACGTCGTACGTGCAGTGTTTACTGCTGTGAGCGTGGAGGGCGCTCGCTGGATCTGCGACTGTAAACACAATCCAGTCTGAATCTGTGAGCTACTCATTATTATGAAGAGGCACCGTTCATTCAGGTCCTGACAACGGTTAACTAAAGTAAAACAAAGACCACTGAGCAGACTCTATAACCCTCTGCGACGCTGGAAAGTGACGGAGGCTGCTTGATAGTCGGTGTTGTTTATATTCGTCCTATTCAGGAATGCTAATGTTAGCTGAGCTAGCCTGCAGTCTGCCAGACGGCAATTGTTCAGAGAAAGAAATTGACCCTTGTGTTGAAACTCGTGTTTCCGTGTGCTTAGCTGACTGTTTAGGACTCGACATGGTAGAATATGAGCTCGACACGTATTTAAATATAGCGGTGTGGTGAACCTATCCGATGGCAACAGTGCGATACCTGTGATTGTGACACAGTGAAGTTAACCAGCGGAAACACCATTGTTATTGTGACTGAATGGGGTGGAGTTCTCTGTAGAGCTGTCGGTTTGTGTTTGAGGAAGACGCTGACCGACAACATGGTGTTAAGCAGCAGCTGGAAATCACGGCATAAAAGACGTGGTTGTTGGGTCGGACCGGGTCTGGCTGCCCTGCTCTGGTTCTGTGTGTGTACTCAGTTCATCTGTGCTGTCAGAGCCGTGGGAGAGACCCCCAACGTCGTCCAGAAAGACGCAGAGTTTGATGTGACCTACAACGACACGGTGACCAGTGAAAACCAGACCATTTATGCTTTCAACCACACCATCTCCAGAAACAAGGTAGGTTTGGCTCAATCTACGCATAAAATAGGGCTTTATAACTGAGTAAGGTAACTATAGCAGAGGTGTAAAGAGTACTGATATATCCTATTCAAGTAGAAGTGTTGTTACTTAAATGAAATTGTACTCAAGTACAAGTAAGTCATACATAAAATACTGAAGTACAAGCAAAAAGTAGCTCAGTTAGATAGTATTCAAAGTAAAAGTTACTAGTTACTTTCACTCCTCATGTTTATTTCTGGTCATACATTTTATACAACAGTTCCCATGCACACAGTAAACTTCTCATTTTTAAACTTAAAAAGGAAGAAAACTAAATCTTGCACAGTTGGAACTTAATTTATTTTCCACATAGGCATCTGTATAAAATAAAAGTTTTGTTAAAATGTCCAATTCTTTTTTTTTTTTTTTTAATATAATAATTCAAAATAAGTACAAGTATAGCTAAATGTATGAACTCTAAAACAGTGTCATGCTAAACGTGCTATGTGAGTAACAACATCATAGGTAAAAAGCCCAACATGAACCAAAGATAGTGGCTGGGAGGTGATCAGAAATGGTGCCAACCAAGAACAAATGTATGACTAACCCGAGGTCAGCAGTTTTTGAAGAGACCATGAAACGGAAATAAAAAATAAAAAAAATAGCCACAAAAAATTATAATTTACTGAGTGACGATTGGATGTAGAAATATACTTAAGTTTTTTAAAACATACTTAAGTACAAGCCACATTACTGATTTAGCGATGTACCCTTGAAAGCAACTCAATTACACTAATGTGAGTATTTGTAATCCATTACTTTCACCTCTGGTTACTAGACATGCTCAGAATGAAGACCTAGATACATTTTTTTCTGAATTACCGTAGATTTGCTATTGTTAAATTGTATATTCCATATTTCACCTCATTTTATTTCATAATAAAGCCAGTCTTTGTGTTTTGTGCTTTCACATTTAGACAGAGGGAGTGCGTGTGACTGTGGATGTGCTGTCACAGAACCTGAAGAGTCCCATTCTGTTCGTGGTTCGACAGCAGCAGGCTGTGCTGTCTTTTCAAGTCCCCCTCATTCTAAGAGGACTGTGAGTATATTTCATACCATTTTCATTCCAGAAATTTCATTTTGTCTTCTTTTTTGAAATATTTGTTGAGGTTTTGTTTATTCAGACAAATTTTTTTCAGGAAATGTTATCTCCTGACCTGTTTTGACTGTCAACTGCCAGTCTTCCTCAGGGGTGATTGCTTTGATGTGTCCCTATGTGTTTGAGTGATGAGTAAAAGTTGATGCGCTTCTCATTTCATTTGCTTATAGGAAGCCTTGCTCTACCAATAAATATGCTAATGGTTGATCAAGCAGTGTAATTGCCAAATGTAGTGTGCGTAGACGTAGTTTAGGCACAAATACATACTTTCTTTCTTTTTTTCCTTCATCTTTTTTCTATTTGACCTATGTGGAGATTAGCTGTCAATCGTATAAGTAGTAACTTGAATTTGCAATCCCTGAAATAGCGAGATTGCCTATTCATACAGTATAAGTGCAGGTGACTGCTTTAATGTAGGGATACATCAAAGCAATAATCTCTGAGGAAGACTGGCAGATGACAGTCGAAACATGTCAGGAGATAAAATTTCCTGAAAAAAACTTGTCTGAATAAATGAAAAACCTCAACACATACAGTGTGATATTTGTTTTCTAAAAGTTTTCGTCAACTTTCTTTTTTTTGTGACAATAATTATAGACTGACACTTTTTTAAATCACATGTTGACAAAATCTATATGTAAATATTCTATTATTCAACAGTTAGTCCCGACAAAGTAATTTGATTGGAAAAGAGTGCTGATGTACCTGTATAGGCATTCTAATGAATATTAGTCAACTGTCAGTGAGGAAATGTTTATGTGTTGCCTGGCAACAGCCTTGACTCCTATATATTTGTGTTGACAGAGCCAAATAAATGATTACATTTACAATTCATAATCTGTTTGTCACTTAAAACTAATAAAATGCGCATGTAGAATTGTTGTATAAAAGCAATATCACACTCCAGGTCGTACTGAATATTAACACCAGTGTGATTATCGACAGCCGCTACGGCCCAATTACACCAGTGCTGATATTTCAGCACAACATTACTCCCTCTTGTGTGGTATTGCTTAAATATAAACTAAACTAGAATTTTGTTTCACGGGACGTAAAAAAGTAAAAAAGCGCCTAGTAAATTCAGATTTGAGCCAAAATATATATGTACAGTATATGTAAAATATGTAACAGCAGAGATAATTTTGTTGGAGTATTCAGGTGGGTCTCACCAGTTTTTACTGCGGAGTTGAGTGAGTCGGCAAAAGCGGAAGTGAGTTGACACGTATTCCGGTTTGGTCATGTGACCTTTTGCATATGGCCGAATCAATCAGAACTCGTGATCATGTGGTCTTGCGCATAGATCACATCAGATCTGTCTGTGTGTACTTAAAAACATTAATGCCATCCAATATCAGGTTGATCAATGCTAATTTAATATTTTGTTTTTAAAATGCACAAACTGTTGTGATTTATATTTTACTTGTCTATACTTGTAACAGATTTACAAAATGAGATTCTATAAAATGTGTATCACTCATTCATTCCTTCATTTTGCTCAATAGTTGTTTTTTTTCCACATAATTCTGTGCAAATTGTTGTAACTGGACAAAGGGGGTTCTTGAGCCAAACAAGTTTGAGAAACACTGCCTTAGATCACGGCATGCACACTGTTTGACAGTCTGCTGTTGCTTTACCTGTGAGCTTACTTTAAATGTCAAACAGACACGAGTGATTGTTCTCTGGTCTGTCAGATTGGGAAATGAAACATTTCTTGGCAGGAAGTCAATAAGAATTTTGGCTACATTCTTATTCTGGAGAAACTGAAAGCTAAAAAAACGACCTAAATTTAACAGTTACAACATTTTTCAATTTAATCATTGAATGTGCGAAACATTCCTAAAGGGCAAACTTTCAAATGACATGCTTGTTATCTGTATGTCATTGTCTATATAGTGTGGACCTGATCCCCAGTGTCAACAAGTTTGTGTCAGGTTGTTGTTTGATGTTATTCCCTTATGACTTGGGATCATGTGATGGACACAGTAATGACTGTGTAATGGCTGCACGTGAATGCTAGCACAGTGTCGTCTTGTGAAAGAAGATTCAAAACTTACAATTAGCGAGATACAGCGTATGTTTCCTGAGCTAATCAGGTGGGATTGTATAATAGTCTAGAGTCCGACACTTTATTAGTCTCTGGTCAGATGCCTGTATGTGATGTTGACGTGTGTGGAACACACTGTGGCTGTAAGGGACTCTCTCTGGTTGTGCAACGTCAGGATCCTGACTAGATTATTATTGAACTATGGACTTTTACTTCCCCTTTTGAATTCACCAGAGTCGGTCAGAGGAGTCCACATTACTGTAAATAAATAGTTTTATCCTTTATCTTTGGGTTTTTTAGGGCAGTGAAATTGGTACATAAATAAAAAGTAAAAATTGGAAACTAGAATATAAATCGAATATAAAGCCTCCAATTGTAAGACTACCCATCGTACAAATGATTATTCTTTTTTTTATTATTATATATTGTTCCTCAACATGATCGGTAAAATTCAGAGACAAATTTCACTTTAGGGTTACATTGTATATGATGTTACATCAGTGGTTCCAAACTTTTTTGAGTTGTGACCCCGTTTTAATATCACAATATTTTGACATCTCCAGAGACTTTGTTTTTCTTTCTAGAATTATCTTTTCATAATGTTTGTAGTTGCCAGGTTTAGTGCACAAAGTGACAAGATGCGCCAGCTCAGATAACCAAATTTGGTGTGTGGCTTCAGGGAAATCAATATTTTGATGGAGTTCGAAAATGAGAAGCGCGCAATTATTTTTCCGAGAATTATTGCCCATGTTCCATTTTTATTTACTCTCTTCGAGGATCTTCAGAGGGAACAGTTTTTCTTAGAAATCATTTAAGATAGGTAGTAAATTTATATTCTGATGTGATAATATTTTCTTATGTATACATCTACAGGGCGACCGTGGCTCAGGTGGTAGTGGATCGTCCTCTGATCGAGAGGTTGGGGGTTCGATCCCAGTACCTGACTATGTGTCGAAGTGTCCTTGGGCAAGACACTGAACCCTAAGTTGCTCCCAGTGGTCGACTAGCGCCTTGCATGGCAGTCCTGTCCCATTGGTGTGTGAATGTGAGAGTGATTGGGTGAATGAGCTGATGTGTAAAGCGCTTTGAGACTGCTTCAGTGTGGTGATAAAGCGCTATATAAATCAAGTCCATTTACCATTTACCATCTAAGTTCTTAGATTTAAGACATTTAGGAAAAGGTTGTGAGTTATGACAACCACGCTGACGGGGGATGTTGATGACTATGTCTTATTGTTCTAACTAGATTTATATATTTGAGAAAGTGAAAGTATAGAAAACAGTTGTTTAAAATAGTTTTGTGTGAAAGTGTGCAGCAGTAGGGGGTACATGGCTTCAGGTTAAATGTCTGAAGGGGTACGGGACTGTGAAAAGTTTGGGAACCACTGGTATAGTGACATGCAAATGTGAATGTGAATTATATCATATTGTCAGATTCATGGCAATGCACATCCCTTGTTGTTAGTAGAGTTTCCAAAAGCCAAAAGATGAAACAAGGCCAACACAAAAAAATTAAGCTGCTGATTTAACTTCCTTATCATCCCTTTTCCCCAATACCTGTTCAGCTACCAGAGGAAGTACCCTTACAACCATGTGGGCCGCACATTGTGCCAACCTCCGACACGAGCCATCTCAGAGACGCAGCACTTCTTCATCGACGTGTCCACCCTCTCCAGCCAGGGCACTAACTACCAGCTCAGAGTTAGTCGGGTTGAAAGTTTCACCCTGCAGTAAGTGACATCCGCATGGAGCAACATAATCACAAACACGCATTCAAAATGAATAAGATTGCCACCTGACTCGTTTGTCCACAGTGTAATGAGTCATTTTCCTGATGTCTTATAAAATAAATTACAGGACAGACAAGAAATTCAGCTTCACTGCATCGCCATCGCAACCTCAGGTAACCAGCCAGTGTCCATGTCAAAGTTATGGGTATAAATTAATCAACATTGTGGATTTGATACTATTACTTATGCTAGTTCTCAGAGTTTTTTTTTTGTATATAAAGCTTGATTAAAAAATCATATTATCATTCTATCTGCATAACATGAACCACACACGTTGCATTTTCATATTCCACTTCCTAACATGCGTCTTTTCCTCTTTCTTGTAGTATTTTAAGTACATCTTTCCAGAGGGAGTCGACACTGTGATCGTGAAGGTCAATTCTGATAAGACCTTCCCCTGCTCTGTTATGTCTATCCAGGACATTCAGGTACACCAAAGAACTGTTTTTCCTTTTTGCTTCAGACAAACATTGCGCCTTAATCAGCCTTTTGAACCAGACTGCTGCTGCTGCTGCTCAAACTGCTCTGGCTTGTTTGTAAGTGTGTAATGACACTCTTAGGCCACTTGAGAGCATCATCGAGATCACTGCAGCAGTCCTCCTCATGTTTTCTACATGTTTCTAAATTTAAAGTTGCCCGGGATGATAATGTTCTATCAGATAAAATCATTGTGTAAGCCTCATAGATCAGTAAATTGAAGATGTGATGATTTCTCCTGATCTCCACTGTAAACACTCTCTTGAATGACATTGTCGGAAAAGTTTCATGCATTGCATTGTGGGATGTGAAGTCCCAGAGACTGATGCATAGAAGTGTTTTTTTCTTTTCTTTATTCGTACAGTGATTTCTTGACTTTCTTTGCCAGAAAGGGAGGACAGTGATTATCTTGACACTGTATTTGTTCTAGTTTGTTCTCGATGTTCCCTGTGATATCACCCCATTCTGAGACATTTGGCTTCAACCGAATTCGTATCTTTCCATGAAAACCCCAAAATTAATATCCACCATTGTTTTTCCACAACTTTCAGTTTCTGAAAATACCACAAATATGTTGGGAAGTCACTTTGTCAGTGTTTTTGAGCACAAACTTGGGCTTAAAAATGAAGAAAAAAACACTTCTATGTATCCGTCTATGTGACTCCACATTCCACAATGCAATGCAAAAAACTTTTTCGACCATATCAATAAGAGAGTGTATACAGTGGAGAGGCAAAGAAACCTTTTTTCGACTAAATGATCTTTAACTTATTGATCAATGAGGCCTACACAAAATTATCATCCCTATCACCTTTAAATGACATTTTGAGCTTTTTAAAAACCTGTTTTATTTTTTTTAGTGTCCGGTCTTCGACCTGGACAACAATGTGGCCTTTCTTGGGATGTACCAGACAATGACAAAGAAAGGTGCCATCACTGTGCAGGTATTTACACTTCACACATGCTGTACTACAAAGCACATTTTTCCAGGTATGTCATCACTCAGCCCACGGTTGTATTTCCTCTGTTGTAACCCAGAAAAAAGATTTTCCTAGCAACAGTTTCTACGTTGTGCTGGTGGTAAAAACAGAGGACGAGGCGTGTGGCGGCCCGCTGCTTTATTACCCCCTGCGGCCGGATGAGCTGATTAACGCCGGCAACCGCAGCAAAATTCTTGATGTGATGGTTTCTCAGGCAATTAACTGTGAGTCACAAACTATGTAAATAAATGCACAAGCCTTAAAGGGATCCTCCACTGTTTTTACAAATGTAGCCTGAAACCTTTGAAATGTCCTTATTACAAGATCTATGCCTAACAAAATGCATTATTTTGTACCATATTGGTTTTATTAACTTTTAAAACTGGGACTACTTTATCCTGTGTGCCACCATGATGAAATGACGTCATTGATGACGTATATCACCCCTTTTAGTCCATTGAGTTCTATTGGAGGTGAAGCATTCAGGATTATTTAGCAGCTTTTTCAGTCAAAATGACAACTTGTGCTGCTTTGGGTTACTCTAAAGATAAGTAAAAGTTAAAAAAGTCGATGTGAACCTCTTTTGTTTACTGAGAGATGATAAACAAAATCCGTGCCCCGAAAATATCCGTGACCACAGGGGCCAACAGCTCTAACTCTGCTGTTTCGTAGACGGCATGAAGAAGAGAAGAAGAGCTCCGTGCATGTAAATACAGGCAACCAGGATCCACTGCTCACATTAATTCCGACCCAAGTTGAATCTGTCTGCTGCAAAGAACTGGTGTTCTTGTCAGAAATGGTTGAAGGTATAGTTTAATAGTTTAAGTCCGGATTTTTTGCTCTTCTTCTCTTCTTCGTGCCATCTACGAAACAAGCAGAGTTGGAACTGTCGCCCCCTGTTGTCACAGATTGAAATGACGTCATTTCAATATGGCTGCACACAGGCTCTCAAACGGTAACTAGTCCCATTTTAAAAAGTTAATAAAATGAATATGATGCAAAATAATGCATTTTGTAAGGCATAGGACATTTCAAAGGTTTTAGGCCACATTTGTAAAAACAATGGCGAATCCCTTTAACAGGTTTTCTTCCTCTCTAGTTGCTTTTTATAAGTCAACTGTGGGAAACTCTGGCTTGCTTTGTCACCAAACCTTTGCTGAAGAAAAATCTTATTTACATTAACAGTCTGAATCTTGACAAAAAGCAGAGTACAGCACAAGGGAAAAAAGTTTTAGAAATCCAATAAGTATTAGTTTTCCAAGGTGGAATAATAAAAGCAACGCAGGACTTATAATACTGTAACCTTTATTCATCACCGTAGTGAAATTCTTCTCTGCATGTTTCCCCATTTTCCTGAGGCGTAGCAGTGGGCTACAACACAAATGATGTGTAGTTATTGAAGGCATAGAATAATCTGGATCAGGCTAGTCCAGGGGTCTGCAACCTTTACTCTCAAAGGAGCCATTTAACCTCATCTCACCCCGAATAAAGTCCTCCTGGAGCCGGAAAAATACCGCCTCAATGTATACAATACAGTGTATTAAATTCTATACAGTTAAAATGATATAGAATAATGTTTGATTTAATTTGATTTGATCAAGTAAATGGCAACTTAAAAACAGTTTAAAATAAAATAAAATGAATTGACATAAAAAAATAACAACAAAACCGTGTTTTGCATCTTCAAATTCTTACGCATTTCAGTTTACATGAACACAATTTATTGAAATAATATTTTTTATGTTAATGTATTTAATGTATTAATGCATGATCATGTGGTTAACACATGCTAATTGCTAATTTCTTGCCTCACATAAAGCATGCATATTTAACCGGCACATACTGTAGGTAGTTAAAAGAATCTGTTCCCACACAATTAAAATCTCTGTTTTCTTCCAGAATAGTATTTTTGTTGGTTTAGTTATCTTACCAGGGATTTAAAACTTAAGGTTAACCACAGGTGCAGGAAAGTTGATGGTCTGTAGATGTTGCAGGAGATGAAGTAGGAAGGTGCACAACGTGATTTATTTTTAAGTTAACAAATTGTTATATCATGATTTTATTTGTCATTAATCATTAATAGCCTCTGTAAGAAAATAACTCTTTATTTCAGTATTTTTTTAAAGCTATATTGAGCCATGGCAAAGGACTCAAAGAGCCACATGAGGCTCCAGAGCCGCAGGTTGCAGACCCCTGGGCTAGTCGTTGGTAGCTCAGCGACTTTTGAGACGCACCAATAGACGTCACCCACAAACCATGAACCAAAATCAATATTCAGTTTCCCAATGTAAAAATTCTTAAAAGGATGTTTAATGAGAAGCCAAAATATCTAACAGGTATGGAGATACATTTTATTTTTCCCACACATATACAAATATAGAAATATTTGTAAATTGACATGTTAAGAGCATTTGGTAAATCAAAAAAAAAAAATTCAGTAACTTGCGTTTTGTGCCTCAATGCACATAAAAAAGTTAGGACATCTACTTTACTGCTACCTGGTTAATATCCCAATTTTCCAATTTCATTCAATTCTGATTAATTAAGTCCCAATTCAATTACAAATTAATTTTCAATAGGTATTGGTTATCAATTAGATTTTTGATGAATCTTTATATTTTGATAAGCGCATTGAGATGACTTTGTTGTAATTTGCGCTATACAAATAAAGTTGAATTTAATTGAATATTGCTCTTGACTTCTCTTTTTAGAAACATCTCGCAGCACCTTTAATATTGTATAGTGTAATTAAAATATCCAAATTAGAAATGTAAATAATCAGTCTTTGGAACTTGAAGAATCAATTCATAATTGTCAATAATAAAATCATGATTAATCAATGAAATATTTTTTCATTACCCCTACTGTCAATGATGAAAAGTAAAACTAATCTGTTTACTGAGTAGGAGGTTTTTTTAATCCACAAACTCATATTAAAATCAGTAGTGCATTTGATATAGATATTTAAAATGTTTTAAATGTAGACATTTTCTCAGTAGATACTGAGAACACTTTGCTTAAAAGTAAAGTAATGAATTACTGTCCTCTAGTGTGGGATAGGATTCCGTTAATAAACAAATCCCCTCTGAAATAAAAGGACCTTTCTTTTCCTTTGTTGTCAGCCCATGGAGGTAAATGACAGACCCACGGGTTGGGAACCCATGATGTAGGCCAGGAATTCTTCTTAAAACCTCATCCATGACCACTAATTCAGCAGGTTTTAGATGTAGTTATTTAAGCACTTAAAGTTTATGGAGTTAGTTAGTGTTGGCACTGTTTATCCTTAATAGCAGTCTTTTCAAAGGTTGCTGTTATATTAATGTGTCGATAACCTTTTTGTGATGTTGCTGTGTTGTTACGTTGCCCCGTGTAAGATCGTCAACATGCTGACTGTGAATGTTTCCCCACAGTGGAGGTGTATGTAATGGGCATGCTGTTCTGTATGGGAATCTTCCTGTCGTTCTACCTGCTGACCCTGCTGGTTGCCTGTGTGGAAAACAAACGGTAAGATGGATACTGAGGGTGGGGGAAAAAAAAGATTCTGCGATATATAGTATCGCAATAGTTTACAGCGCAATTATCGTATCGATCCAAAAAAAATTCAAATTGATTTTTTTAATCGTTTTTTAACAAAAAAAATATATTGCCAACATATGCATAGCACGTAAACGCCCAGTCACTAGGTGTCAGTGAATCACATCAGACCTTGTTAAACTACCTCACTGCATTTTAGCTGGAAGTTGATCTTTATCATAAAACATTCTGGGCACTTTAATAGATGTATATGGTTACTTTTAAAAAAAAAATGTAATTATTGATATTGCGATATATCGCAGTGTATATTGTATTGTTTAGTATTGTGATATATTGTTTCATATCATGCAAATTGTGAACGGTATCATATCATCAGATTCATGGCAATGCACACCCCTAATGGATACACGTGCATCCAAAGTCATTTTCCAGCATAGAAGGGACATCTTGTGAATTAGCTAGTAATGCTTAACTGTGCTCTTAATGTTACACGTTTTGACAAAGCGTTTGTGTGGTTTATTCTCAGTTGTCATCGATGTTTCTGCAGCCCAGCAGGACTCAGATCTCCCACAGCAGCTGCTTTACACAAAGTTACTTTACTGAATACAAATGATGCTCATCTGCATCTCCCCTCTTCTTTCCACTCTGTGCTTCTGCAGAATGAATAAGAAGAGAGAGGTGTTCGAGAGTCCTGCTGACACGTCGCCCGCTGAGACAGGTAACCCAGCAACAAGCTGTGGTGGGCTAGACCAAAGGGAGCCCAATGGGAGGCAGTGTGGTCTGCATTACGGGAAAAATAAATCAGCTTTCTGTGGAAAAACAATACCACAGTAAATATGATGTTAAGCTGTGCTACATCTGATTTTGTGCTGAATGTGTGTCTCTCTTTCTCATTCATCTCGTGATTCAGCCTCTCTGCTCGGGAAGAATGGAGATGGTATAACCACCGTTCCTTCTTTTATCAACCTGCTGCCCTGCATCACACTGTGTTATGTCTGCACTCACCCTAAACACTTCAGCCTGCATGCTTTCACTGCCTTTACCATCCAACACCTATTCACAGCAGGAAGGAAGGATATTCTATTACCTGCAGTGCATAGCACGAGTGGATAGAAGACTTTGTAGGAAACTAATTGTAACACTTTTTGTTGCATGTGTGAAGTGAAAAAAAACTCATGTGGGTACATTTAAAGTTTAGTAATGACATAGTTTGTGCTTAGCTTTGCATGTGTTGTTGTCCCTTTGCCGTAGCTATGCATTTGTATATTTGTGGGAAATGAATTCACTTTTGTGTGTTTGCAGAATGTAGTGCTAAAGGGGATCTGTTGTGCTTCTTCTTGTCTTCCTGTTACAGAAACTAAATCTAACCAATGGCCAATAATATGACACACTCTCTAAACATCTTTTATCACACTGTGCATAAATTTGATAAGTTGTCAATCATGAAATAATTGCACTCAAAACTTGGATACTTTTGGATAACACCTTTACATTCAAAGAAACATTTAAATAGTAATTAAGATGGTAAATGTTTGGACAATACACTCAAAGGCCACTTTATTAGGTACACCTTGCTAGTAAAATGTTGGACCCCCTTTTCTCTTCAGAACTGCCTTAATTCCACGTGGAATACTTTCAACAAGCTGTTGGAAACATTGCCAAGAGATGTCGGTTCATATTAACATGATAGCATCACGCATTTGCTGCAGATTTGTCAGCTGCACATCTATGATTCCAATCACCCGTTCCACCACATCCGGTTTAAAACCAGTTTGAGATGATATAAGCTTTATGACGTGGTGTATTGTCCTGCTGGAAGTAGCCATCAGAAGATGGTACACTGTGGTCATACAGGGAGAGACATGGTCAGAGCCAATACGCAGGTAGGCTGCAGTGTTTAAACGATGCTCAATTGATACTAAGGGGCCCAAAGTGTTCCAAGAATACTGCATAGCCCCCTCACCATTACACCACCAGCAGCCTGAACCGTTGACACAAAGCCGGATAGATCCATGTTTTCATGTTGTTTACGCCAAATTCTGACCCCAACATCTAAAAGTTTCAGCTGAAAGCGAGACTTGTCAGACTAGGCAAAGTTTTTCCAATCTCCTATCGTTCAATTTTGGTGAGCCTTTGTGAATTGTAGTCTCAGTTTCCTGTTCTTAGCTGGTGTGGTATTCTGCTTCTGTAGCCCATCTTCTTCAAGTTTTGATGTTTTGTGCAATCCTTCATTGTAACGAGCCATTATTGAAGTTACTATGTTGCTTTTTTATCATCTTGAACCAGTCTACCCATTCTCCTCTGACCCCTCACATCAACAACGCATTTTCGTCTACACAACTGCCGCTCACTGGATAGTTTCTCTTTTTCAGACCATTCTCTGTAAACCCTAGAGATGGTTGTGCGTGAAAATCCCAGTAGATCAGCAGTTACTGAAATACTCAGACCAGCCCCGTCTGGCACCAACAACCATGCCATGATCAAAGTCACATGTGTTAACAAACAATTGAACAGGTGTACCTAATAAAGTTGTAAGTGAGTTTATAAATTAATGTAATTGGTCATATGGTTCACGAGCAGGCCAGGACTTATGCAAAGTAACAGAAGAAAGCACGATAGGTCCCTGAAACAGCATGAATAGACGGTGGAATCTGCTTCTTTCTGTGACGTCTGTGTGTTGGTTTGCTTCCACAGGCCAGACTCCTGCCTTGCCCTATGAATACGGCTCCTTTTGTGAGTTTTAAGCACATTATGATACAAAATGTCATTTTTAGCAGAGTTAACCATTTCTCTTCCACAGTGGACAACGGCAGCACCCTGAGTTCAGAGGCCATCACAGACAGTGCCACATCAACTGACAACAACTACGGTTACATGGGTGAGAGTGCTTGCATTGTGTTACCGATACCTGATGGTCGCCACAGCCTTTCTCATCACTGGCCTCAAACTGCTCTCACCAGTTGCTTGTGTGTGTTTGTTCATCAGGGCAGGAGCCTTTCAAACGGCGACCATTCCTCAATCACCTTCACCACATAGCCATCCGCATCGGTGACACGCTGCTGCTTAATTTGGCTCCATAAGATCCTAGTTTACTTCACACAAATCAGCACTTTGTTAATTACAGAAAAAAGAAACCTATCAAAAGCCAGATTTATCTGCTCTGCAAATCTGTAAATTAAATGACATTAATCATCAATATAAATTTGTATGTCATGAAAATTACAGATCAGGTGCTAAAGCCGTAATGCTTCTGAGTGTCTTTGAATCAAACTTGAGCTTTTTTGTTTGATCGCGACGCCCACGTTGTTCCTGCTGTCTATTAAACACCTCGCTGATTTTTTTATTTGTGCAATCAGAGAGATCTCTGGAGAGTGTTGGGCGCAGCCGGCAGGAGTCTCTGAGCTCTGTTGAAGAGGACGACTATGACACGCTGGATGATATCAACTCCGACAAAAACATTGTGCGCACCAAGGTGAGCCATGTAGTCATGCAGTAACTACACATTAAAGTCCTTCAAGTGGTGGGATGGTTGCAGTTTGATCGTGGAGGACAAAGAGTGGAGGGACATCTGCTAATTCAAAAGTCCATGGGCGACATCGGTGAAGAAAACGAACCATCCTAAATATAAGCTAATATTCGGTTACCTCTTACGGATATGCTTTTACTTCATTTAAACATCTTTTACACTCCATCTCTCTCAGAGCATAGGGAAGTCACATAGCAGTCAGAGATGGATCAGAGATACATGTACATGCTCCCATTGACACAGATACTAAAAAAACTATGGAATAAGCTATCATAACTATGCAGACGACGCGCAAATTAACTTAACTGTATCCCCAGGAGAATATAGACCACTACAAACCCTGATAAATTGCATTGATTAAAATCAAATCAATAATTAGATGTCTAAATTTTCTTCAGTTAAACAAAGAGAAAACCGAAATTGAAGCCAGCACCCAGCATTAAAAGAATAATAATTAATTAATAAAATCACAAACCGAACTAGAAATCTGTGTCATCATTGACTCAGACCTAAACTTCAACAGGCACCTAATGACAGTTATAGAATCAGCATTATTATCACCTAAATAACATATCAAGAATCAAAGGACTAATGTCACAGCTGGACCTAGAAATACATATTCATTCATTCATCTTTAGTAGACTGGACGACTGTAACGCTGTCTTCATAGGTCTTCCTAAAAAATAAAAAAAAAAGCTGCAGTTAATCCAGTCCTCACAAACACAAAGAGAATAGATCAAATAACCCCAGTTCTCAAATCCTTACACTGGCTTGCAATCAATCAGAGAATTGACTACAAAATACTGCTACTGGCTTATAAAGCACTAAATGTTACAGGACCAAAATAAATCTCAGACCTTCTGCTCCAATATCAACTACCCAGAGGTCTCAGGTTGTCTGCGACAAACCAGCTTTATCTTCCGAAAACAAAAACAAAACACGGAGCAGCAGTGTTTAGTTTTTATGCTCCTCATCTTTGGAACAAAGTCCCAGAAAACTGCAGGTCCACCCAAACTCTCAGCGCTTTTAATTAACAGTCACACTGTTTAATTTGATATTATCCTGTTTTATTGATTGATACTGTTTTACATGTTTTGATTTTTGCTCATTTTTTAAATCTATATTCATAGTGTGCCTTGTACATGAAAGGTGCTATATAAATAAACTTGACTTGACTATTTTTTGTTAGTGGATTGTCACTAACTTGTTCAGTGTGAATTTGTCTGTTCTAGAAATTTCTGTGCGTCTCTGACCTGGCCCGCAAAGACAAGAGGGTCCTCAGCAAGAAATACCAAATCTACTTCTGGTGAGAACTCTTTTTGCACATGGACTGGCTTATCCAAAGTCCAAACAAACCTGTTTGTAGATACTTAAAAACTTCAGTCTCAATTCTGTAGTTGTAACGAATGTTCTGGTTACAGGAACATTGCTACCATCGCCGTCTTCTACGCCCTGCCTGTGATCCAACTGGTTATCACCTACCAGACGGTACACTGATGATAAACTGTGTCAACTTTTCACCCTGTTTTACATAGTGTTTTACACTATTTGCCCTTGAACCAGCATCAGCACTTTGACTCACACCTCCATAGTTTTTGAAGAAACTCAGTTGGTAATTTGTTCCAAACATTTTCCGGAACTAGTCACGAATCTTCAGTAGCTTTAGGCATGTGAGATTTTTTTCCATCTCCAACAGTTTCTTTTGAAAGACTCTTTGATGATAATAAATGGCATTCACTCTGTGTTTAGGAACATTCAGAACTGCCTCTGATGGGCTTGCACGATGAATAAGAATATGAATGATTAATGAGAATAAGTAGAAATAAAAATGGACTTTTTTTTTGTTTTCCGCTTGCTGCTGCTCACCATGTATCTGCAATTTCACTTCTCATGAACATCAAAAACCACAACTTCAGGCCCAAAGTTTCCAACCAGTAAACTAAACTTTTTCAACAGATGGTTACAAAAAAGTTTCCCTTCAGTTTGACCCGTTGTTGAATAAGATCAGTTACTGCCAACAGTGACTCAGTACATTCCTTTCATTTTACATCAAGATGGTGAACAGTCCTAAACCTGCTCTGTGAAACCTGCTCCTCTTGATGTGTAAAGACAATAATAACCAACATATGATTTGAATCTGCCCATCAGGTGGTCAATGTCACAGGAAACCAAGACATCTGCTACTACAACTTCCTGTGTGCACACCCCCTCGGAGCTCTAAGGTGGCAGTCAGTCCGTGTTTCAATGTTTCACTGTCATGAAACGTTATGTAATTGTTAACTCCATTATTCACTCACATTTGTCACAGTGCGTTCAACAACATCCTCAGTAACCTGGGTTATGTGATGCTGGGACTACTTTTCCTCCTCATTGTCCTTAAGAGAGACATTGTCCACAATCGAGCCATGGTCCGCAACGATGTCAGTGCACTGGTGAGTCGTTGGTTTCTCATAATATCTATTTTATTGGGAAGCAGAAAAAAATCCAAGGCAATATTTCTTGTGCCTGTTTTTCCATGTTATCTACAGACAGCTCTAGTTTTAAACTTCCATCTTTAGATTGTGGAATTACAAGGTGAAAGATAAGATTAAGGTTGACATTAGCCAGAGTAAAGGGCTGGCACTGACACACACATATTGACCAATCACATGCGGCTTTAAGAGAAAACCGACACATCACTACTCCTTATTCCTCCGTGCAGCTGATATGAGTCCACACAGCGTGTACTGAGGCCAGGAGGTGGACTGTGGGGGTGGGCTCTCCACAGATTGGCTCTGGTGCGCACATGGCTACGGTCTGCAGTGATTGGCTCTAGTGCACACGTGACTGTGGTTGCTTCAGTGGACAATGGACAACGGCATTTATGAAATACTTTATTAATGGTATCATTGCAGTCCAAACAAATCTGATGTTGCACACCCTTGAACCAAGCAGCAGCAATGTTGAAAGTCTCATAAGTGTGATCCTGATCCACAGAGGTATTTGAGGAACACACACACAGACAGACAGCGATTCCTTGCTTTATAGATAGATTACACATTTGCATTATACCACCACCAACTCACACACCACATTCATACTAGGCAATGTGGGTGAAGTGTGTTGCCTAAGGACATAACGACAGATACCACTAGAGCGACTGACAGAAGGAGGAGGAGAGAGCTGGATAGAAAGATAGAACATCAAAGTCTCCCAGACCAGTTCAGCTGTGAACCACAGATCAGGAACTGTCAGCTCCAGCTTCAAAACACCTGAAACAGAAAAGAGAGAGAAGGGCGAGGAGAAGGCACTGACTGCAGAAAAACATGATACAGTGTTATCAGGTCTGCCGGCATTGTTTTGGGCCTTTTTCCTAGTGGTTAGGTTAATGCTTGTTAGAAAGGCTGTGAATCTCTTCCCGTAGATTGGTAAGCTAGTGACGACTCTATGGTCTGTAAATGCGACCGTTACAGACAGGCCCATATCCGCTCTAGTGGTTAGGTTAGCTCTAGCAATACAGAATGCCTTTATTGTCTATGTACAAGAACATCATCAATATTAATGTGCTACTACTGTCAATGTGTCAAACATAAATACATTTGATTCATCACACTAACAAATAATAAAAAAAAATTAGTCAAAGTTGGGCACCATTGTTCCATTTTTTGGCCTTTGTTAAGGCAATTTAGGAATTTAAGGGTAGAGAATCAAGATTACAGGATTACAATTTCATTTAGCAGATGCTTTTCTCCAAAGCCACGTACAACACAAGCAGTTTGGGTTAAGGGACTTGCCCAACATCCCGCAGTGATGGCCCAGGTTGGATTCAAACCAATGACCCTCCGATTACAAGCCCACTACCTCAACTGTTTCACCACCACCACTAGAATGAGAAAATCAATCCTTGGAAGCAAAAGAATTTGCTGATTACATTATGCTTTACACAGTGTTTTAAGTATTTTCAAGTATTATTATTGAAATGTATTATTGAGTGGATTGATGGACCTTCTCTCGTCATTGCAGGAGTGTGGAATCCCAAAGCACTTTGGTCTGTTTTATGCCATGGGGACAGCTTTGATGATGGAGGGTCTGCTCAGTGCCTGTTACCACGTCTGTCCCAATTACACCAACTTCCAGTTTGGTAAGACCACTCACTAATCATACAGTTGTTTTTATTCATTCATTTATTTATTTTGTGACTATTAAACAATAAATTTGTCTCATGAGAGTGAAGAAGTATAAATGGGTCATTACATGTCATTTTACAAATGGCCCACGCACTTTGGTCTCAAAAAGTTGTGAAATTAATAGAATGGAATAGAATGCTTTTATTGTCATTTTACACAAGGTATAACAAAATTGAAAAGATAGCTCTTGTGGTTCACGATAGAGAGAAAATAAAAAGAATGATAAATAAGTGTATTGACAAGAGGAGCCACTAAGACGATAAATAAACAAATAAATAAACTGAAAACAACGAGGATAGATATATTGCACAGTTAAAAATGTCTGAATTGACTGAACACCTCTTATGTGATCAGTAACTGTATTACACTGGGATAAAATGTGTTGGTGAATCTGGTGGTGTGGGCCTGGATGGATCTGTACCTGTTTCCTGAGGGTAACAAAGAGAACAGGCTGTGTCCTGGGTTTGAAATGTCAGAGGTGATGCTTCTGGTCCTGCGCTGACATCTGTTGGTGTAAATGTCTGACAGAGAGTGCAGCTGTGCTCCTATGATGCCCTGCGCTGACGTCATAACTCTTTCCAGAGCTTCCTTGTCAGCATGAGAGCTGGTCCTACACCACACCAGGATGTCAGGTTGACCTTCCTCAGAGACCTTAAAAAGTACAGATGTTGTTGTGCCTTTTTTCACAAGGGCATTGGTGTTAGTGCCCCATGTAAGGTCCTGAGAGATGTACTGTATGTTCACAGGAATTTAAAGTCACTGACCCTCTCTACAGTGTCCCCTCAGATGAGAAGGGTGGGGGCCGTTGTCCATCTTCCTGAGGTTCAGGACCTCCTCTCCGTAGGTCGTCTCATCATTGTTGTGGATCAGCCCCACCAAAGTAGTGTCATCAGCAAATTTGACCAAGGTGTTGCTGTGGTGGATTGGTGCACAGTAATGTGTGTACAGGGTTTACAGCATGGGACTGAGCACACACCCTGTACACACATGACTGTGCACCAATCCACCACAGCAACACCTTGGTCAAATTTGCTGATGACACTACTTTGGTGGGGCTGATCCACAAAAACAATGAAATTAAAAAAATGATCAAACTTAAAATGTACAGTATGCCTAATGAATAATCACGAAACAATTGGTAAAAATTTCAGAATTTTCTTAGAGCAAAGTGCGTGGGATGTCCTGAAAATTTGTTGAAATCACATGGATTTACCCCAAATATATGTTTAGTCCAAAATGTATAATTTACCTTCTTAGCTGCAATATATTGCATACAGCCTGTTGCGACACTGTGTGTTCTACTTGTGTTTTTGCTTTTTTTGCAGACACTTCCTTCATGTACATGATTGCCGGCCTGTGCATGTTGAAGCTGTATCAGAAGAGACACCCAGACATCAACGCGAGTGCGTACACAGCCTACGCCTGCCTGGCTGCTGTCATCTTCTTCTCCGTGCTGGGAGTGGTGCGTGCACACACACACACACACACACACACAACGGACCAGACAATGTCACACACACTAAATGAGCTCATCCTTTGACTAAAATCTTGTTCATTCTGCAGGTGTTTGGCAAAGGGAACACAGTGTTCTGGATCATTTTCTCAGTGATTCACATTCTGGCCACGATGCTCCTCAGCACACAGCTTTACTACATGGGTCGATGGAGGCTCGGTGAGATCAGTCACATACGCTGCACTTACTATGGGCAGGACTGATATTTTCATCTTGAAAGTTAGATTTCCTTTTCCCGTTTAATCTGCTTTCGCTGTAGATTTCGTTACAGTGGTTCTCATTTATCAACCTTGGGTGAAAACGGTTGCAAATCTGAGTGCACATTGTTGAGTACAACAGTACCAATGTGGGACTTTTGAAACATTTGTATCTGACCAATCCCAGTGTACCAATAATCTGCTATTTATAAAAGCGGCAGCTGAATTTGATCGTCATTAACATGTTACGCTCTCAAATATTCCTGGGCCAGAGGCCCCGCCCACTGAGGTTAAACAAACATTTGCAAGGAAATAAACATTTCTGAGATAAAAATCATCATCCTCACAACTGAAGTGAAGAAAAACAAAGATGTGCTTTTTGGTAGTGTGAAAACTGGAATTTAAGGAGCTCATTTAAACGCTCTGTGGAAGAGAATAACAGAGGCACTGAACACGTTTCTGTATTGGAATGGACTGAGGTTTGAATTAAATTATATATAACTGCAAATGATGGTTTGAATGAAATGTTACTTATCCATAGCCTAAAAGCATAAATCCCTGCTATTTGATCAAGACAATTATTTACATCGAGACGAGTCTGGCTGATGAGCGCGAGGATGTGCAACGTCCCCCGACGTGTGCGCGCTGCACAGCAATCAAACCTCATATCAGGGCAGAGACGCACAGAAATATGACGTTTATTGGCCTTAGTTGTCCACACGCTAGAAGCAATAAATAACACATTAAAATAAATTAACGAATCCATTAAAATCCCTTTGGCTCAGCGCTTTGCAGATAAATCAGACATCACTTCATTCACCTACACATTGTTTTACAAAACAGGTTAAAATAACACACTTCGTCTGTGATATACAACAGCGTTCCCACGCTGGTCCAACACAGCAGAAGCAGCGCTCCTGTGATCCGTGTGTGATCTCAGTGGGTTTATTGAAGGAAAACCAAAAAAGTGCAGGTATCAGTCATAACGTGGGCTTTTTTAAATAATTTTTTCATTTTCATTTCATTTTTTAATAATTTGTTTTGAGCTGTCCTGAATGTGTGTCTGCTTATGTTTAAATGACAGCTGAGGCTTGTTTAATCATTTATTTTCATTCTCATTCACATTTTGCTGCTGCTGCAGCACAAATCCACTCACTCAGGTTTGCGTACATGAGGTCAGACCAGACGTGAGATCTGATCATAGCGTATGATCACGTCAGAATTGATTAATACCGGAGCTTGCGTGAATTTGGTCGGACGCGTGTTGTACGCTCAGATCTGAACTTACGGAACGAGGGCCAATGACTGTCTAGCTAATGAGCAGTGTTATGTCAGATTATAAATGTAAAGAAATATACAGTAAAAGCAGAAATACAAAATACAGTATTTCAAAGGCGAGCTAATGCTAACAATTTTCCCAACAATGTGTTTATTATGTTATAGTTCACTTACTTATGGTAAAACACATGTTCTGTTACTGAATAATTAGTTTAAACAGGATTGATACACCTTGTTTAGGATTAAATCAGTTACCATCATGTCAAATCTGATTGTTTTCCCCCTTCCTTGTGTTTGTGTGTTAGATGCCGGCGTCCTGCGCAGAATTGTGTACATCATCTACACTGATTGCATCAGACAGTGCAGTGGACCCATGTACATAGTGAGTAATGGAGAGTTTAGTTTGTTTTAGTCGCTGCTCCTGTTTTAGTTCTTCTTCTTTTAGTAGACTAGTAGCAGCAGAGGCTTGTTGCCCCCCCCACAGGTCAGCAAAGGAACAACGTCTGGACAATAAACACTCTATGGTGTCAAACCCAAGGCCTGGGGGCCAAATCTAGCCCCCTAGAGTATCAAATTAGGCCTCCAGGATAATGTACAAATAACAGAGAAAGTGTTAATCATTGTGTAAATTACCAAATAATTCAGTTGGCGATAACTCAGTCCCTTCACATTCAATACAACTCCTCAATATGTGTTGTTTTCTTTTGCTTTTATCATATTTTATTTACAAAATGGGGAAGAAATCTATTTTTTTCCAAAACCTGCTGTTTCCCCAAAAACAATCCCACAAAATTGACCCAAAAAATACACAAAAGATCCTACAGGGACTGCTATCAGTCATTTATTGCTTGGACATTGTATGTGCTTTAAATGAGGGCTGTCACTTTAACGTGGTAATTGCGATTAATGCACAGGCTACAATACAAGACGAGAGACTGCCGAGTTGCTCAGCTTCGTTTGCTTTAATTTTGGCTTTTAAAAACACTGGATGGAAAACTAAAGCCTAGTTGTGGGCAAATTATGCAAGAAAGAGTTTGCCTAATCACCGGTGCTTTGCAGCTTCAGCGAGCACCTTAATGCTAAACATGTAGCAGCTAGCATAGACACTCGGACAGTGCTAGCTGCTACATGCTGCACACCATGACTGAAAAATGAATTTATTATCAACAAGTTCAGTGTCAGAAAAGTGTTGTTACTGTTTATGATGTGCTAACATATCGAGCTACATATTACGTTTTTTTTCATTTTCTATTATTTGCAGAACTACACATCAATATGACAGTTAGCTCTTGGGTCTAATCTTAAATACAGTAGAATGTAAATGTCTACACCTGCATCTGTTCTAGTCTGTTAAAAACAAACAATACACAACTTCACAAAGTCACTTTGTTATATATCAATGTCTTGATCTGCCACAATAATGTAATTTAAATGAAAATACCTCAAATTGAGGGCAATTCTCAGCAATTTTTAGGTGCGATTAAAAAAGAGATTAATTAGATTAATTAATTACAGAGCATAATTAAAATAATTGCGCAATTTTTTTAATCTACTGACAGCACTAGTTTAAATACTATTTACAGATTTACATGTGGAAGTGCAAACTAGGGCACAATCATGTTGAAAGTGCTACATATCATTTGGACTGTTAATTACTGTTAATAATTGTATACATAAGAAAATTCTCAATGAAAGTGCTCCACAAGAGTCTGATTATGGCAATAAGTGCCAGAAAGGTGGTGGAGTTGCTGCACTTTAAATCATTGTTTCAGGCGAAAGAAATATATACTGGTACTCATTTGAGATCAAACTGGTACGTATTTGGTACTGGTACCTGAATTAATATTAGTTGAATTCCCCTGGTCTATGGTGTAAAAACTGTGGGTTTTTTTATAGTATGTTACTATGATGATGATGCTGACGACCATATATTAGCTGTGTTGTTCCAGTTTGAGACTGGTATGAATTGTCTGGTAGTGGTGCAGGGTTCAACATCCTTTTTCCCTTTCATAATATCGTATCGACAACATAAACCCAATAATATGTATCGTATTGTCTCGCATCGTTAACTCAGCGTATCGTCCCCTATCGTGGAAATGTGTGTGTAAATCTGTTTGTGTGTCATAGGATCGAATGGTTCTACTGGTCATGGGGAACATAGTCAACTGGTCTCTGTGAGTACACGTGCCATGTTTGATTGACTAATGACATCCACCTGGTGCAGCTGTCACTCTGACATGTGATTGGTCCACAGAGCGGCGTACGGCCTCATCGAAAGACCCAACGACTTCGCCTCCTACCTGCTCGCCATCGCCATCTGCAACCTGCTGCTCTACTTTGCTTTTTACATCATCATGAAGGTGTGTGCGAGCAGTGAAATCACCCACTTTCACACAAGTAGCTTTTTGTTCTTGTTTTTTTTCAAGCTAACTTTGCTATTCTTCCTGGGGTCTCATCATTTTCATGACATGCATTTTCACACACACACACACACACACACACACACACACACACACACACACACACACACACACACACACACACACACACACACATTCATTCTAAATTCATGCACACCAGTTCAACGAATGCTTACCCTGCGTCTGCACGTTTGCACGTCTGATCTACATTTTCCGTAGACTAAGAATGGGTAGACGGGCACAATACACAAGCACTGTGTGCTTGCAGACATGTTAACGCGTTAACACGTTAACATGTTTGCAGACGCTTTAATGTGCATATGCATTAAAGTGTATGCACACATACGCCACACCTGGATGTGCACTTAACAAACATAAATATATCAGTCATACATAGACGCAGGTGTGGCGTGAGTGAAGCTATAGCAATCAGGTGCCCTTCTCTGTGAGTGTATAATGTACCACCATTTAGTCTGGTTACAGTCTGTGTCATGACACCTGTCCATAGAGTGGTAGTGACTATAGTGTTACTCTCTGAGTCAGATTGTTGCTGTGATTGGACAGGATACACCACTCACACACACACTTACAGACGTGCACACGTGTACACGCCTAACAATTTTTTACTGCAGCTTCAGTCACGCCACACCTGCCACTACACCTAACTACTTAAATTAGGTAAGTTTAATGAAAGTTAGGCAGGCAGGTACACGTGCAATGGACTGGTGCGCATGTACCAGCCTGCCTAACTTTAACTAAACTTACCAAATTCAAGTAAGTACATAGAACATTGTATCCACAGGGCTAATAGTGTTTGTTGCAATGGCAGATATATGTGCACATGTATTCGTACATCCATATTGAAATCATGATGCAAAATATATGTATAATAATAATAACAATAACAGAAGTGAGGAGCTCCTTCTCCTCATTAATCATTGATGAAGTTTGCAAAGTCCTCTTTCATAGTTTCTAATGAAAACCCTTGTGTGCGTGTGTGTGTGTGTGTGTGTGTGTAGCTGCGGAGTGGAGAGAGAATCAAGTGTCTGCCCTTAGTGTGTATCCTCTTCACTGCAGTGGTTTGGGGCTTTGCACTTTATTTCTTTTTCCAGGGACTCAGCACTTGGCAGGTGAGTAACACACACACACACACACACACACACACACACACACGTTCCTGTAATACTTTAAGGCAGGGTTGGGGGTCAATTACATTTTTCAGTTACAATTACGTTCTCAATTACTCAAGTTAAATTACAATGAATCACAATTACTGAGCCTGAAATAGATGATCCATGAAATTTTACCCTTCCTCTTGTGTTAGCTTTCTGTTAGCATCTGTTATGATGACAGATCAGTTTTGACCCATGTCTTATATCAGCTGTATAATGCACTATAATCTCCTGTTTACATTGTAAGGCTTCCTAATCAATGAAAATATTGGTATTAATATTTTTGAAGTGGGAATCTGAGCCTTTTTTCTCTCAGTATAGCCCTCGATTTATATATATTTTAAATGGTAAAAATGAAGAGAACTGACAGGTAGTGGGAAAAGTTGATATCAAAAATATTTTAGTATTTGTTAACTATGTATGTGTGAGGCATAGAACGGTAAAATGGTTCCCCAGGTTTGCATTTACATAAATAGTAATTTCCATGAAATTCCATAGAAATGTGGTAAATTATCTAAACTCAATTAAATTTCAATTATGATTACAACAGCAACAGATTTTTTCCTATTACAATTCCAATTGTAATTACACCATAATTGCAATGATTATCAATTATGCAATTACAATTATAATTGACCCCAACCCTGCTATTAGGGCTGTGCACTTAATCCGTATCCGTTTTTACACAGAAAACTCCGGCAGAGTCTCGTGAACACAACAGGGATTGTATCCTGCTGATGTTCTTTGACGACCACGACATCTGGCACTTCCTCTCCTCCATCGCCATGTTCGGATCCTTCCTGGTAACGAATGCTCCCCCTGCTTTCCTTTAGTACAGTACGTGATTGACAGGCTGCCTTAGCGTCCTCTGTTTACCATGAGGGTGGTGAGCTAACAACGTGGTGGTATCAGACATGTTCTCTAGAGTTGTGCTGGTTTCACATTGACATACATGCTGAAAAAAGCAATTCCACTCAGACCTTCAGGATATTGTTTAACTGTGGAGAATTGAAGTGTAAAGGTATCAAATGGCTTCAGTGTAATGTTTCTGCATCTGTTAACATCTGGATTTGTTACACTAATCCAGAGGTCACCGACCTTTCTGAAACAGATACTTCATAAGTTCTGAATAGTCTGAAGGGCTACCAGTTTAAAAACTTAACTTAAAAGGTAGGAAATATTTAAGTTTAAACATGCAACACTTTATTTTACCTAATTTGTGCAATTGTTTATTTTACTAGCTACTAACAAACAACTTGTTAATCTCTTAACATGTAACATTTGTAAAATGTAACAATTATGTCATAGTTTTATGAAATTCCACATTGCTTTTTTTTTTTTTAAATATATCTTATATCATATTATTTATAACATACCACTGACCATAGATCAGATCTGCAACACTTAAAACATTTGTCACAATGAGAATTTAGTGAAAATAAACATTTTAAGATGGTAATTTAATACAATTTAATACTTTATCACGTGCATTGGTATTTAACTTTACTCAGTACTAACTAAATATATTATATGTATTTATCTTTGAGAGTTTGAATCCTGGAAAATAAATCAGATTTTAGATGGAACTCATTGATGACTATAAAGCTCCTGAGGGCCCCTCACATGGTCCATGAGGGCTACCTGGTGCCCGCGGGCACCGTGTTTGTGACCCCTGCACTAACCTAATGCTGTGCGATATAACAATATATATCGTAGTGCGACATAAAAACGTCTACCATACGATATAACCCTCTATGGTTTATATCACAAATGTAATGTGTGTGGTCATGGTCCCGCTCTGTTGCTAAAATATCATGAAGCAGGCTAATCTACTCACAGCAACGCTGCTACTTTATAGTAGCATGTTGACATGCCGTGACCACTAGGGTTGGGTAGGCACGTTGCAAATCGAGACCACCAATGACAATTTCATATGTTTCTGCTGTCAAGTGTTAATTCAAATCAACTTTATTTGTATAAAGCAATTTCCAACAGGGGTGGCACTAAAGCAAATATCCTCATTATTTTTTACAGTATCTCACAAAAGTGAGTACACCCCTACATTTTCGCAAAATCTAATGAAATCTTTTCATGGGACAACACTGAATAAATTACACTTTGATACAATGTAAATTAGTTAGTGTACAACTTGTATAACAGTGTAAATTTACTGTCCCCTCACAATAACCCGCTGGCAACAAAAGTGAGTACACCCTAAGTGAAAATGGGTTGGGTAGACAGGGTGTTACAAATCAAGACCACCAATGACAATTTCATATGTTTCTGCTTTATTTGTATAGCGCAATTTACAACAAAGTCATCTCAATGCGCTTATCAAAATATAAAATTCATAATAAGAAAGAAAAAAACCAACAAGATCCACATGAACAAGCATTTAGACATCTAACAAAATCAACATCGTAAAACACCATTAAAGAAACAAACAATTATTTAATAGAGCCTCCATACTCTCCCAACAACATATATACCGTATCTCATGACATGGCAGCACATCTGTTGTTTGTATTGGAAACACAGAAACAAGGAGAAAACAACAACAACAGCCAATCCTTCCTTTTGTACCATTCACTCTGAAAAGTATGAAACATTACAACACCTTACCTTTGCTAAAGGTCTGGTAGCTCAGGTGTTGGTCTCCCATCTTTTAAAAGCTGTTGTTTTTCCACAAAAAGTTTCTCTATCGTCTCCAGTGCTGTCATCTTGCCCACTAGCTAGAGCGATCACATGGAATCATAATTTATCTCCTGCTGCTCTAGAAGGACTTTTAAAGAATATAGCCTAATGAAACCTCTACTATCATATATGATCTTTGATGTAACCATTCACTAAAGGCCTGTACTACGAAGCTGGATTTGCTCTTATCGTGCTAATTTCCGGGATTTAATTGGTGTGTGCTGTCCTACGAAGTTGAATAACTAATTACCAGGCTAAATCACCATGGAAAACCTAACCTGGTCTGGACCAGGTTATGAAGTGGATAAGATCTGAGAGAGTATAAAAGTCCTGCCTCCTGACCAATCAGTTCTCTTAGAAAACGACCTGCCCTGCATGCATCGGGGACTTTCAGACCAATGAATGAATTAACAAAGTATTTATTTATTTGTTCATGTATTCTGTGGTGACGCTGAGAGCCTCAGTCCTGTAAGATAATCTAAATAACAAATATTTTTCACCTTATGGTGTAGGCTGAGCTGTATGAACGCAGCATCAGAGCCACAGACAACCTGAAAGTGAAACTGATCAGAGTGTCTGTTTATTCTACCATGAATTAACATTGTGTAATCTCACTCTACGCAGTTTCTCTGATTTCGATTGGTCTGACGCTGCAATCTCCACCTCGTAGCCAGGCTGAAATGAACTCGCTTCACTTGGCGAGTTGATATCATGATTTGTAGGACAGCTTCTCTCTGACGGAGAATGTTTAGATAGGTGAAGCCTGCTAATGGAGATAGAACCAGGTTTCACTAATCTAGCTTTGTAGTACAGGCCCTACAGGTACAGTTTAAAACAATAACAGTGGCCATTATTGTGGTTTTTTGCGCCTCCTGGTGGCATTCCCACATACAAACGTACAAATCAGAACACATGTGAGAACAGTATATATAGCAAAAGTCACGAATATTCCTTTATTGAAAAGAAGTACAATTTATTTTGGGTTTTTTAAAATTGTTTATTTTATATATACCGTAATAAAAATGTATAATGAATAGCAATTCTCCATTCATTTTATGTCATTTTAAAGAAGTAATTCGATATTATTATCGGGATATAAATCTACCTATATCGTGATATAAAATGTTCACCATATCACACAGCACTAACCTGTATAAACACTCCTGACAATCCTCAGGTGCTCCTAACAATGGATGACGACCTGGACAACGTCCAAAGAGACAAGATCTATGTCTTCTAACTGTGTGTGCTGTCCAGGAGCAGCCTGGCGTCCTCAGCTCTGCCTTATCGTCCAATCGCACTATCCCATTACGCCTCCATTATGATCCTCCAAAAGCACAGCCTGGAGCCTGATTCATTAGGTCGTCCACAAGCGTGGCCCCTCCCCCTGAACTGCCTGGACACTAATGTGCCAATCAAAAGCTGGACAAGCAATGTTGAAGTGATTTGTCCTCTTTCTGCCACCATCGATTAAACTGTCATGTTCGCCGTCGATGGCAATGCGAGGTAGGTGTGTGTGTGTGTGTGTGTGCGTGTGCGTGTGTGTGCGTCTCTGGATGGCTCCGCCTCTTTCTTTACCCTTCTCCACAGCCAATGTCTGCTTCTCTCCATGCCGAGCGCACTTTGGTTGTCTTTTCAGTCCGTCCATGTGTTGATATTTACATCATGTGTACAATTATACAATAGCAAAGATTTCCACGTCTACAGTATATCTGTGTCAAGCTGCTAACACCAGTCGGTCTTCACTGGGTGTCGCAAACCAGTTCATTTTACCAGCTGTTTTACTAATCACGCATCCCATCCAATCAGGACATCAAGAATGAACTGTAACTTATTTTATGACGTGCATTACTGTTGACCTCTGAGTCAGCCACTTTTGAAGAAATACTGTTTATACAGTGAGGAACTTAAGTATTTGAGCACCCTGCAATTTTGCAAGTTCTCCCACTTAGAAGTCATGGAGGGGTCTGAAATTTACACCATAAGTGCATATCCACTGTGAGTGGCAGAATAAAAAAAAATTCAGGAAATCACATTGTATGATTTTTAAATAATTCATTTGTATTTTATTGCTGCACATAAATATTTGAACACCTGAGAAAATCAGTGTTAATATTTGGTACAGAAGCCTTTGTTTGCAATTACAGAGGTGAAATGTTTACTGTAGTTCTTGACCGGGATTGCACACACTGCAACAGTGATTTTAGCCCACTCCTCCACACAGATCTATCAGTGGAAATGCACCTACGATGTAAATTTCAGACCCCTCCATAATTTCTAAGTGGGAGAACTTTGCAGGGTGTTCAAATACTTAAGTTCCTCACTTTATGCTTTGTACAGATGAATGTGAAGGAGTTTACAAATGTAACTAAGTCTAGGAAATCTGTCCACTTTTCTTTGGTGGCCTTCAACGTTTTATTGATGGTAGTCCCAAACTGTTCTGCTTGGTCAGATCCCTGAAATCATGGTTGATTATGTTGTTCTGCTCCACTGCAAAGGTACTTTATTTTTTACTGTGCTGTGTAAGAAAGGATTTCTCTGTCAGATGTTTCGGTGAGCGGTTATTGAATAAAACTTTTTTGAAAAGACTGCTTGCATCCTGCAAAAAGTACACAAAACACAACAAAATAATCAACACGGTTTATTAAAATATTTTGTATTCATGCACAAAAACACATTTTAACCATCAGTACATTGTGTGCATGTGTGTGTGTGTGTTGTTCTCGGTAGTCTCTGATCTGGTAGTCATAGTCCAGGCTCATATTCACGCAAGCTTTGGTATTTACCAATTTTGACGTGAGCGTACGCTACGATCAAATCTAATGTCAGGTCTGAGCTCGTGTATGCAAATCTGAGTGTGTGGATTAGTGGTTCAGCACAGCCTAGTCTGAAAATAAAGTATTAAACAAACCTCAGCTGTCATTTAAGCATAAGCAGACACACATGCAGAACAGATCCAAACAAATTATTAAAACAAATTAAACATTAAAAAAGCGTATTAGTTATACCACTTAATTATCTAATATTTATTTATTTATCTAAGTGAATGAAATGTGCAGCAGTAATTGGTAATGTGATTAATTATAGGTGAAATTGGCTGAAGGCTTAATAAACAGACAAGGGACATCATTTAGTAATTATTAAATTTTTTTGTTCACTTTTCTGAGGAGTTCTTGACCTTAAATATGACCTTGAGTGAAGGTCAAGGTCACACATTGAAAGGAAATGTTGTTCAATGGTACCAGTGGCCAAGTTATAGGAAAAAAATGTTTTTTTTTTGTTTTTGTGACGTCATGAACTTTGACCCCTACTGATCTTTTTGGTGGTTAGGGTAGGTCGTACAGCTTCGGTCCACGGAAAGGAAATACTCCCCTTGAGATGAGCTTTTCATAAATGTAAGCATCAAACTTGTACGATAAATATTAATAACGATATGGAAAATTTTGGTTTTTGACACTTGGCGCAACCTTGACCTTTTGGCTCCAAAAATGGTCGACTGCACATCCTTGACATTGCCTCTATGAGATGACATGTGTCATTAGTGCTGCATTAATAGCCTAGGAGGAGTTCCAGGACAAAGGAGTTGCTGAAAAAAAATAACTCCTACAAGAACAATGTATTTGGCCATTTTCAATGGAAGAAGAAGAAGAACTCGAACTCCTACGAGAACAGTATATTTGGCAATTTTCAATAGCCAAATACAATTAAAGTATTTGCTTTATGTTTCTGTCTTTAGTATCATAATTTAATACACAAAGGCAGTACCTTTTCTTTCCTGCAGGGGGAGTGCTCAGCACACAGACTCATGCTGTGTCTGGTCTTGAATCTTCAAATGATAAAATCTTTTTTTTTTTTTTTAAAGTTGAAAAATGAGAAAAGATTATTTCACAAAAAAAAAAAAAGGTATGGTGTTATATTACTGTTGCTGTTTTATTTTAAGTGAAATATGATTTTTAATGTGTTAAGGAGATAATCTATATCTAGATGTGGAAATTTGTAGAAATAAAACAACCAGTAGTCATTGCGTAAACTGGCAAATAAATGGTGAACTTAAGATCCTCCAATATTTGAATTTCTACTAAATACTTAATAGTCAGTCGATGTGTCTGTAAATAGTCATTTCCAAATACATTTAGAAACATTTACTCCCTGCAAATCACAGGCCAAAGGATGTAAAATGTCTTAATCTTAATCTCTTAATTCAGTAAACACAGCACCATTTATAGGAGAATGTTGCTCATTGCTGCACTTCATCTGTAGTTTGAGTTCACACAGTTGTACTTAGTAAATACACTTGGCTATCCAAATCTTCAATAGATCTTATTTATTCATATACATCCTTTATTTAACTAGGTGATTCCTGATGAGAGAACATTGTGGGCTACATCCATAATAAAGGTCTCTCTGTAGAAAACCTGGTCTTATGGCAACAGACGGCATCCTTCCACCTTTAGCTGGAGCGTCTTCCTTGTTTTATTTTATAAAACACCCAGATTCTTGACAATCCAAAATCCAGACCACAATGCAGAGTTCTCCTTCACACCCCCTCAGACCAGTCCCCCTCCCAAAGCACGGACAGCTACTGTACACCTCATAGATACAGAACATCCTCCAACGCAGGAGTGGAACCATGGGCTGCTCAATGCCATGCCCGCTGAAAATTTTAATTTCTCTTTGGCATCATACAAGAACTTTATATTGACTACAAAACTTTTTTCTTCTTTGTGTATCATGGAAACTGTCTAAGTTTCCAGGATTGCTTTTCATTTGTCATTTTTTTTTGTCATTTTAATCTGTGGTCAGGTCCTTGCATAACCCAGGATTGTTTCCTTTTGCGGCCCAGCCTTGAGCCAAACAAGCAATTTGCAAAAGTTCTTTCTCATAGTCAACCATCCATCACGTAAAATACACTCTAATAAAACGCATTATAAAATGCACGTCCACATCTGGCTCCACTCTAGTTTCAGCTAATGAAAGCAGAGTAAAATGAGGAGAGTTATGCAGTTCTGTTTTACTAGAAAAAAAGAAATAAGCAGCAGTGTGAGTCTTCTTCTAAAACTTCTGATAATGGTGTGATGATTGAGTGGCTGATGTTTAAAACTATGTGTCTATACCACTGTGGAGATGTTGCATAAACGTTCTCTTTTTGTTTTCACAAATGTCGTTCGAAAACTTCGGATAGTTTCATTCTATCTAATATTGAGATCAGGTGACCTGGTCTAAAGACTATCTTCTTTAGCGTTCTAAAAGTATACATAGTTTGTAGCTGTGGACCACATTGGCAGCTGATGCAGACGCTTTAATGGAGGTGGAACGATTCCATGTGTAATATAATGTTTGGAAACCTTGGGTCTTGCCATTCTTGTGAAATTGGCTTTCACATGTGTACCAACAAGGTTTGTTGATGATAATGTGTTACTTTTCTTGGCCTTTCCCCGCAGAATAATGTGCTACATCCCACATCATAACATGGTTCAAGAATAATTTGAGGAACACGAGCTTGAGATGTTTAGATAGTTTGTAAAAAATTCCAGATCTTACTCTGCTCTAACAGCTCTGGTAGATCCTGAACAAACAATCCAAACCTAATCTAAAAACTTGGTTCTAGATTTAACAGCTCACGTCTCAATGTCCCACCCTCAACAGCTCTACTTCCTCCCCTGCCTCTGCCATTCTACCAGAAGCTACGCCTCTACGTTTGAGCACGTGCATTGCAAAACACAACAAAGTCACATAACTACAAAAACTATAAATTCTGTCGCGGTCACAAAGACGTTTATTCACAAGCTTTGGACCCATTTTGTCATTTAGTAGAAGTTTTATATGTTGGCAATCATGGAACGGGTAACTGTGGAGTTTCAGAGCGCTCCTCTATGATGCTCTGCTGCTCAGATTGATAAACCTGTTTGAGACATGTTTCCGTGAACTGTTCCGCATTTACTTTGATTGACAGTCCTCGCTCCAGGAAGTCGAAGCCTTTTGGCTGGGTGCACTAGGCGATCGTTTCCATTTGTATAGGGGTCTATAGGATGAAGGAGGAACTTATTTACATTAATGTATATGAATGACCACCGACAGTAAACCATAGTAAAAGACTAGTTAGGTTTTTTTTATCGCATTTCAAAAGAATCACACATAAACATAGATTTCTCAGAAAATCTGGATATCAGCTTTAATGTGTTAGTTGAGTTAAATACAACACGTATGCAATGAGTTTGGGTTTGAAATTACATACGAACAGTGAATGACTGTTTTCATAGAATTGACCTAACTTAAATGGCTGTCCACACAGCGGTGGCACTAAAGCAATTATCATGTAGCACAACAAAAAACACGCACTTCCCTTTGACTAACAGAGAAAATGCCAACAACAACAACTCAGAACAGCCTCAGTGAGGACCATCCACAAAGTCAATCCTTCCTTTTGTACCATTCACTGTAGAAAATATGAACAATTTTCTGACTTTACCTTTGCTAAAGCTCTGGTAGCTCAGGTGTTGGTCTCCATCTTTTAAAGGCTGTCGTTTTTCCTCAAAAGAAAGTTTCTTTATCATCTCTAGCGCTGTCATCCTGACTGTAGTGTAATCCCGCCCACTAGCTAGAGAACATAGCAGCAGCGGTCACATGATATCAATTCACTAATGGACTCTGAACTTACGTATAGCATTTAGCATAGCACGGTTACGTCCAAAGGCAGCGTAGAGAGCTGCCTTTGGATGTAAATGGTTGTCATCTTGGAGAAATG